>NC_028641.1:41307761-41358669 GCF_001406875.1 Solanum pennellii
TTCTTACTCTTGGAGTATATCAGTATATCATCAATAAATACGATCACAAAGAGATCCAGATATGGCTTAAAAATCCCGTTCATCAGACTCATGAAAGCAGCAGGGGCATTCGTTAGTCCAGAGGACATTACCAAGAATTCATAATGCCCATACCTGGATCGAAATGTAGTCTTTGGCACATCTGCTGCCCGTATTTTCAATTGGTGATAACCAGACCTCAAGTCAATCTTAGAGAAGACACAAGCACCTTGTAACTGATCGAACAAATCATCAATGCGAGGAAGAGGATACCTGTTCTTAACAGTTACTTTATTTAGTTGCCGGTAATCTATGCACATCCGAAGACTCCCATCTTTCTTCTTCACAAATAAAACCGGAGCACCCCAAGGGGATGCACTTGGTCTAATGAAGCCTTTACTTAACAATTCTTGAAGTTGGGCCTTTAACTCCCTTAACTCTGCTGGAGCCATTCTATAAGGGGGTATGGAAATGGGGCGAGTACCCGGCTCCAGATCAATGCAAAAGTCGATATCCCTATCCGGTGGCATACCAGGAAGGTCTGCAGGGAACACATCCAGAAACTCACGGACTACCGAAATCGACTCAATTGAAGGTACTTGGATAGTATCATCCCTGAGGTGTGTCAAGAAAGCTAAACACCCTTTACTAACCATTCTCTTAGCACGAAGAAAGGAGATGATACGAACTGGAGTGGAAGTGTAGTCACCCTCCCACACTAACGGATCTGTCCCAGGCTTGGCCAACGTTACAGTTTTAGCATTACAATCTAAGATTGCAAAATTTGGAGAAAGCCAAGTCATACCCAGAATTACATCGAAATCAACCATTTCTAAGATAACCAAGTCTACACGAGTATTGCTACCCATAAAAGTCACCAGACAAGACCTATATACCTTTTCAACTATCACAGACTCACCCACCGGAGTAGAAACACGAATAGGCATGTCAAGCAATTCACAATGTAAATTAAGACCAGTAGCAAATGAGGAAGATACATATGAAAATGTGGAGCCAGGATCAAATAATACAGAAGCCATGCAATCACAAACCAAAAGATTACCTGTGATAACAGCATCTGATGTCTCCGCTTCAGACCGCCCAGGGAAAGCGTAACAATGGGCCCTATCACCTGTCTGCCCGTTGCCCCTACCATGTGGTGTTGTAGTAGCTCCAGTTTGTCCGTCACCCCGGCCGTTTTGGTGACCACCATTACCTCGGCCACCACGTCCTCCAGAATAACGGCCTCTACCATGACCACCTCTACCTCTAGCTATCGGGGGTCTATAACTCTGTTTTGGACAATTCCTCCTAATATGTCCAGTCTCCCCACATCCATAACATTCTCTGGAGTCTAGCATAGGTCTCTGTGAGAATGACGAGGTCTGGGAATAACCTCCACTCTCAGAGAAATGTTGACCGGTCTGAGGTGGACCCCCAACTACAGTCTGTAGTGAAGACTGAATTGGTCGGACTGAGTAACCTCCTGAACCCTGTCCTCTAGAGTAAGAACCATTAAACTCACCTCCCTTTCGAAACCTTTTAGATGTCGATGCCATGGTGAAGTCGTCTGGCTTCACTCCCTCCACCTCTATCACGAAGTCTACCACTTCTTGGAAGGATTTCGCTGTAGCCGCTACCTGTAAGGCTGAAATCCGCAAATCTGACCTCAACCCTTTCACAAAACGGCGAATCCGCTCTTGTGAACTGAAGCAAAGCTGGGTGGCATACCTAGATAATGCACGAAACTTAGCCTCATACGCAGTGACCGTCATTCTGCCTTGCTCTAGGCTCAAGAACTCATCTCTCCTCCTATCCCTCAAGGTCCGGGGGATATACTTCTCCATAAATAAGTTAGAGAATGACGCCCAAGTCATAGGTGGTGCCTCTGTTGGTTGACACTCAACATGTGACCGCCACCACATTTTGGCGTTCCCTTGAAACTGATAAGTCACAAACTCCACACCAAACCGTTCTACTATACCCATCTTATGTAGTAACTCATGACAATCAACCAGAAAATCGTAGGCATCCTCAGATTCAGCACCCTTGAAGACTGGAGGTTTCAATTTCAAGAACTTACTGAAAAGTTCATGCTGATCGCTTGTCATTATAGGCCCTGTAGTCAAACGAGGAAATGTGCCTATTTCCAATGGCGCATCCATGCGGGGAGCCGCAGCAGTTGCCTGTTGTACTTCCGGAACCTGAGGTGTTGGTGCAGAAAACACTGGAGGTGTCTGGCCTTGATCAGATAACCCACTAAGATAAGCCAGAACCTGATTGATCATCTCTGGGGTAGGTTGGGGTGGCAATCCCTCATTCTGTACTTGTTCATTCTCCCCTTCCTCACCCTCTATTACTACTTCCTCAGTCGGTGGAGGAGTCACCGCCCTAGTACCAGATGGGGCAGGTGCTTGTCCTCTTCCCCTAGAGGACGTCCTCCCACGACCTCTACCACGGCCTCTTGCCGCTGCTCTTCCTCGAGCTACAGCCCCAGTGGCTGGCTCAGACGCACCCTGTCCCGCCGGTGCTGGTGTTGACGTAGTCGTTGCTCTAGTTCTAACCATCTGCGAAATAGAGTGAAGATGGTCAGATACCAATTTGTATCACCTAGATACCAATTGGATTCAAGTAATAGCACGAAAGAAAGAAAGAATGGAATTTTCCTAAAGTCCTATAGCCTCTCAAAGAAAAGTAAAGGCGTCCCCCTACCGTTCCTTAAGACTCTACTAGACTCGTTCTTGTGTGATGAGACCAACGAACCTAATGCTCTGATACCAAGTCTGTCACGACCCAAAACCGAGCCGCGACTGGCACCCACACTTACCCTCCTATGTGAGCGAACCAACCAATCTAAACCCTAACATTTCAATTTAATATCAACAGAAAGTAATGCGGAAGACTTAAACTCATTAATAAAAACCAATTCAATAACTTCTAAAATTCAACATCTATTATTCCCCAAAATCTGGAAGTCATCACCACAAGAACATCTATGATCAAATTACTAAACTAAGAGTATTCTAAGAAGCTAAAATAAACAAAAGCTAGTCCATGCCGGAACTTCAAGGCATCAAGACATGAGGAAGAAGATCCAGTCCAAGCTAGAAGCATTAGCTCACCCTGAAATCCGGTGTAATGAAGACTGGCTAGAGTTGCGGTTGAGTTGAAGACGACGGTATGTTTGCTGCATTCCACAAATAACAAGGAAAACAAATACAAGTAGGGGTCAGTACAAAACACGGGTACTGAGTAGGTATCATCGGCCAACTCAAAATAGAAAACAGTATATATCAGATAATATCATAAATCAACTACAATACTCAACGTGTAGCAATAACAAGTTCTATAATCATTAATAAGCACCGCCAAGTTCACACATGAGGACTCAAGCCTCAATACCATACTCATTTGGGAATTAGGTTCATTAGATTGAGTATATTAACATCTTTCAAGATTCATTATCTTTATTTCTCTCGTGTCGGTACGTGACACTCCGCTCCATATACTATCCTGGTGTCGGAACGTGACCCTCCGATCCCCTAATTCTACGTGTCGGTTCGTGACACCCGATCCCCTAATTCTACGTGTCGGTTCGTGACATCCGATCCCCTAATTCTACGTGTCGGTTCGTGACACCCGATCCCCTAATTCTACGTGTCGGTTCGTGACATCCGATCCCCTAATTCTACGTGTCGGTTCGTGACACCCGATCCCCTAATTCTACGTGTCGGTTCGTGACATCCGATCCCCTAATTCTACGTGTCGGTTCGTGACACCCGATCCCCTAATTCTACGTGTCGGTTCGTGACACCCGATCCCCTAATTCTACGTGTCGGTTCGTGACACCCGATCCCCTAATTCTACGTGTCGGTTCGTGACACCCGCTCCACTACTCTCATCACTTTAGTTCATCAAGCCTTCTTTTATACCAAGGCATCATCAATCTCATTAACAAAGTAGATTAGGGTTTTTCAAGATTTAGGATTCAATAGCTTCATCATGCTTATTTTATCACAATTATATAATCACATTCATACAAGCATACAATTAAGCATATAGAAGGGTTTACAATACTAACCAATACATATCATTCGCTATTAAGAGTTTACTACAAATAGCATAAACCATAACCTACCTCCACCGAAGAATTGTGATCAAGCAATCTACTTCTCCAAATCCTTGTCTCTTTGTTTGTCTCTCTCTCTACTCGTTCGTTCCTCCCTTCTCTCTCTGTTCTTTCTATTTTTCTTATTTCAAAAACCCTCTTTCTTTTACCCTAATTAGCATATAATTAAGTATAAAAGATGATAAACTACCCCACTATTTGTTTCAAGGTTATCTCTTTTAACCCCCAAGTAATTGAATTATTAATATTTATCCATTAACCTTATAATTATAAGCATGAAAAGTCCAAAACGCCCCTTTAAAAACTTTAGCATAATTCCGACCCGGGTGAACTGACGGAGACTGTGACGGTCCGTCACGACTGTGACGGTCCGTCCTGCACGTCCGTCACCAAGTTCAGAGACTAAATTTCTGTGGAAGGTGTGTGACGGTCCGTTGTGCCCACGACGGTCCGTCCTGCCATTCCGTTACGAAGTTCAGAGAGTCGATTTCAGTACCCAAATTTCAGAATTCTAAGTGTTTTGGAACGAGACCCCCACGACGGTCCGTCGTGCCCATGACGGTTCGTCGTGGGATCCGTCGACTCAGCCAGTTTTTCCAGAAATAAAATCTGCTGCACAAAACGACTAAACAGGTCGCTACATAAAGAGGTGAGCTAGACTTTAAGTAATAACACTAGGTTATTCTTGGTCATTGCACAGCGAACCAAATGAGAGTCTTAAACTACATCCTAGGTATGACTGGTGGCTGCACTAGTATATGAAAGAACGAAAATGAAGTACGTATGAATGAATGAAGCAAACTTTGTGTATTTTAAAAAAGGCTCCCTAGTTGAGGTCCCATATGTTAAGCCCTTATTTTGGAAAGTCCTAATGTCAAGTCCATGATTCCAGGGTCTAATGGCATATGAAAGAATGATATGAACTATTTGATATGATATGTGCAATATGTTATGTTGTATTTGCAAAATGATGAGTATGATAATGCATGTTACTTCCATGGAATGACGTTCCTAAGCCTAATTTCGGCAAGTATACTAACTTGACTTTCCATAATCCATATCGTTAAGAAAGAGATCTTCTTAATCATGCATGTCCTTGGTGTGTTCTTGAATATACCCATACTTAGTACATATGTGTACTAAATCCATAAAATCTACATTTTTAGGTGCATACAAAGGTGCACGTTAGAGCTTACAGGTCGACGTTGAAGCTATCCGGACGTGGAGCATTCATCCTGATTTGGCAGTCACTTATGATTTCGAGGTGTCTTGCCCATTATATTCTAGCTTAGATATAGATTTGAGTTAGTGGAGTATGTTCAATTAGCGTTTCCTTTGTCATCTTATTTAAGACATTGTATTGGTGCTATTTTCGCAAGTATACACTTAATGCAGTATGGAACTATCTATTTCATTTGATGATCTTGATATTAGAGGGTTGATTGTGAACGTTTAGGAGTTTAAGTAGAATGTCTTATATGAATTTTACGTAAAACAAAGTTCAAATTTTCCACTATAATTAACCTAGATAAAGTAACGATGACTTACGTAGGCCTGTCTGCGACCTCTGAGAGGTCAACGACACCGGTCTCGTCTGGGGTCTAGACTCAAGTCCTGACAAAGTTGGTTTCATAGACCTAGGTTGAATTCCAAAGATAATTAGTTCATATCAACCAAATTGAGTAGGTCTAGGTCATGATAGTGCAGTACACAACTATCTTGAATTAGAGATTGCATGATCAATAGGAAAAATTCCATTCTTCTGATCTTATCGTGTCTTCTCTAATGTCTTATTTCTTGGTGATAAGATCGTATCTAACATCAACTCTTGAGATTCAGAAAGATAAATACATGGAGAAATGTAGGCGGAGAGATTGGAGGAGCAACTGCTTGGGTAAATCAAGTTCCTCGCCAGGCTCCAGCCGTAGGAATGGAGACGCCTATTAACGCAACTGGGTTGATAGTTGGAGAAGTGAGGACAACCTCGGTATAGATGGCCCAAGCCATTACTTTACAAGCTCAGTCTATGACAGCCCAGGCAGAGCAACAAGGTGTTCCCATGTAGAACCCACTTGCCAGCAACATGGCTAACAGGTTAAGGGACTTCACGAGGATGAATCCTCTAGTTTACACTGGATCTAATATTGATGAGGATCACGTAAGGGGAGTGTAGAATGATGTAATGTCAAATCTCAAGCATACTCCAAATGAAAGTGTTAAGAATGAATTCATAGTTAATATGTAATAAAAAGAATGACTTCTTGACTATAGGCTAATGCAAGTGAGATAAGTTGCATCTACGCATAAAATCAATGTCACTAAATGAAATGACAAAGATAGTATATTATGATAAACGATGAAAAAGCAAAGAAAAAGTGGCTACATGAGGAGGATAGGCTAGTACACGTGAGACAAGTTTAATCTACATTAGCGGAGCTAGTTGGAGTTGTTGAAGGACTATGACATGAATATCCACTACCGTCCAGGTAAGGCTAATGTAGTAGCTGATGCTTTGATCAGGATAAGCATGGGAAGTACAACCAACGTTGAGGATGAGGAGAAGGAGTTGGTGAAAGATATACATAGATTGGCCACACTGGGTGTGTTGTTAGTTGACTCTCCTATGGAGGTATTCAGTTCGTCCTAGTTCTTAATCATCCCTGGTAGTTGATGTCAAGAAGGGTCAGCATCTTGATCCTGTGTTGATGGAGTTGAAGAACTCAGTGTTGGTTAAGATGAATGAGTCATTTGCTTTGGGAGGCGACTGCATACTTAGGTACCAAGACAGGTTGTGTGTACAAGATTTGGATGATTTATGGACCAAGATTGTTGCAGAAGCTTATGGTTCCAGATATTCCATACATCCAGGTTCCACCACGATTTATCATGATCTTAATCAGATCTATTGGTGGGATGGCATGAAGAAAGACATTGCGGAATATGTGGCCACGTATCCTAATTGCCAGCAGTTTAAGGCACAACATCTTAAGCCTGGTGGACTTACTCAGATCATCTAGGTTCCGACTTGGAAGTGGGAGGCCATTAATATGGACTTCGTGGTTGGTCTTTTGAAGACTAGGAGACAGCATGACTCCATATGGGTTATTGTGGACAGGATGACTAAGTCTGGCCACTTTATCCATGTAAAGTCTACTTACAGGGCCGAGGATTATGTGAGACGCTACATTGATGAGATCTTGATATGGTATGTGATTCCATTGTCTATTATTTCCAATAGAGAAGCTCAGTTCACTTCACATTTCTGGAGATCCTTCTAGAAAAACTTAGGCACGCAGGTAAAGTTTAGTAGTGCCTTTCATCATCACACTGATAGGAAGGCAGGGCACACCATTCAGATATTGGAGGACATGTTGAGAGCGTGTGTGATTGACTTTAGAGGTAGTTGGGACGACCATCTTCCTTCAATAGAGTTCTCGTATAATAACAGTTATCACTCCAGCATTGGGATGGCGCCATTTGAGGCACTGTATGGTAGGATGAGTTTGTCTCTATTTGGGTGGTTCGAGGTTGGAGAGTGATCCATTTTGGTTCCACAGATAATTCATGAGGCCTTGGAGAAGGTTAGGGTTATTAGGGAAAGGTTAAATGTTGCTTACAGTCGCCAGAAGTCTTATGCAGACAATAGAAAACGACCCTCAGAGTTTGATGTTGGTGACCAGGTCTATTCGAAGATATCACCTATGAATGGGGTGATGAGGTTTGGCAGGAAGGGGAAGTTGAGTCCGAGGTATGTTTGTCCATATGAGATCCTACAGTGTGTGGGTGAAGTGGACTATGAGTTGGCATTGCCTGCGGAGTTAGCTTCTGTTCATCTAGTTTTTCATGTATCTATGTTGAAGAATTGCCTAGATGATCCAGCATCGGTTCTACCTATTGAAGGTTTAATGGTTGATGAAGACTTGTGCAATGAGGAGGTACCTGTTGAGATTTTGGACAGACAGGTCAAGTGGCTGAGGAACAAGGAGGTTGCCACAGTGAAGGTATTGTGGACGAACCATCTTGTTGAGGGTGTTACGTGGGAGCCTGAGGCCGATATGAGATCCCGCTATCCTCATCTTTTCAGTCCTTGAGGTTAGATTTCCTACTCTTAAGTCAAAGTTTCCTTATCTCTCGATTCTTTGTTGTTATTCCTTCACTGTGCATTGAATATGTTAGGATATTACTGACATTGTGCTAGATTATAAGAAGTTTCATTCATGCACGAATGTTCCTAAGGGGGGGATAATGTAACAACCCTAAAAATGTATATGCTAAGTAATGCTTAATGTGTCTAGAAATGATTAGACCGGGTTCACACGAATTGATACGCGTAGAAAAAGACCTCTGAACCCCTGCGACAACAAGTCCAACTAACTTGGGGAGTTATTTGAGCTAGGAAACATTGGGTCCAGCTATGTAGGTCTCTCGAATATGAAAATTTACTAGGATGTGTCTTTATCAGACTTAAAAAGGGGAAATCTTAAGTTTGGAGGGTCTAAGGGAAAAATGGTCTTTTTCAAGGTTAAGGGTAATATAGTAATAACCAAAATTATGGAATTAATTATTTAATTAATAAGGTGGAAGGGCATTTTGGGTAGAAAGGGTCGAAATTGCTCATTGAGAAAATCTTGCTACACCTGTATTCAAACCTAGGTGGAAGCAATGATTTAACTTGATTATTTATATTGGTGAATTAATTAAATTAATCAATATTTAAATTATAATTCAATAAAAAGGAAAATCATATTATTATTAATTAATTAATTAATTAATGGGCCAGTTTTGATCGGATCGACCCGGAGGGACCCGTTTTCGCAATGGCGACGTCACGGGTTCGAACCTCAACGGAAGCAACATTTAAGTTGATTAAATTGAGGTTTATAAACTGATTTCGTATGGGCATTATGGTCATTCACTAAACTAATTAAATAAGTTTTTCAAAGTTTCAAAGAGTCCTAGTTGACTATGTTTAAACTACATCACCTAATCCTAAGCCACTCACCTCTTTCACGTTTATCTCTCTCTCTCCTTCACGTCTATCTCTCTCTCATTTCACACTTTCTTTTTGGCTGCCAAACGTGAGAAAAGAAATCATAAAACTAAATTTCTTCACACATGAAGAACTTGCACGCAAAACACAAACGATAACGCAATCCGAAAACATTAAGCAAAATGTAATACGCTAGTGGGGTAAGGTGTGAGTTTCAGGGATTGACCATGAATTCGGAGAAATTTTGGGCAGCAATTTCAAGTGTTAAACAATGTTAAAATCAGGTATGGGTTTTCTTACTCTTGTTCCTTTTCCCAAGAGACCCTTAAGACTCAGATAATTCTATTATGAAACTAGTATTGTTCCCCATTACATGTTTCCTGTCACTAACTCCTATCACTGATCTTAGGTTGGCATGTTTGTTGGTAGATTAAGTATGAAGTGTAACTTTCGTGATAATGTGTTCATTATTATGTGTTCGGAATTGTATGAATGATGAATTATGTCTTCCAAAATTTCTTTAAAATGTATGTGTACATTGTGACATGATTTTTTATTTTAAGCCTTAAAAATGATATGTTTTTATGCTTGAATTTTATGTGCAAATGTGTGTGTAAATCATGAGGTGTAAAGGTGGTGTAATGTTGCTGGATTTAATTGTAATTGTTGGATGAATAAATTATAAAAAGATTACACTAAAAGATGCACCAAATGATCCACGAAATGCCTTAAGAATTAACGTATAAATGATGACAAAAAGAAGATGAAAATAGTTAATAAATTTCCAAAATTTGGTAGGTTGGATTCGTCCAAACAAAGTGGTACAAAATGCAATGAAAATTGAATTTAAAATAAGTGATATAACTAAGGATTGAACCCAAGACATCATTACATGAAGGCTACCAAAAAACAACAAAGATTTAGAGGAAAATGGACTGGACTCGGCAAATGATGAGGAAAATTACCTTTGTTTTTTAAAATTTTCAAAATGTGAGGTCATTGGAGATTGAAGCCATGACCTCACCAAATGAAAATTACATAAAAAAATTCATGAAAAAAATAAAAGAAAAAATAGATCTGCTGAGTGGAGATTGAACCCACAACCTCTTGAATGGATAAGAGAGTTAGGAGAAAAATAAAGGACAAAATAAATGTGGAGAGTGGGGATTGAACCCACAACCTCTTGACTAGGTTAGAAAGTTAAGAGATAAATTAAAAGTGAAATAATGAGCTTGTGGGGGATTGAGCCCACAACCTCCTTGCCTTAAAGCGAAAAAGGAGAAGAGAACAAGAAAGAAATATTATGGGGTTGATGGGAATCGAACTAGGGTCTCCCAAATCTTAAAAATGCAATTATAAAGTTTAAAATAAGATTAAGTGTTGTTCATGGGATTTGAAATCGGGTTCCCTTGCCCAATTCCTTATTGACACATAAGTCATACGTAAAGAATTATTTAATGGATGATGCCTCTAAAGATCGATACTAATACCTTGGCATATCTACAAGATTGATATGTCTTGTATCATATAATCTTGGGTAAACATGAATCACTTAAACAAACTATGAATGAAGCCTCATGGCTTGTATGTGTGGACTCATAAGTCTAGGATACGTTTAAAAGTAAGTGAGCCTAAGATGTATGTGATAGAATGATGTAACCCTATAGAAGGGTTAAGTAAGAGTGTGAAACACACTAAATGGCCAAGGAATATGATGAAATGTACATTCATGTGAAGGGGTGAGTAACTAAGAAAAGAAAATGTGTTAAAGTTAATGAATGAGTTGACAATATGATAAGAGGCTAATATGAATGAAGAGAACAATCTCAAATGAGCCTGAGTAAATGTTACCAAAACGTAGTCACCTATGATAGTGTAAAGGTAATGAAGAGACCAGTCTCTATGAACACTCTAATGAAAGTATTGAAGTTAATGCATCCTTAATACTAATAATGAGATGAGAAATCATCTAATGATATAAAATATCCTCATGATAGAAGCCATTTTCCATGATGTATGAGTTGAATGTAATGGAACTTGATACTGAGCAATGATAGGATAGCTATGAGTGGTGATGCCTTCCTTCGGGAAGAGCGGAGGTCCGACATGTCACGTATGGGTCTCCTTATATTTCCTAGTCTTTGAACCTATACTGCCAATACAGCGATCTAGCAAGGTTCGATTCCCTATATACGCTAGCATATTTTGGTTCACTTTCGCCGGTGATTCCACCTTTTTCGGTTGGGGATTACACACTGGGTTTGATGATGCTCACATGATATATATCGGTTAAGGTTAAAGTTCCCAAAGAAAGAATGAGGCCAGCCTCAACGAATGCACATAATGAAATGAACGATAATATGATAGGATAATAAGGAAGTGAGCTAGGCTTAAGTAATAACACTAGGTTATACTTGGTCATTGCACAGCAAACCCGATGAGAGTCTTAAATTACATCCTAGGTATAACTTGTGGTTGCGCAAGTATATGAAATAATGAAAATGGAGAACGTATGAATGAATGAAGAAGACTCAGTGTTTGTTAAATAACGCTCTCTAGTTGAGGTCCCATATGTTGAGCCCTCATTTTGGGAAGTCCTAATGTGAAGTCCATGATTCCAAGGTCTCATGTTATATGAAAGAATGATATAAACTATTTGGTATGATATGTGCAATATGTTATGTGAAGTTTGCAAAATGATAAGTATGATGATGCATGTTACTGTCATGACATGACTTTCCTAATCGGAATTTTGCATGTCCACTGACATGACTTTCCTTAATCCATATTGTTAGGAAAGATCTCTTCATAATCATGCATGTCCTTAGTGTGTGATTGCATATACCCATACTCAGTACAAGTGTGTACTAATCCCATACAACTCTATATTTTTAGGTGCAGACACAGGTGGACGTTAGAGCTTATAGGTCGACGATAAAGCTATCCGGACGTGGAGCATTAATCCGGATTTGGTAGGCCCTCATGCTTTTGATGAAACTTGCCCATTAAATTCTAGCTTATATATAGGTTTGAGTTAGTGGAGTATGTTCCTATAGCATTTCCTTTTCCATCTTATTTCATACATTGTATTGGTACCATTTTGGCAAGTATACACTTAATGCAGTATGGAACTATTTCTTTCATTTGATGATCTTGATATTAGATGGTTGATTGTTTATGTTTATGAGTTTAATTAGAATGTCTTATATGAATGGTAAGTAACAAAATGTTCGAATTTTCCTCTAAAATTAACCTAGATGAAGTAACGATGACGTACGTAGGCTTGTCTGCGACCTCTGAGAGGTCAACAACGCCAGTCTCGTCTGGGTCTACACTCTGGTCCTGAAAAGAAGTACCTACAGGATTTTTCTCTCTTAACATTTCTACTCTTCCTCTTAACCCTACTTTCCTGAACTTTTTGAGCATGCACCATCAAATTAGAGATGTCCATCTTTTCATGAAGCATCGCCAATGATACTTTTCCACAAGATCATCGCACACACTGGTCAAAAAATGGCCCATTTCATTTTATGATTGGACACCAAAGAAGACGTATATTTAGACAATTTAGTGAAATGCAAAGAGTATTCTTGGATACTTATACCTCCTTAACGAAGGTTGATGAACTCTTCAAACTTAGCCTCTATTTTCTCCCTTGGGAAGAATCTATCAAGAAATACACTCATAAAGACTTCCCAACTTATAGGACCTGTTCTTAAAGATCTTTTTTCCTTCCATTGAGTGTACCAAGTGGGAGCCACGTCCTTAAGTTTATAAGCGGCTAGATCGTCCTTCTCATTGCAAATCACTCCCTTAGCATACAAGATTTCATCGACCTCATCGAGAAAGTCTTAGAGGTATTCATTCACCTTAGACCAGAACATTGGAGGTTTCATCCTTGTGAAGTACCTCAACCAAGGAGCCATGGTACTAACATTTTGGTTCACACGGGGTGCAACTTCCCGGTTTGCTTGAGCTGACATGGCTTAAGCTTAAGTAGGAACGGCTAGTTCTTGAGTAGTAATGTCTTGAGCCAAGTTGATGAAAGTCATTTTTATCTCTCCATACGTCATAGCCGGAGTATTGATCGTATCTTGGTCACCTTGAAGAGATTTTTCTTGAGAAGGAGCATTGTTGTCTTGGGGAAGAACTCCCGGATCAGCAATCTTCTCTTCAACTCTTCTTGCGGCTGCCCTTCTAGTAGTCATATCCTATAACCACAAGAAACGGATTAGAAGAAAAGGACATGTAGAGTTAAGACTCTTGAGGTATGACTTCAAGAATACCAAAGAGGAGAGAATTTCCTATGAATCACATAGCCTCTCATTCATAGGTGTGGAGCTCTTCAAAATAATGAACAAGACTTTACGTAGACGTGGTTTTTTGTGAGACATCATTCCTATGATATTTCAACCTCATGCTTTGATATCAAGTTTGTCACGACCGGGGAGCACCCCCTACACGTAATAGGTGTCATCTCTTATATCCATATATAAAGTTTATTTAGACTTCTCATTGAAGAACATAGTCTATTATTGTCTCACACATCACCATCTATTAAAGAATTACAAAGTTTGGGACATAATCCAACACTATTGAAATATGTCCTATATAGGAATTACAGCAAAGTCTCAAAAGATAAGAGATCAATCAATGTTTTAGACATAGACATAAGAAAAGATAAAATAATCGCATCATTCTCGGATTTGAGGACTCACTAAAAACTTGGGAACAAATCCAGGTCTTCCTCGAAGGTGGACTTGAATATCTTCGATGGACCGAACCTCCATTAATGTAGAAATATATAATATATTGTTTGGTACAAACCATATGGATTAAGTTTGGAAACATATGCAAGTAAAACCATTGAAAACATGCACAAAGGGACATTTCGTTCAAAACCATGCTAATTTACTTTGAAAGCCTTTATGCACACATAAGATAATATACGAGTGTATAATCATATCAACATTAAGACATAGTCAGGCTCATATTCAATAATAACATCATTATATAGTGATGTATCGTGGTCTCACAGTACTTTCAATGTCTTTTTCTTAAGTTTAGTGTGTCTAAAGCCCTTTGTATTGATTTTTGATGTAGGTTTCTCTTTATTTGCTGGAAATCTGTCGAAAGGAGGACGCGAAGGATTCGAGTAGGAATTGTAGAACTGACCACCTATAGAGCCCACAATGGTCCGTCGTGACTGTTACGGTCTGTAGGTGGCACCGTAGTTAGAAGAAAATGGCTGCTGAATGAAGTTGGGTAAGTCTCACCAAGTTTGGGAGTACGAAAGATCATGATGGACCGGCATAGACATGACGATCAGTCCTTCCTATTCGTCGTGGTTGTCAGAGAGTAGTTCAAGTACCCAATTTCAAAAAGTTTCTAAGTGTTGTGGAACGGAACCCCTCGACGGACCGTCGTGCTTGCAACGGTCCATCATATATGTTCGTCAAGGGTAACAAAAAGTTTATGAAGAAAGCATGAAAAAATTATGCCAAGTATGCAATGACGGAGCCCACGAAGGACCGTTGTGTCCATGATGGTCTATCGCAGGGATCATCGATTCAGAAGCATTTTGGACAGATTTACCTGAAATAGAGTCCTTCTTTTATTAGGTTTTATTTTATTATAAATAGTTTGAAAAAACTCGTTTTTGGGGTTAGACTTTTGGATTTTTTTTAGTTCTCTTGTTTAAGTATTGAACTCTTTATTTTGGTATCAGATCATACTTTTCTGTGATCAATTGTTGTTTTTTTGAATTATTCAAGTGAATTTCTGGATTTTCTTCATTGTCATAAAAGTAAGTGCATGAATTCTTATATTATCAATATGAATTGTGTGATTAATAGCATGGGTAACTAAACTCCATAACTAGGGTTGTGGGAACCATGGGTAAATAACAAGGTAAAATCTAGCTAGTATAGTAATTCTACAATAGTGTCTTGCATGTATTGATAATTCTTTCGCTTATAAGTCTTTTTTAACGGATTGCCAACATTAGAACTCGTCTTATTGCTACTTTATCGTACCAAGGAGGTTCACTATGGGAAAAGAATTATCGACATAGAATTAGTGTATACTATCTAATAGGCTAGTGTCAGTTGTTACTAAGTAACAACTTAGTCAAATATTGAATATGATGCTTAATATGAGGTAAAGATAAAGTTTAGGAAAGCAACACACGTAGTCGGACCAAGGTGCGGAGTGAAATTCTCTAGATTCCAGACCAAGGACTTAGAGATACCAACATATCACTTTACACGCAAGATAATAGGAAAGGATTGTTATTTTTAGAATTACCGAGTAACGAGCCTGTGGGGAAATCTTACACCCTAGTTACTCTCATTACTTTCAATACTTGAACCTATCACTTGTTTACTTTAATTTAGATAATTTCTTTCAATAATCAAAACCCCCTTAAGTTATTTGTTTTCGAGAAATAATTCACTAAATAGATGTAATACTAGAATAAAGTTAAGTCTGAACCATTTTCCTCGTGGGAACGATCTCAACCTCACTAGTTGGGTTAATTACTTGATGCGACCGCTTTTACTTCATTTCGAGAAGTAAATTTGAGCGTATCATATAGCCATTAGAAACATTTCATATCTTAGAGTTCATATCATCAAAATATACAAGACCTTACGTACAATTCTAATACAAACCAACAAGTGTAACTCTCATGTGAAGTCCCATAACCCCACATTAACTAAGTCAACTAGCAAAGAGACCACAAGTAATCCCTTTACATCACATAACATCATATCATGAATAGTCATCATCATACATAGCAATTTATATCATGTTCATAAAATAAAACCAACATCATAGAAGATCAATATCATGTAAAGGCAACATTATGCATTTCGTTCAAAACATAAGTACATAAAAACATTCTCCTCAGATTCCCATCAAGGACAACTAGTGCAATGCATAAGTAAAGTTCATACCTTTAGCTACACTAAGTAGAACCACTTAAGGCACCTGTTAGTTTTCATTTTGTTACTTTTATTCGTTCATTTTACTTTCACGAACATTCACCTTAAGAGAAAATAAACCATGTGAGCTAAACATGGAATAAGGTGTCATTAAACCCTAAACTGAAAGAAGGTGATGTACTTGTCCCACTAGAATCAAACATGAACATAGTATTCTAGGTGGATCCACTAGCTAGTCTTCCTATGGGGCACATAGTTAAGGAACTATGAGATTTACTAGAATCTATGTTATGAACATTTTCATTGTAGTCTCAATCTAATGAGAACCATATTAAACCTACCTTCCCTCATTGGGAAGGAACACCTCTCATATCTAGTTTGCTCGGTGCTAAGCTAAAGTTCCTTTTGGAAATATCTTTAAGTCATCCTTAACATTAGTTTACAATATAGGCCTTATGGAGTAACCTATTGTACAATCATGATCATAGCTCTTTAGGTATAGAATGAGAACTTCCCTTCATCACAACCTACTATTAGTGAGATCATCACATCATAAACACAATAATAAGGCTCACAAGAGAATGACTTTCAACCTTGCATGATCATACCCCTATAAAGATATCGTATTCAACATTTTCGTAATATGTCATCACATTCATCATATCATCGCACTCCTATTCTATTAACATATTCATACTTCAATTGAACATCACCATCATTACATCAATAAGGTTTCATAGCGTTTGAGAATCTTACCAATCCCTTCCAAGAATCATCTTCTAGACTTCACCATCAATTCAATAATATTTATCCATCAATTCAACGATCATCACATAATAGTAAATTGTACAATATCTCAATTAATTACATCATCCCTGAATTACACATCAACCTAATTCATAACCTAGGGTTAGAAGGAAAGGGACAATCATGGATATTTTAGGGAAACTAGGTCAAAGTTTAAGGAACTAAAACAATAAACCAATAAAAAATCATAATATATCAATATAAATAAAAGAAATACAATAATAAACCAATTTGAATTATAACCCACCACATTGGATAAAAAAAATAGTTTTAGACATAAAAAAATCAAATTTTTAAAGAACCTCTTGGGGAAAGGAGTCCCAAGAGTGACTAGATTATACCTTGTTAATTCTTATAGAATTGAAGAAGAAAATCTTCATCTTGAAGACTTGGTGAAGCTTGACCTTGCTCTTCAATAGGGTCATTAGGGTAGTGAGAGAAAGTGGAGAGAAGAGAGTGATTTAGGTTTGGGAAATTATGAGGTTTCAGATTAGTTTAATGACATAGGGTACTTATATTGTAATAAACTAACTAATTAAAACTTACATAAACCCTTCACTAATTTATTAAATAATTTCCTAAGCTCCCCTAACTTAACTGAAACTAGAAAGTGAACCAGGGTCCAAATGACGAAACCCCGTCCACGAGGAATCGATCGGACCACAAACCGTACTGGTCATCATGGTTTGTTATAGAGATCTGTTTTTCTAGGTTTTTGATGAAATTTCTAAGTGTCAACCAATGTGACCAAACGACGGGTCGCTCTTCCATGATTTGTCCATCTTTCATTTTTTGGTTACACACTGTGATTTCATAGCTTTTAGGGTGATAGTGTCCTCCTCAAGGACCCTTGTGCTGGCTCTTGGGGAGTCTACCCAGAAATTTTGACCCTATACACACTCGAATATGTAGTTAAAACATTCCCACAAAATTTGACTTCAATCTAACTCTTGAAACCCCTTGAAACACACAAAGGAACATTAGGTCATTTTTCACAAATCTCTGGACATCATGGTCGTCGCTCGACGCTTTGGTTCTAATACATCCTAATAAAGTTTATTACTTTTTTCTAAGCTTATAAATAATGTTTTAAGGAATTATTCATCTAATGAGGTTCTAGACTAGTTCATGGAACTTCTGGAGTGTCACAAACGGATTGCAATTTTGTTTCATAGGCCCATTATGTGAAAAATATATGCAGCAACACTACAAGACCTATTCATGCACTATAATCTTCTTTTAAGTTGACCTTAAGTGGTAGTCCCGTACAGAAGCATGTAGGAGAGTTGTACTTACTTGTATGTTTCTTGTGATTAATGTTCTTTTGTGGCCAACATAATCCACATTTTCATTCCCTGAACAAAATACATCCATACTTATGGACAAGTCCGTTTCTTTCAAATTTTTCCTTACTCGTACTGCTTGTGTTAAGATTTTGAGTACAGATCTCTAGGCAATAGGAAGACATAGAAGTTTCTTTTTTATCTTTGCACCTAACTTCGTTAGATAGAGAAACATATAGTCAAGGATTTGTTTTAATTTTACTTTGTTATATTTGTTCCTTTTTTACAAGAGATTTAGTTGTTACTGTTTAAATGACAGTTGAAATCTTTCTTCTTTGAACGTCTTTTTACTTTTCACTTTTTTGAAATCTCTTATTTGCTCTCTTTTGTGTTTGTATTTATTTTAGCTCATTCGAGTGTCCACATTTTCACCACCAATCTTTTCGACACTTTTTGATGGTAGAATAAAGTAAGTAAGCAAATTGCTATACTTATGTTGATGCCTTTTGTCAATTGTGATAAACAATATTGTTATTTACATAGAGACATTGATACATCATAAGTTCTAGTATATTTCCTCACCCATACAATTTCAAGGGAATCATGAGTTTGGTACAACTGCGATGGTTTTGCTGAAACACAAAATATAAAAAACCATAATGCTATGACGTACTAAAAAGGGAACGGCTGTTGATCTTTGACTTCCTCCAAGGATCGTAAGATTTTCTTTCACATTAACATAGTGCTAGATCTATTAATTGTTTTTTCCCCTCTTTAGAATGTAACTTTCTTATTCATGTTACCTTGCACAATTATTAATTCAATGTTAAAGCAGAAGACTACTACATATCAAGATCACTTGAGATAAGAGTCGGGCACAATTAAATACGCATGTAATATATTTTTGTCAATACCTATGAAACTAGACCCTTGCTTCTTTCAAAGTAATCTTTGCCATTCTTTTTCTCTCCATTCACTACTCATGGTGATTTTCTTATTGAATTTCTTTATTTGTACAGCTCATGGTCTTTGTATTGTGTATTAGTTTTACGGTCTTTTGATTAAATACTTTTAATTTTCATGGTATATGTTTTCATCTAATTGCTATGCGTTAAGTCCTCCTTAAATACAGAAGTTCATTTCTTCAAAATCATATATAATGACTATTTTATGTGGAAAATAATCAACACTCGCTATTTCACCTTGTAAAAAGTAAATAATGAGAGTCAAAATAAGTGGTATATTATTCATTTTGTAATCACTATATTGTTTCTTCCTGACGTATTTTTGTATAGATACATTCAGCTGGTATGTTGATGTATAAATGTGCTAACATTTTTAAGATAATCACACGCATGCGAGAGATACTTATTTCATGCTTTCAAACTTAATGTTAGAAAAATTAGAATTGCTAGAAACTCCTAGATTGGAGATATTTTGTATTAGATATGTTAGATGAGTAAGAATTGTTTGAAAACACCTAGGTTGGAGATATTTGTAGTAGATATGTTAGTCTAGATTTAAAATAAGTTGTGATTAGTGAGCCACCTAGCTACATAGTTTGGTGTGAGATATTTTGCTTATTATGTGGTTGTGTTTCCCACACTTTATATATAAATTCACCATATGTAATGAAACATCATGTGAGAGAAAATAATTTAACTCAAAAAAGTTTAAGCCTTCTTTTTCACTTTTAGATTTCATGTAGAAATTTACAGCTACGATTTCCTAATGTTTGCACCTTCTAGACTTGAAGTTCTTTCTTTTTAATTTTGACATGGTATCAGAGCCTATTTCCTAATCGACCTGCATAAAATTTTATTTGTTTCACTCATCTACTTCCTTTTCTTTCTTGAATTTTCTTGCTGAAAAATTACATGGCACCTTATAATCAACCAACGACAAGTCCTCCGTATTTTACAAGAGCGAATTATCACATGTGGTCCATCGAAATGAAGGCTTATTTAAAGGGTATAAACATATGGGAATATGTTGAGCTTGAAAAACTTGATGTCCAGCAATTAAGAGTTAATGCAACTCTCAATGAAGTTAAGAAGTACGATGAGTTTGTAACTAGATCTCAACTATCTCTCACTTCCATACATTCAAGTCTTTCAAATGTGATGTTTATGAGGATTATGACTTGTGAAACAACCATAGAGGCTTGGAATAAGTTAAAGGAGGAGTTAGAAGACAACAATAGCGTAATGTATGAAAGACTCTTAGAATGAAAGAGATAGAGTGTGCTTTTGAACATGAAAGACTTAGATAGTGTGAAAAAAATACTCTTCAAAGGTGATGGATACTGTGAACCAGATAAGAATACTTGGTGAGACCTTTGCAGATCAAAAAGATGCAGAGAGATCTTAGTCAGCCTTCCAGATAAGTTTGAATAAAAAATCTCATCTATACAAGAGTCTTGTGACTTGACAACCCTTAGAATAGTCGAGCTAATATCCAAATTGTAAGTACAAGAGTAATGGGTCACTATGAGAAGTAAAAGGATAGTAGATGACGCATTTCAAGCAACGCATAAGCACAAGCATCAAAAGGAAAGCAAAATAGTTTGGTTGGATAAATTTGGAGAGGTGAAATCTTGTGGAAACCAAGGTGATTTGTCTATAAAAGAAAAATTTCCACCTTTTGGCATTTGTAAAAAGACAAACAATTTAGAGAAGAATTGTCGGCAGAATTCAAATAGGTCTCCAATTCAATGTAGATATTGTAAAAAGTATCGTCACATTGAGAAGTATTGTAGGCAAAAGCAAAATCAAAGTGGTCAGTCTTCCCATCGAGTGAATTTTGTAGATGATCACTAGGTTGGGAAATAAAAGGAGGAGGTTTTCATGGCCTCGTACACATCACATATTAATCAATGTAAATGGTATGTACAAAGCGCATGCATAAGGCACATGGAGATTGATGAAAATCGATTTTTACCTTGGACAGATCTAATAGAACCAAAGTGAAGTTTGGAAATGGATCATTGTTGGAACCCCATGGTAGAAGGTCAGTAAAATTTCCTATTGACGAAGGTATGGAGATTATTATAATGTTCTTAATGTGTAAAATTTGACTCAAAACTTGTTAAGTATTGCTCAATTGCTTCATAAAAATTATTCACTTATTTTAAGGACAAACAATGTGTCATTTATGATGTGAAGTAGCTAAAATTAGTATGATTGACGATTCCTTTCCAATTTCATGCCATTCTATCTATACTTTCTCTTTTAATGTTGAATTCAACGATACATGGCTTTGGCACAAAAGGTTTGGTCATTATAATCTTAGCTCACTGGTGTATATGAAATCTAAGGTTATGGTGCTTGAAGTACCCATAATTGACATGTATAGGGATATTTGTGGGTCATGTCAATTTAATAATAATATGCATAGAATATCCGTTCCTAAAGGAAGTTTTTGGAGAGTTAAGGAGGTAATAAATATAGATTTATGTGGACTAATGAGGATGACTTCTTTGAGTGGAAACAACCATTTTGTTATCTTTGCAGATGATATGACTCGAATAACTTAGGTCTAGTAGCAAATATCAAGTGTTTTGTATTTTAAAAGAATGTAAAGTTATGATGCAAATTGAGGTATATTAGATCCGATAATGGAACTGAATATACTTCGTGTTAGTTCAGAAAGTACTGTAAAGATTTGTGTATCCAACATCATTTAACTATTAGATACACTTCGTAACAGAATGAGATTTCTAAGTGGAGAACAGAACACTGATGCATATGGCAAGATACATGTTGGCAGAAAAGAAGCTGCCTACATACTATTGGGCATAGGTAGTCAATATTGTTGTCTATTTGTTTAAATAGATTATAAACTAGAGAAGTCGATGACATGAAACAATTTGAAGCATGGGAGGGTATCAGGTCGTTTGCAAGACACTTAAAGGTATTTAGTTCGGTATGCTATGCACATGTTCCAAATGGTAAAACAGGCAAATAAGACTGTAAGGTAGAATTATGTGTTTTGCTAACCTATAGTATAGTTGCAAAATGATACAAAGTGTACAATGTTAGTTGTAAGAAGTTGTTTGTTCGTAGAGATCTTCTAGTGGATGAGTCTAGCAACTATGATTGGGATTGAGATACTTTTGTGCAGAACCAAGGTCGGAATAGTTCACTTCAACTCCAAATCACCAAAGCAGTGATACTCCCTCTAGTCCTGTTGCTTGAATAAAAAACAATTGAGATGTTGAATTGACTACAGACTCTCTTGTTTTGAAGAGGAAATCACTTGCAGAAGTTTATGAGCAATGCAATTTTTCCCTTTTTGAACCATACTCATTTGAAGAAGAAGTACACCAGAAAGTGTGGATTTCAGCAATGGAGGAGGAACTTGCCATGATTAATAAAAATAATACTTGGGAGTTGGTTGATAGGCCAGAAGAGAAGAATGTTATCGGTGTCAAATAGGTCTATCAAACTGAGTTCAATACAGATTGATCAATCTTCAAGCATCAAGATATGCTTGTCGTTAAAGGTTATTTTTAGCAACTTGGAGTGGAATTAGGTGAAATGTTTGCTCCTGTTGCATGGCATGAAATCCTAAAGTTTTTAGTTACTCTCGCAACACAATACAAGTGGAAAATCTTTCATTTGTATGTAAAATGTGAATTTCTTAAGGGATTGATTAAGGAAGACATATATGTTGAGAAAATTAAAGATTTTACAGTTGCATGCGAAGAAGACAAGGTGTACAAGCTTAAAAGGGCTCTCTATGGTCTTAAACAATCACAAGATCTTGTTATAGTAGGCTGGATTCTCATTTGCTACTTTAAGGCTTCAGGAGAAGCCTAAATGATCATACATTATACTTCAAAAGGAATGTGGATGGAATGGTTATTATGTTATAATCTATGATGTGAGGATTACCATAGAAAATCCTCTTGCGGTTCATATTTTTTAGATGACCGATCTAGGAGAAATGCAGTCTTTCTTTTGAATAGAGATATCTCAATATTGTGAAGAAATTATCTTGTCCCAAAATAGGTATGCCTTGAGTCTGTCAAAAAGTTTCAAGCTTAACAAGTATAAAGTTGTTGCAACTCAACTTGTTGTGAATGAAAAATTAATGAAGGATTATCACGAAGAGAGGGCAGATCCAAAAGTTTAAAGAAGCCTAAGGGGAAGTCTATTGTATCTCACACCTTCTAGTCCTGACATAATGTTATCTGTCAGTTTGTTACTCGAAATACGTAATGTCCAAGAACTAAGCATTTTTGAGCCGCTAAAAGTTTGTTAAGGTACATTTGAGGGACGATTACTTATGAATCTCATATAGAAATGTGGATAATAGATCTCTTGTTGTCTATTAAGATAGGTATTGGGGTGGAAGTTTGGATGATTACAAAAGCACTTCTCGTTACTATTTTTCGTTTGGTTCAGGAATTTTTTCTTGGAGCAAAGAGAATCAAGATATTGTAGCACATTCTTTAGTAGAAGCCGAGTATGTGGCTTCTTTATCTTCTACAAATAAGTAATTTGGTTAATAAAGATCTTGTTGGGATTGGATTTGTTGCCAAAAGAACAAAGAGTGATCTATGTGGACGAAAAATCAGCCATCCCAATGGCTAAAAATCTGGAGAAGCATGGAAGAAAAAAGCATATCAACACAAGGTTTCATGCTTTAAGAGATGCTGGGAAGGATGGTGAAGCTATATTGGTGCGTTTCATCACTGAAGATCAGTAGGTCAATATTCTGACCAAGCCTCTTTCCGCTAAGAAGATTGAGTTTAGAAGGTTGTTGCAAGGAGTTTCATTGAAAAATCTTAAAGAAGAGTGTTAGAAAATTAAGATTTGTCTAAGAAATCATATATTGGATATATTTTGTATTAAATATGTTGGAAAAGTAAAAATTGTCAAGAAAGTCCTATGTTGGAGATATTTTGTAGTAGATATGATACTCTTGATGATGGTTAGTGAGACACATTGGTACATAGTGTTGTGTGAGATATTTTGCTTATTATGTAGTTGTGATTCTCACAATTTATATATAAGTACACCATCATATGTAATGAAATATCATGTGTGAAAAAATAATTTAACTCAAGAAAACCTAAGCATTCTTCTTCACTTTCAGAATTCCTATAGCATTTTACAGCTAGGATTTCCTACTATTTATACCTTCGAGACTTGAAATTCCTCCTTATTTATCGTAACAAAAAACAAAATTTGTAGTTTCCATTACTCGATCCATGACTTGTTTCACAAATTATAAACTTTCGGCAAATGCAGTAATTAAAAAACAAAATCTTTTTATTAACTAGCAAGGCACTTAGTCTACCAACAACTCAACAAACCTAAAGACAAGGAAACTCACACATAAAAGACAAACAGAAAATACCCATCTTCTGAGAAGAGAAAACACATCAACAACCATATCATTATGACAACTAAACATCAATTAACAACTAATGAGACATATTTCAGTACTCCTCCTTGCATCAAGAGCTGAAAATTCCAAGTTCCTTTCTCAAGAACTCAAATTTTTTTGTCGCGAGACCTTTCGTAAAAATATCAGCCAACTTCTCTTTAATTCTACAATATACCGGATTCACTAAACCACCCTCTTGCACTTCACTAAGAATATGTAGTTTCACATTCAAATGCTTGGTCTTTATATGAAAAACTGGGTTGTGAAAAATAGCAACGGCATCCTGGTTGTCCACAAATATCTTATTGATTTCCTTTATCTCCAATATAAGATTGCAAAATATTTATTTACACATAAAGGTTGATTGACGGCAGTTGTATCATCAATGAATTCTTCCTCTGTAGTTGATTTATCAGTAATATCTTGTTTTTTCAAACACCAAGTAAAGCAACCAATACCAAAAATAAAACAGTACCCTGATGTACTTTTCATATCTTCAACAGATCAACCCCAATCACTTTAGAAAATCCTTGAAGTTTAAAATTCCGCATTAACTAAATTTTACTCCATAGTCAATTGTGCCTTTGACATATCTGAGTACTCCTTTTGCAGCTTTTATATTTACTTCGTTAGGAGATTGAAGAATCAGGACAGTACACTGACAACATAAAATAAATATATGATACATCAAACATCCTATCAAGCTTCTGTAGCTTTCTGTTTGTACTTATTCAGTAACATCGTCCTTCATTAACTTCTCCTTTTAATTCATAGGCGTACTCATACTTTTGTAATCACCCATTCTCAATTTTCTAAAAATTTCTTTTGCATACTTATTCTGACAAATGACTATAATTTGATCTTCGATCTTTTTAACATCCATTCAAAGAAACAAAGACATCTCTCCTAGATTTGTGATTTCAAAGACTATCATCATCTCCTTTTTCAACTCTTCTGTGGGCACAACATTACTCCCTAATACTAAAAGATCATCAGCATAAAAAAACTAAAATAATGTCATAGTCAACATCTTTTATGTAAAGAATTGATTCACTTAGGCTTTTTTTAAAACCTAAGTCTGAAAGGTGATCATTGATTCTACTGTACCAAGCCCTTGGAGGTTGTTTTAATCATTAGAGGGATTTTTTCAGCAAGTAGACGTTGTGTTCCTTTTCTTCTGCAAAAAATCTTTCAGGCTGCTCAACATAGATTTCATCCTGCAAGAAGCAACTAACAAACGCTGATTTCACATCCACTTGGTATATTTTCCAATCCTTTTGAATTGATGATGCCAAAGGAAGCCTGATTGTGTCACGTCTTGCCACTAGTGCAAATGTTCAAGAAAAATCTACACCGGAATTCTGAGCATAACCCTTCACCTCAAGCCTAGATTTGTACTTGTTCATCGAACCATATGCCTTTAGTTTAGTTGTGTAATTCCATTCAATACCAATAACCTTTCTGTCTGGAGACCTTTATACCAGCTTCCATGTGTCTTTTTTCTCGATCATGGTTTGCTCCTCTTGCATTGCGACTATACATTACTTATCTCCTCAAGATTTTACATATTCAACAGGTTCAAATACGGTTACATTGCATCATTGATAGATATCTTAGAGTTATTTTTCTCCTCAAATGGGAGGAAGATCAACTCGTTCCCCAAAATTATGAAACTCATTGACTTCTCTTTCTTGCTTTTCTCCATGCCAATCCTATTTCAGCTTATACAAAAGTACCCTCTGGTTGAAGTGACCCAAATATTTATGCAAAGTTTCTGCAACACTAGACCGACTTGGAAAAGCTATTTTTTCTTCTTCCATAGGATTCAAAGGAAAGCTTTTACCCTTAATTTTAATTCTAAATAGTTGTTGATCACTTGGATCAATGATTAGACACACCTTATATCCAACAAATTATTTGAATACATTTTCCAGTAGTTTTCCAACACTTAATAAATTCTTATCAAGTTCAGGTACAAACAAAACTTCAGAAATAATTTTTCTTCTTGTATAACTCTAAATAGACATTGTCCCCTTTCATTTCGCAAGGAGGTATTCTTCCTTTTCGGTCCCGACTCTTGATGTTTTAATTTTATCATCTCTTTAGAAAAGATTTTCATCAATAGTCACGTGGGTTTGACAATCACTATCAATGAGCTAACTCTCACTTGAAATACTAGATGCAAAATCGGATGCAACAAATAGTTGTTCTTCCTCATGTTGATTTGAAACTTGATATTCTCTTGGTTGTTGTTGTCCTTTTTCCTTGCATATGATCTCAGCATGCCAAAGTTTTTAACATTATCGTCGTCTCATATCCGGCTTTCTCCAGCAATTGAAGTGAGGATCAGTCTTTCTTCAACAGTATTTACAGAGAGGGAACTTTTCTCATTTGTTGCTTCCTGAATTGAGTCTACTTCCATTACACACGAATCCTTACTATTTTAAGCATAATTCTTTTTTTTTGTATTTTCTAGTATTTCTTTCCATGATAGTTTTGCAACTCTACCTGAAGTGCACCTTCTCGAGACCCTTCCTATCTCATTAACCTTATTTTTCTTGTACCTCCAATGGATTTTTAATTCTGCCAAAGTTATTTTTGAAAGATCCTTAGTATTTTATTAGGAATCAATTGTAGGTTCAAACTTCTCACGTAATGTAACAAGAAGTTTCTCAATAACTCTACTATCAGGAAGTTCATTGCCCAGTATTCATACCTTGATCACAATTTTAAAAAGCCTATAATAATATTCTTTGACAGTTTCAAAATCATACATTCTTTGTATCTCAAAATTCTTTAATGAGATTCATAACTTTCATACCTTTGATTCGCTCATCTCCAATGTATTCTTCTTTTAAAAAATCCCAGATTGTTTTTGCCTATTCCTACGTCATGATTATGGAAAAAATTGTAGGTGAAAGTGCAGCATAAGCAAGATTTAGCCTTCGATTGTCTTGTCTTCCTTTGCTTTTGATGTTTTATATTAGCCATTGTTGGAATTTGTTAGAATATATGATAAATATATTCTGATTTATTAAATATATTACCTTTGTTAAGTGTATATTTAGTTCCTAATTATAGATAGGTGTATATTTAGTTCCGAATTATAGCTAGTTAGTTTCATTCATTATAATCTTATATTGTATATAAACCATTGATATTAATGAAATAAGTAAGGAGATTAAAGTTTTTCATGGTATCAGATTTCTAGGGAAAAACACTTCAGCTATCTTTTCAAAAACCATCATACGCCCCTCTTTTGTTCTTTGTCTCTCTTAAATCAACATCATGTCAGACTCAAAATCTTCCTTTCACCCTGTTAATAACTTGAAAATGACTTAGGTGAAGCTAGAGCCTAACATGTTTTTCATAAGTTTCTAAGATCCTAAAATGGTTTATAATGTGGTAATGAGGCAGTGTTTAACGTATTAGGTGATTTGAAAGTCAAACGTCAATGGACGACAAAGACATTTAACGACTAGTCACCGATGTGTCTCATGTGTTGTTATGTGCCTATATGTGTGTTTCATGAGCTTATGAGGTCCTTACATTAGTTACTATAGTTTTTATAGGTAGTGTGTCAAGTTTCATAAAGTTTGGAAGTCAAACGTCTAAGAACGTCCATGACATTAGAAAGGTTTTCCTTGGAACGACTTTGTTTGTCTAGGCATGTTTCATCGAGTTTTACGTGTTTGTTTTTGATTAATTTAATGAAAAAGGTCCTAAACTCATATAAAAATATTTTCTGGTTGGAAACGTTTGGGTAAAGTCCCCAAGGACCAACCAAGGGTCCTTCCTCCTAGAGCCAAAGCTGTCCAAGACCAGCCCCAATCGACTGAGGCAATCGATGGCCAGTAGGCTGGTCAACGCCCTGTCGTTGGTGGATGTTGGTCAGGAATTAGGCATGGGGAAGATGGTCATCCAATGACCAGTCTCAGACCCTAATAACGGACCAATAGGAACGTCCACTGGTGGGGAGACGGTCCGCCGATGGACCAGTCGTGGGTGGACTATGTTCCCGCGCAGTTTATTGTTAGTTTAAAGGGTGAATTCGACGTCCATATAAGAGAAAGGGCGGTTACATAGGGGTATTTTAGGTATTTTAAGTGGTTTTATATGTCCTAAATACCTAGATGAATTCATTCTTCCATATCAAAACCCCAAAATCTCTATGAAATTCTCTAGAACTCCATTGAAGCCAAAACTCAATGAAGAGCTTGGATTGGAGGTTTGAGTTGTGATACTTCATCCATTTCATGGATTAACATAATATAGGTATAATTTTTTATCCTAAAACTCTATTCATCAAGAAGCCCAAAATTCAAGGAGATTTGTAATGTTTTCTAAACATGAACTTGTCTAATTTTATGATCTACCCATGGGTTCTTGCATTAATGGTTTAAAATAATTGTATATTGATTAAATTGATGTTAATTAGATGATTTTAACTAAATTAACCTATGAACCCATGTAATTGATGAACCTAGTTTTTTACTACTTTATGGGTTAAGTGATATTGTCTTAATGATTATAAATTCTAGTGTAGTTTTCATTGGGATATTGAATGATGTATGAATAGATATCAATTTACTACAATTATTACATCAATGAATAGCCCACATAAAACTACTTAAGAATTCATAAACATTAGATCAATATCAAGTGATTTAGGTTAAAATTATCATGGGTTCATAGGTAATTTTGGTTAAAATTATCAATAAAATAACAATTTAACTCATAATAAACATTTAAAAACAATTGATGCAAGTACCCATGGTAGAATCATGAAATTGGACAATTCAACTAGAAAACTTTAGAAAACATCATGAGAATTGGGGATCCTTGATGAAATCGGTTTCAAGGATCAAAATCCATACCTTGATTAAGGTAATTCTTCACTTTGATAAATAATCTCTATTGAATTCGTCATTTTAAGCCCTTTCTTGAGTTTGGACTTCAATGGAGTTCTAGAGAGAATTCTAAGGGATTTGGGAATTTGATTTACAAGAATAAAGTCTTCAATGTGTTTTAGACTTATAACACATTGAAAAGATCCACAAGACACCTAATAAATCGCCAATACTCTTATTTGGAAGTGGGGTGAAATTACAACATCACCCCTCAAATTACAGTGAAGCTGCGTACACACAGATCACCATTGACGGTTGCCTATCGATGGGGTGTAGGTCCATGCACGGGCCGTACTGGCCTTCGTTGATGGGTTCAGAGACCTGGAACTGTTATATTATCTCCGCGTGTTAAGTACCACACAATTTCCAAAACCTACGGGGCATCGACCAGGCCACCTGCCGTCGATTGCCATCCCTAGGTGGACTGCCTTGGGCAATGTCGGCCACCAACATGGGTCCTTCCTCATTGACCCTTGGTTGGTCCTTGGGGTTGCTTACTTGAATGTTTCTAACCCAAAAATTATTGTATATGTGTTTAACACCTCTCAAATGAATTTCACCCAAAACAAACACGTAAAACTTGACGAAACATGCTTAGAGACACAAGGTCGTTTCAAGGCACATCTTTCAAACGTCATAGACGTTCTTGAACGTTTGACCTCCAAACTCCATGAAACTTGACACAATGACTATATATGCTATAATAACTCATATAAATATCTTATAATCTCATGAATCACATATAAACACATAAAACCACATATGAGGCACATAGGTCACTTAGTCGTTGAACATCGTAGTCGTCCCTTGACGTTTGACTTCGAATGCACCAAAACACTTAGACACTAACTCATTAAAACATAATAGACCTATTGAGGACATTAAACCATAAATAACAACATGTAAGACTTTAGTTAACCTAAGTCATTTTGGGGTCCTACATTCTCCCCCACTTGGACAACATTCGTCCTTGAATGACACTTGTCACTCTCTGTATTCTTCCAAGAATAGAGATTTAAATATCATATCATGATCATACCATATAGCACATAAAAAAAAATAAACATCAATTTCACATACTTAAGTGATTCACAACACAACAAGAACTAGAAAAGAATTATATAACTCATCATGCTAGAAAACTAATATGCTTCATTCCAAATAACTAAAACTCATTTTAGATTCAATATTGTACTCGTATACATCAGTGATCATGAGAAAACTATGGTTAAGAAGAAGACTTAATGGATTGTGAATACACCATTAGTCTAGCTACGATTATATCATCATGTAACATCGTTGTACGACATTCTTCCCTTTCAATGTCGGCTACTCCCATCACAAAACGAGTCATTTCATCTCTTGGATTTGACCCAAGAGAGGGAGCATATTTGAACAGCTTAGCGAACTTCAAAGAATATTGCTCAACACTCATATTGCCTTCCTTGATATTGATAAACTCAACCTTAACATCCCTCATCTCACGGGGAAAGTACTTACCAAAAAAAACTTTCTTAAATTTTTCCCACTCAATAGGACCCAACTCCTCCGGCTTATTGCCTTTCCATTGTGTGTACCACACTTGAGCTACATCTTTCAATTGATACAAAGCCAAAACTGCTTTCTCCCTAGATGTCACTCCCATAGCATGCACTATGTTGTACACCTCATCTATAAACTCGAATCCTCTCACATCTTAGAGCCAAGAAAGATAGGAGGATTCATCCTCACCAAATATCTCAACCTAGAGGTCATAGTGCTCTCCACCATATTTGCCTTAGGCACCATACCCAAAATCACATGAGTAGTCACGACACGGGCTAAAGCAAGAAAAGTCTTCCTAATATCCCTATTACTCAATTAAGGGGGATCATCACCTCCACCCACAATAGGGACTTGATCACCTTGCGCACATTGAGGAATTTGCTCAACTTCCTCAACTTGAGGAGGGATCTCCTCTTGCACCTCATTTTCCTCGACTTTCCTATTTAGTGTCCTCCTCGTATTCATCTTCCTAAAAACACAAGGAAAACCATAAGAAAAGAGTACTCATAACTTTTACTCTACGGCACGACATAGGAGTAAAAAAGAAGGGAAACTCCATCTTCCATTAAATTATTGCCCATAGATGTGTTGCGACTCACACCGATGGTCATGAATCTACTAGACGTGAGTTGATGAGACTTTTTGATCCCTAATATTGATTTCAAAAACCTATGCTCTAATACCAATCTTGTCACATCCCGAAACCACACCCTAGAAGTTAGGGGCAATCTCAGATTTGCAATCGGCATACTTGACCTCTTGGAGGTCTCGTACAAGCCCTTATATATCATTCATAGAATAAACATAGTGAAAACTAGCGCAAAATTAAAGCTTTTCACAAAAAATATCATAGTCTTTACAAATTCCGTCATATAAAGCAATAGGAAATACAAAGTATCAATATCATCATCTTAAGACACAATAAAACTTGTGACACGGCCCATACTTTAATACTAATATAGAAATACTTAGTCTATTACAATACTTCAAATAGAAAACATAAAATACATCTATGCCCTAGAGTCAAATGAGGACATACTTCAACTTCTTTTGAATGATGCTATGGTCCAAGTCTTCACTTTCCAAAAGTTCCTCACCTACCAACAACTATAGATATAGATAAAATCATGGAGTTAGTACAACCATAAGTACTAAGTATGGCATTATGCATAAAAATCATGAAAACAAACATTTATTGAAAATATGCATATTTTCTTTATAATATAATTATATAATCATAATAACAACATTTATCAACGTAGAAACACATAATGAAACATTTAAACTAAACATCACATTTTAAGAGTCACTTTACAGTGAGTTGATTCACTGTTACAGTGAAGTATTGCCTATCTTCAATTAAGACACCTTATAGCATGTAATTATCCCACTCAAAGCTATCCTAAGATTTACTTAAGTCATTCAAAGAGATATTGACCATACAACTCCCTAAGATATACCTAAATGGCCCTCAAGAACACATATGATAAGTCGCATACACACTTCAAGCCATAGAGCATATCAACATATAGATAATATGATATTTCCTCAACAAAGGCTATCAAAAGACTTACTTAAGTAGATCAAGAAGATAACGTCCATGATTGACCTCTTCAAGACTACCTAAATAATCGTTAAGAATTCCTAAGTTCGGATAATGCCTACATTGTCAACATCATTCCTAACTAGAGTCATTCTTAAAACTCATCTAGGTAAGATAGGAAGTGACCATTCCTAAGCCCCTTACACCTTAACTAGACAACCCTTAACTACTATAGATAGGTACTTATTCCATTCACCTACTTCATAACATAAGTCATTAGTTCATTAAGACTCATACATTACATAAAGGACATTCAAGTATTGATCTTAGAAATACCTAGGGACTCTAACTAACACCTTCAAAGCCTATTGTGCAATGTCTATACTACATCCCATACAACTATCTAAACTTCATAAAACTTCTGTAATACTAGTAAGTATCCCACATGATGATAATAGGCAATAACCGACATAGATAATGATAGCTAGCCGTGGAATCAAGATTTCTAACCTACTCCAATGAGTGTGTTCTACTTTCCAAGGGTATAACTAGGACACATCCCATGTAGGCACATGTTTAAGGACGATGAAGAGACTTTTATGCACTCTATTCTCATTCTCAAGTAGAGGTACAATGCACTCTAGTCTCATTATCAAGTATAGCTACTTCCTATAACATAATCACTCGCTGCTAGCCTTGGTTCTCATAGAGTAATTGACAATAAAGGATTACATGAAGAGGTTCCTTATCTAGTTCATAACCCAATCACATTCACCCTACCAGAGAGGTGCACTAGGGATACCTTTCAATGGCGACTAAGATATCTCATTATGACTTCCCTAAGGATTAATATGATGTTGTTACAGCCAATTAAACTTAAGTCTACCATTCCCTTACATGAAGGATACCACTACAGATCTTGACTTCAACATTCAAAAAATAAACTTTACCACGTACATGACCTTCTTAACATCCTGTAACGTCTCACGCATCTTTCTTTCATACATGACAAGGCTGCACTAAGCCTACCTAATCAAGAAATATCATAATGTCATAACATTCATTCATATATCAAGTAAGGGACACAAGTCTACCAAACAAGCCACTACATTCTTTCACTTTATCACAAATAACATATCATTCGTTAAAGAACTTAGGATGAACCTTATCATCTTTATTTCACCCTATACATTACTACAACATCATCAATATAACCATTATAGACTCATATAGTCAAGTAGTAACAATCATGCATCAACTTTAAGACTACACATATAAGCATATAGTCATAGTCTAACATGATCACCTGCATAACATCAATAGAACACATATACATTGACATGATTAACATGTAGATATATATCAAAGACTATGGTTCATCCAATTCATGGTTTCATAGGATTTAGGTTAAAATGATCAATACAATAATAATTTAATCCATAAAAAACGTTGAAAAATAATTGATGCAAGAACCCATGGTAGAATCATGAAACTGGACAATTCAACTTAAAAAATAAGAAAACATCTTGAGAATTAGGTCTCTTGGATTAAAAGGGTTTGAAAGATCAATACCCATACCTTGATGAAGCTAATTCCTCATTTTGATGAAGAATCTCCAATGAATTTGTCACTTTAAGCCCTTCCTTGAGTTTGGACTTCAATGGAGTCCTAGACAGAATTCTAAGGGAATTGGGAATTTGATTTAGAAGAATGAAGTCTTCAATGTGTTTTAGGCTTATAAACACATTTAAAATTAAAAAGAAAAACTAAGTTGCCAATACTCTTATTTGGAAGTGGGGTGAAATTACAACATCGTACCTCAACTTATAGTGAAGCTTCGTGCAGACAGACCACCATCGACGAGGCGTAGGTCCATGCATAGGCCCTCCTGGCCTTCGTCAATCGATTGGGAGACTTGGAACTGGTAGGTTAGCTCTCAAGTGTAAGTACTAAATGACTCCCACCACCTACGGGGCGTCGACCAGGCCACCAGCCGTGCATTACAATCCGTAGGTGGAATGCCTTGGGCAGTTTTGGCCACACGCATGGGTCCTTTCTCAAGGACGCTTGGTTGGTCCTTGGGGATGTTTTCCCAGACGTTTTAAACCCAAACATGATCGTATACGAGCTTAACAACTCTCACATGAATTTCATCCAAAATGAATATGTAAAACTCAATGAAACATGCTTAAACACTCAAAGTCGTTACAAGGCAAACCTTTCGAATGTCATAGACGTTCTTGGACGCTTGACCTCAAAACTCCACGAAACTTTACACACTTCCTATATATTCTTTAATGACTAATTTAGTGACCTTAAAACCCCATGAATCACACATAAGCAAATAAAACCACATATGAGGCACATTGGTGACTTAGTCGTCAAACGTCTTAGTCCTCCATCGCTTAGAAGGAACTCATATGAAAAAAATAAAATTCAAGGAATTACCCTCATCATATGTAACAACATGAAAGTTACTATGCTAAGTAATGCTTAAACGTAACTAGAAGGCCTGGATTATACCGGGTTCACACGGATTGATTCGCGTAGAATGAACCTTCAAACCTATGCAACAGCCAATCCAACAAACATGGTGAGTTAGTTGAGATACGCAAGGTTGGGTCCAGCCATGTAGGCCACCCGAATATGAAGATTCACCCGGATGAGTCTTAACCGGACTTGAAAGGGGTAACTTTTAAGTTTGGAGGGTCTAGGGGTAAAAAGGTATTTTCTCTTCTAAGGGTTGTATTTTAATTACCCTAAATAATTAATTAATTAATTAATTATATAGTTATGAGTCAATACAGGTAGAGGTGGCCGAAATTTACCCTTTAAGCAAAATCTAGCTCCACCCCGACTCAAGCCTTGGTGGAAGCAATGATTTAATTGATTAAATTGTATTTAGTGAATTAATTAAATTAATAAATATTTAATTTCCTTATTTAGAAAAAACTAAAAAATCATATTTTTTAATTAATTAATGATAAATCTTAATTTTACTAAGTCTCTACCTAATCTCCTAATCCTAAGCTAACACTATCACACGTTTGTGTCTACTCCTCTCTCATTTTGACGCTCAAATTTCTGTAAGACAAAAGAACAGAAAAAAAAAACAAAGTTCATCCACATCATGAACTTTATCTCTCAAACTCAAAAGCAAAATAAGTTTAAAAGCGAAAAGTAAAAATCAAGTTCGCGAGGGATTGTGCTTGTGATTTTGGTGGTGAAATGTTTGCTTAGTGGGTGTTTTGGCAGAACGTTAGAACCTCATTGAATGAATTCAGGTATGGGTTTTATACCCTCTTGGTCCCTTTCCCAAGAGACCCCTAAGGTTTTGTCTATTCACAGTAAAAAAACTAAGGTTGTCCCCGTTGTATGCCCTTGTCATTAGATCCTCTGAAAGATTCAAAGTATGCGTTGGTATGACTTCTGGTAGACTTCTTTAAGTCTTGTTGTCATAACGTGTTTTAATGTGCATTCAGAAATCATGTGAGAAATGAAAGATGTGTTCAAAAAAGTGAAAAACGTTAACTTGTTTGTGCATGTGTGTGTTGTGAGTTAGCCATGTTTTGAAGCCGGAATTTTACATGTTAAAGTGTTTTATTTTACGTGTATGAATATGTTAAAAATGTGATGTTTATATAAGTATAATGTTGCTGAATAAATGTCACACCAAAATACTCCAAGAATTAACATAAAAAATGAGAGAAAGATGAATTGGAAGATGACCAAATTTCCAGCTTGCTGGAAATGTTGCTTTCTGGTTGTGAGCTATATTAAAAAAAATTAAAATGTGAGATCATTGGGGATTTAGTCCAAGACCTCTCCAAATTCAAATTACATAAAAACTTCATAAGAAAAATGAAATGAAAAATAAATGAGGTGAGTGGGGATTAAACCCACAACCTCTTGAATAGATGAGTCAATTAGAAGAAAAATGAAAAAAAAAATGAGGTGGGTTGGGATTGAACCCATAACCTCTTGGACATGTGAAAAATTAAGAGAAAAACTAAGAGAATAAAATGAAGTTGTGGGGGATCGATCCCACAACCTCTTGGCCTTGAACGGAAAAGAGAGGAGGATAAAGAAAGAAAAATATATGGGGGTGATGGGGATCCACCTAGGGTCTCAAAAATCTGAAAAATAAACTTACCAAGTTTAATATAAAATTAAGTGTTGCCAAGGGATTCGAAATCGGGTTCCCTTGCCCAATTCCGTATTGACACTTAAGTCGTACGTGAATAAATGACTAAATGAATGCTGCCTTTAAGAATCCGAACTGATATCTTGGCATACTTACAAGATGCATAAGTCTTGTACCACAAAACCTTGGGTAGGTATTAATCAATTAGACGAATTACGAATAAAGCCTCATATATTGTGTTTGTGGACTCGTAAGTCCATCATATGTTCATAAAGTAAGTGAACCTAAGATGTTATATGATGAACGATTTGACCCAGAAGGGTTAAGTAAGAGTGTAAAACACACTAAAAGGCCAAGTGCATTGGCATATGATAAAATAAACATTCACGTAAAAAAGGTGAGTAATTATGAAGGGCAAATATGCTAAGGCTAATGAATGTGGTGACAATATGATAAGAGACTAATGTGAATTATGAGAGCATTCTCAAATGAGACTAAGTATATGTTACAAAAACGTACTCAACTATGAGAGTGTGAATATAATGAAGAGTCTCTTTGAACACTCTAATGAAAGTATTGAAGTTAATATATACTTAATACTAATGATGAGATGAGAAATCATCTAATGAGCTATGATGTCCTAATACTAGAAGCCAACTTCTATGATGTTTGAGATGAATGTAATGGAACTTTATACTGAGCACCGATAGGCTAGTTATGAATAATGATTCCTTCTTTTGGAAAGGTAGAGGTTCGTCTAATTCTCATGAGACGAGGCAGTCCATACAGACGGGTATGGGTCTCCATATCTCATAGTATTTGAACCTATGCAGCCAACATAGAGATCTAGAAGGGCTAAACTCCCTTTATACGCTAGCATGTTTTAGTTTCACTTTGGCCGGCTATTCTAAATCATGCATGTCCGTGGTGGGTTCTTGCATATACCCATACTTAGTACAAGTGTGTACTAATTCCATACATTTATCTACTTTTAGGTGTAGGTGCAGCTAGATGTTAGAGTGTACGAGTCAACACAGAAGTTATCCGGTCGTGGAGCCTTACTCAAGATTTGGTAGGACCTCATGCTTTCGAGGATGCTTTCTAATTTATTTTAGTGTAGATGTAGGCATGAGCTAGTGGAGTATGTTCCACTAGCATTTCTTCTGTATTTACTTTTAGATGTTATATTGGTGCCACTTGGGCAACTCTATATTTATGACTATATCTTTCATTTGATTATCTTGATTTAGACTGTTGTTGTGAATGCTTATGAGTTATGTAGATAGTATTATGCGAGATCAATGTTTTCCAATGTAAAGTTTATGTAAAAAAATTCAAATTTTCCGTTAAAATTAACCTAGATTAAGTAACAATGACGTATATAGGCTTTTCTGCGACCTCTGAGAGGTTAACGACACGGGTCTCATCATGGGTCTAGATTCTTGTCGTGAAAAATGTGGTATCAGATCATTAGTTTAAACTCCAAGGATAATAAGTTCACATTAGCCACATTAAGTAGTTTTCTAAGTTATGGTAGTGAAGTGCACCACTATCATGAATTTGAGATTGCATGATGTAGAGGAAAATTTCCCCTCTTCTGATCTTATTGTGCTTTCATTAAGGTCTGATTTCTTGGTCTTATGAGCGTATCTAACATCAATTCTATTTTTCCAAAAGATGAACACAAGGGGTAACGCTGGTCGGGGAAGAGTAGGAGCAGCTGCTGGGGAAAACTAAGTACCACCCCATCTCCTGTTGCATGAGTGGCCATGACTGTTAACCCAGCTGGGTTGACTGATGCTGAGGTGCGGCTATCCTTGGCGCAGATGGCTCAAGCCATCACTGTGCAGGATCATGCTATGACGGCCCACGACACTAGAGAGGAGGTTCAGCGGGATAACCCACCAGCCCACAATATGACAAACAGGTTGCGAGATTTACTATGATGAATCCTCCAATCTTTATAGGATATAAGACTGCAGAGGACCCTCAGGAGTTCGTGGATGAGGTCCAAAAGATTCATGTGGCGAAGGGGGCCACGAAGATTGATAAAGCTGAGCTTTACTCCTATCAACTGAAGGATGTTAGAAAGGCTTGATGCATGATGTGGCAGGATAGCAGGTCATTGGGCGGAGGTCTGATCACATGGGAGTTGTTTAAGAAAGCTTTTCTGGAGAGGTTTTTCCCCAGAGCGATGACAAAGGCTAAGGTTGAGGAGTTCATCAACCTTAAGCAGGGCTCGATGACTGTCAGCGGGTATACCCATAAATTCTTTAAATTGTCCATATACCACTTCTCTTGTATCGAACAGCAGGGATGAGATGAGCAAGTTCCTTAGAAGGATCTATGAGGAATTGGAGGAGGAGTGTCGGTCTCTGATGATCTATGATAGCATTGACTTGTCCAGTCTTATGGTACTTGTCAAGAAGGTTGAGGATAGTCGGAAGAAAAGGAGAGTCCGTGAGGTTAGGAGACCTAACCTTTCTGACCAAACAGGTTCTAACATAGGTGGTGGCAGGAGCACTTTGGAGTTCGTGCCAAATTTAATAATGGACATCAGAGTGCAGGGAAATCTAGCTCTCAGAGGAGTGCATCACCTAAAGGAGGAGGAACAGAGCCAAAGAAGGGAAATGAAGGTTATGTGCAACGTCCTAGAAAGGAATGTGGCAAGTGTCGCCGTATTAACAGTGGAGAGCGTAGAGTAGTCACAAATGCATGCTTCGGTTACGGAAAGAGCCGACATGGTTAGGGACTGCCCACAGAATAGGTGTCAAGATAGAGGTAATGCTCAGCCTAGGCCTAATCCCTAGAATTCTATTACAGCCGAGCTTCATAAGAGTAACAAATTTTACCTCTTGAAGGGCAGGGAGGAGCAGGAGAAGTCTGCTGATGTGGTCACAATTATGCTGCAAGTTTTCTCAACCTCTGTTTATGCTTTACTTGATCTAGGGTCTATGCTTTATTTTGTGACACCCTTGCTTGCTCTTACTTTTGAAACAGTATTTGAGGTTTTGCATGATCCTATTGTAGTTAGTACTCCCTTAGGAGAAAATGTGAGAGCTAATAGGGTTCATAAAGACTGCCCAATAGTAGTATTTGGTAAGTCTATGTGTGCAGACCTTTTTGAATTAACCATGAATTACATCGATATTATACTTGGTATGGACTGGCTTCATAAATGTTATGCTTCATGGATTGTCGTAGTAGGGTTGTGAGATTATGTTTCTCTAATGAATAAGAGCTAGTCTTGGAGGGGTGCAATTCAAGTCGTTCAAGTCTATTTATTTCAAACCTAAAAGCTAATAAAATTATGTCCAAGGGATTGTTATGTCATCTTGTGAGTGTCAATGATCTAGATCATGACATTCCTTCCATAGACTCTTTGCATGTAGTGAATGAGTACCAAGATGTTTTCCCTAATGATTTGCAAGGAGTCCCTCCCCCCTCGAGAGATTGATTTTGGTATCGACCTAGATCCTGATACAAAACCAATTTTAATTCCTCCCTACAGAATGACTCCAGCTGAACTCAAAGAGCTGAAGCTGCTGTTAAAAGATCTCACTGATAAAGGCTTCATTAAATCGAGCATATCCCCTTGGGTAACTCAAGTTTATTTTGTGAAAAAAAAAAAGATTGGAACCCAGGATGTGTATTGATTATCGGCAGGTCAACAAAGTAACTATAAAGAAGAGGTATCCACTTCCCAGAATATATGACTTACTCGATCAGCTCTAAGGGTCTAGCTTCTTCTAAAAGAATGATCTTCATTCCAGAAATCATCACCTTAGGGTTAGGGATGAAGATATCCCAAAGATAGCCTTTCGTACCCATTATGGTCATTATGTGTTCTTAGTCATGTCATTTGGTCTCATTAATTCACTAGCTGTATTTATCGACCGCATGAACCGAATCTTTCATGAATACCTTCTTTCCTCATAGTATCCATTGGTGACATCCTCATCTACTCTAAGACCAAGGAAGAGTATGATGAACAACATTTTAGACTAACCTTGTAGGTACTTAGACAACATCAGTTGTATGCCAAATTCAGAAAGAGTGAATTTTGGCTTAGATCAGTCACCTTCCTGAGTCATGTTTTGTCCGATCAGGGTGTGGGTGTGGACACCAGAAAGACTGAGGCTGTTAAGAACTGGACAAGACCTCTTACTCCCACCGATATCCGTAGCATTCTAGGATTGGCTGGTTATTACTGTAGGTTCTTGGAGGGTTTTTATTCCATTGCTGCCCCACTTACAACTTTGACTAAGAAGAAAGTTAAGTTCCAATGTGCGGAGACTTGTGATAAGAGTTTACAAGAGCTCAGGGACAGACTCACTTCAGCCCTAGTTCTTACATTACAAAAATGTGGTGAGAATTACACTGTTTATTGGGACGCATCTAGGGTTGGTTTAGGTTGTGTTCTTATCAAGGGTGGTAAGGTGATAGCATATGCCTCAAGACAACTCAAGGTTCATGAGAAGCATTATCCCACTTATGACCTGGAGTTGCCAGCTCTGGTGTTTGCATTGAAACTTTGGAGGCATTACTTGTATGGAGTGCACGTGGATGTGTTGACAGACCACAAGAGTCTCCAGTATGTGGTCACATAGAAGGAGTTGAATCTATGTCAGCGGAGATGGTTGGAGATGTTAAAGGCTATGACATGAATGTCCACTTCCATCCAGGGAAAGCGAATGTTATAGATGATACTTTGAGGGGGTTGAGAATGGGGAGTAAAACCCACGTTGATGATGGGAAGAAGAAGTTGGTGAAGGATGTACACAGACTGGCTAGACTGGGTGTGAGATTGATGGCTTCTACTAGTGGGGGTGTTTCAATTCATCCCAGTTCTGAGTAATCCTTTGTAGCTGAAGTCAAGAAGGGCGGCATTTTGATGCTGTCTTGGTGGAGTTGAAGGAGTCAGATCTAGTAAATATGAATTAGTCCTTTGCTTTGGGAGGTGACGACATACTTAGGTACCAAGATAGTCTATGTGTACTAGACGTTAATGATTTCCGGACCAATATTGTTGCAAAGGCCCATGGTTACAGTTATTTGATACATCCAGGTTCCACTAAGATGTATCATGACCTCAAGCAGATCTGTTGGTGGGATGGCATGAAGAAGGACATTGCTTAGTATGTGGCCATGTGTCCTAATTATCAGCAGGTTAAAGCAGAAAAACTTAAGCCTGGTGGTATCACTCAGATGGTTGAGGTTCCGAATTGGAAGTGGTAGGCCATTAACGTGGACTTTGTGGTTGGTCTTCCGAGGAATAGGAGACATCATGAATACATATGGGTTATTGTGGACAGGATGACTAAGTCTTCCCACTTTATCCCTGTGAAGTCTACTTACTGGGCCAGGGATTATGCGAGTCTGTACATTGATGAAATTATGAGATGGAATGGGATTCCTTTGTGCATCATTTCAGATAGAGGAGCTCAATTCATTTTGCATTTCTTGAGATCCTACCAGAAGAGCTTAGACACGCATGTTAACCTCAGTAGTGCCTTCCATCCTCAGATAGATGGGCAAGCAGAGTGCACCATTTAGACATTGGAGGACATGTTGAGGGCGTCTGTGATTGACTTCATAGGTAGTTGGGACGACCATCTACCATTGATAGAGTTCTCATATAATAACAACTATCGCTCCTGTATTGGGATGGAAACGTTTGAGAGACTGTATGTTAGAAGGTTTAGGTCTCCAGTTGGGTGGTTTGAGGTTGGAGAGTCGTCCATTGTTGGTCCAGAGATCATTCATGAATCCTTAGAGAAGGTCACGGTGATTAGGGACAGGTTGGCTACAGCTTACAGTCGGTAGAAGTCTTATGAAGATAACAGGAAGCGACCTTAGAGTTTGATGTTGGTGACCAAGTATACTTGAATATATCACCCACTAAGGGGGTGCTGAGGTTTGGCAGGAAGGGGATGTTGATTTCGAGGTACATCGGGCCATATGAGATTCTACAGCGTGTGGGTGAGGTGGCCTATAAGTTGGCGTTGCTTGCGGATCTAGCTTCTATTTTTCCAGTCTTTCATGTCTCTATGTTAAAGATGTTTCTTGGGAATCATGCATCGATTCCGCCTGTTGAAGGTTTGGGGTTTGATAAAGACTTGTCCTATGAGTAGGTCCTATTGAGATGTTAGACCGGCAGATAAAACAACAGAGAAACAAGGAGGTTGCCACAATGAAGGTATTGTGTAGCAACCATCTTTTTGAGGGTGCTACGTGGGAGGCCGAAGTCGATATGAGATCTGCTATCCTTATCTTTTCAGCTCTTGAGCTTAGACATTACTCTTAAGTCTAAGTTTCCTTGTCTTCTCTATTCTTTGTTGATATTACTTGACAGTGTAAAGTACATATGTTATTCTATGACTGACATTGTACGAGATAATTAGAAGTTTTATTTGGGGAAGAATGTTCTTAAGGGGGGGATAATGTAAGAACCTGAAAATGACTATGCTAAGTAATGCTTAAACGTACCTAGAATGCCTGAATTTGAGCAGGTTCACACGGATCGATGCGCGTAGAACCAGACCTCTGAACCTATGCAACAACAATGCCAACCAACTTTTTGAGTTCGTTGCACTAGGAAAGGTTGGGTCTAGCCATGTAGGGCACCCAGATATGAAGATTCACCCGAAAGAGTCTTAACCAGACTTGAAAGGGGTAATCTTAAGTTTGGAGGGTCAAGGGATAAAATGGTATTATTCAGGCTAAGGGTTGTATTGTAATTACCCTAATTAATTAATTAATTAATTTGTATGGTTAAGGGGCAATTCGGGTAGAGGTTGCCAAATTTGACCCTTTAAGAGAAATCTAGCTCCACCTGGGTTCGAGCCTTGGTGGAAGCAATGATTTAATTGATTAAATTTTATTTAGTGAATTAATTAAATTAATTAATATTTAATTTTATTATTTAGGTAAAAGGAAAAAAATCCTATTTTGTTTTTTAATTAATGATAAATCCTAATTTGACTAAGTCTCCACCTAGTCTCCTAATACTAAGCTAACACTATCACACGTTTGTCTCTACTTCTCTCTCATTCATAAGTGTGGAGCTCTTCAAAATAATGAACAAGACTTTACGTAGACATGGTTTTTGGTGAGACATCATTCCTATGATATTTCAACCTCATGCTGTGATTTCAAGTTTGTCAGGACCGGGGACCACCCCCTACACGTAAACGGTGTCTTCGTCCTCCTAAGAGGTCTATGACAAGACCTTAGCATACATTATTGCATATCATAGGTATATAAAATGCAGAAAAATTAAAACTTTACGTATGAAGTATACATTGATTTCTCGTTTATTCATATATGAAGTTAAGTTAGACTTCTCATTGAAGTACATATCCTATTATTGTCTCACACATAACCATATATTTGAGTATTACAAAGTTTGGGACATAATCCAAACTATTTAAATATGTCCCATATAGGAATTACAACAAAGTCTCAAAAGATAAGAGATGAATCATTGTTTTAGACATAGAAATACATATGATAGAATAGTGGCATCATCCTTAGAATTGAGGACTCACCAACAACTTGGGAACAAATCAAAGCCTTCCTTGAAGGTGGCCTTGAATCTCTTCAATGGACAGAACCTACATTAATGTAGACATATATAAAATATGGGTTAGTACAAACCATATTTATAGAGTATGGAAACATATGCAAGTAAAACCATTGAAAACATGCACAAAGGGACATTTCATTCAAAACCATGCTAATTTACTTTTAAAGCCTTTATGCACACATAAGATAATATACGAGTGTATAATCATATCAACATTAAGACATAGTCAGGCTCATATACATGAATAACATCATAATATAGACATAAGAAACATATCATATCTTAGAGTTCATATCATCAAAATATACAAGAATTTACCTACAAACCTAATACCAGCCAACAAGTGTAATGCTCATGTGAAGTCCCATAACCCCACATGAACTAAGTCAACTAGTAAAGAGACCATAAGCAATCCATGTACATCACATAACATCATATCATGAATAGTCATCATCATACATAGCTATTTAAAGCAATATCATGTTCGTCAAATAAAACCAACATCATATAAGAACAACATCATGTAAGTCCAACATTATGCATTTCCTTCATAACATAAGTACATAAAAACATCCTCCTCAATTTTGCCTAAAGGACAACTTGTACAACTTGTGCAATGCATAGGTAAGGCCCACTAGTTAGTTTTCATTTTGTTGCTTTCATTCATTAATTTTACTTTCCCGAACATTCGCCTTAACCGAGAAAAAATCATGTGAGCCAAAAATGGAATACGGTGCCATGAAACCCTACACTGAAAGAAGGTGTTCTACTTGTCCAGGTAGAATCAAACATGAACATAGCATTCTAGGTGGATCCACTAGTTACTCGTACTATGGGGGCACATAGTTAATGAACTATGAGATTTACTAGAATCTCTTTTATGAACATTTTTTCATTGTAGTCTTAATCTCATGAGAACCATATTAAACCTACCTTCCCTCATTTGGAAGGGACACCTCTCATACCTAGTTCACTCGGTGCTAAGATAAAGTCCCTTTTTGAAATATCTTTTAATTCATCCTTAACATTAGTTTACATTACAAGCCTTATGGACTAACCTCTTGTACAATCATGATCATAGCTCTTTAGGTGTAGAATGATAACTTCCCTTCATCACAACCTACTATTAGTGAGATCATCACATCATAATCACAATAATAAGGCTCACAAGAGAATGACTTTCAACCTTGCATGATCATACCCCTATAAAGATCTCGTATTCAACATTCACATATTCATACTTCAATTGAATATCACCATCAAAAATACACCATCATTATATCAATAAGGTTTTATAGTCTTTGAGAATCTTACAAATACCTTCCAAGAATCTTCTTCTAGACTTCAGCATCAATTCCACAATATTTAGCCATCAATTATACAATCATCATATAACAGTAAATTGTACAAAATCTCCATTATTACATAATCCTGAATCACCAATCAACCTAATTTATAACCTAGGGTTAGAAGGAAAGGGTCAATCATGGATATTTTACATAAACTGGAACAAAGTTTAAGGAAGTAAAACAATAAACCAATAAAAAATAATAACATATCAATATAAATAAAATCAATACAAATAATAAACCAATTTGAAAGATAACCCACCACATTGGATACAAACCATAGTTTTAGACATATTAAAATCAATTCTTTGAAGAACCTGTTGGGGAAAGGAGTCCCAAGAGCGAATAGATTATATACTTGGTTAATTCTTAAAGAATTGAAGAAGAAAATATTGATCTTGAATGTCTGGTGAGCTTGACCTTGATCTTTAATGGGGGTATTAGGGTAGTGAGAGAAAGTGGAGAGAAGTCAGTGATTTGTGTTTTTGAAATTATGAGGTTTAAGATTAGTTTAATGACTTAGGGTACTTATATAGTAATAAAATAACTAATTATAACCCTTAAATAATTTATACCATTTACTACACTCCCCTAACTTAATGAAACTAGGCAGTGAACCAGGGTCCAAACGACGGAACCCTATCCACGAGGAGTCAACCAAACCACAGACCGTACTGGTCATCATGGTTTGGTACAGAGACATGTTTTTCTAGAATTCAGATGAAATTTATAAGTGTCAACCAACGATACCAAACGATGGGCCGTTATTCCATGGTTGGTCCATCATTCCTTCTGTGGTTACACATTGTAATTTCATAGCTTTTAGGGTCAAATGTTAGTATACTCGTCAAGGACCCCTAGGGTGGTCCTTGGGGAGTCTACCCATATATTTCTACCCTATACACTCTCGAATATGTAGCTCAAACCTTTCCACCAAATTTGACTTCAATCTCATTCTTTAAACCCATTGAAACACACTAAGGAACACTAGGTCATTTTGCACAAATCTTCGGACGTCATTGTTGTCCCTCGACGTTTTGGTTCTAATACATCCTAATAAAGATTATTACCTTTGTTTAAGCTTAAAACACTGTTTTAAGGCATAATTAATCTAATGAGGTTCTAGACTACGTCATGGAACTTCTAGAGTGTTACAAACGGATTGCACTTTGTTTCATAGGCCCATTTTGTGAAAAATATACGCAGCAACACTACAAGAGCTATTCATGCGCTATAATCTTCTTTTAAATTGACCTTAAGTGGTAGTACCGTACATAACCATGTAGAAGAGTTGTACTTATTGTATGTTTCTTGTTATTAGTGTTCTTTTGTGGCCAACATAATCCACATTTTCATTCTCAGAACCAAATATATACATACTTATTGACAGGTCTGTTTCTTCCAAATTATTCCTTACTCGTACTACTTCTGTGAAGACTGTGATTACAAAGCTCTAGGCAATAGGAAGACTGAAAATTTTCTTTTTTATATTGGAACCTACCTTTTTTAGATAGAAAAATATATAGTCGAGGATTTGTTTTAATTTACTTTGTTATATTTGTTCCATTTTCACAAGAGATTTACTTGTTACTGTTTAAATGAAAGTTGAAATCTGTCTTCTTTGAGAATCTTATTATTTTTCACTTTTTTGAAATCTCTTATTTGCTTTCTTTTCTGTTTGTATTTATTTTAGCTCATTCGACTGTCCACATTTTCGCCGCTAATCTTTTTGACACTTTTTGATGGTGGAATAGAGTAAGTTATCAAATTGCTATACTTATGTTGATGTGTTTTGTTATTTGTGATAAACAATATTGTTGTTTACATAGAGACATTGATACCTCTTATGTTGTAGTATATTGCCTCACCCAGACAATTTCAAGGGAATCATGGATTTGGTAGGTATGCGATGGTTTTGTTGAAACAACAAAAATTAAAAACCATAATTCTATGACCTACTAAAAAGGGAAGGATTGTTTATCTTTAACTTCCTCCAAGGATCGTAAGTTTTTTTATTCACATTAACCTAGGTCTAGATCTATTAATTCTTTTCTCTCCTCTTTAGAATGTAGCGTACTTTCTTATTCATGTTACCTTGCGCAATTATTATTTCGATGTTAAAGAAGAAGACTACTACATACCAAGATAATTGTGGGATAAAAGTCCTGCACAATTAAGTACGCATGTATCATATTATTGTCAATACATATGTAACTAGAACCTTACTTGTTTGAAATTAATCTTTGACATTCTTTTTTTCTCCATTCGCTACTCATGGTTATTTTCTTATTGAATTTCTTTATTAGTCCAACTCACGGTCTTTGTCTTGTGTATTTTTTTTTCTGGTCTTTTGATTGAATACTTTTAATTTGCATGGTATATGTTATCATCTAATTGCTATGTGTTAAGTCCTCCTTAAATACAAAAGTTTATTTCTTCGAAATCCTTCATAGTGACTATTTTATGTGTAAAATAATCAACACTACCTATTTCACCTTGTGAAAAAGTAAATAATGAAAGTAAAAATAAGTGGTATACTATTCATTTTTTCATCACTATATTGTTTATTCCTGAAGTATTTTTGTATAGACACATTCAACTGGTACGTTGATGTATAAATGTGCTAACATTTTTAAGATAATCACACGCATGTGATTGGTATGTATATCATGCTTTCAAACTTTGTTCTTTGTAATTAATGCATTTGTAGCTGCTTGTATTCTTGGATAACATTCTTTTATTGCATTTATGGATATCATGTATAGGTTCATTGATAACCTTCAAAGTATTGATAACATCTATAGTAATTTTTTTTCATAAGAAGAATTATTTCAATACTTCTACACCAATTGTTGTAAAATTACTAAATCATAGAAATGAAATATTTAATGGGTTAAATCTATAAGTATTTTAGAACTTGGAGATAATAATTCCTTCAGTAATTTGTTGGCTTGCTACTTCCTTGTATATCCACCCTGGAGCCATTTTTGTATAACCTTTTTTCAATTTAAGTTTTGCTTCACTGCTTATATTTTTCCTTCAATAATCTTTTACCTTGATTTTTCCTTTCCTTGATCGACTTTGTACTAAAATGCTTTTGTTTCAAATTATCTTCATTTTTTCTATACTATTTAATTACAATTTTAGTTGTATTAATATACATTACTTGTGGGATTACACTTTATATGTTATTATTGTTGGTTTTGATATAATCATTGCTATTTTTTCTATACAATGAAGTGTAAAATCCACCAATGAGAACCTCCTACCAAGGATCCGACAGTGATCCTATCCTACTATGTTTCTTTGGTTAATCAAATTAACATTCATATGATTTGGAGGTGGACTTAGTTCGCATAAATATTATATATATATATATATATGCATTTTACATCATAATATCATATTAAATATTAGTTGGCGTAAAAGTGGATGCACTATTTGGATTCAAAAATAGCAGTGTGTTGTTTTAGATTGAATATGATTAATTCCATTCATCAAGAAGTGTATCACAAGAACAAGAGCGAGAACTGACTTTGTTAGTGTCTCCTGTTCCATCTCTTGACCTTCCTTAATAAATTTCGGCCCTTAAAGAAGCAAACAGTTCAGACTTTTTTTAGTAAAGAAAGCAATTTGACTTTCCATGATCTACGAATGATTCTACCTCGAAAGTAATTCTCAAGTTGATCTGTAGAGCAGTTGATAATCCAAAACTTGTGGAATACTCAAGTTCTGCTTTGGCTAGAAATAGAAGAAAAACTAATTTTGAGCAACCACGGGGTTTATGTCACAATCCAGCAGAAGATCCAATTATGAGTTGCATACTTTCCCACTTCCCTAAGAAAAGATATAGAAAGTATCAAAATAAAGCAACATGCTAACTCATGAAACTTGATACAACACTATAACATAAATTTGATGGATTTACTACACACAGTATATTAATATTTCATAACATATATGATGGATATTTCGTATCTTAATCTGGCCATAGTTTTACACAATTACATCTATGATTTCCTGTATAAATTCTTTTCGAGCACCATACGTGAAGACCTCTCTTTTTTTTACTTGAATACTTTTAAAAATGCCTTATAATAGATTATAAACAAACAAATTTAAACATGTTCTGGACAAACTAATTGAAACATATACAGTACTTAGAAGCTACCTTGAACTAACTCCAAAGCTTGATTCAAAGATTTTTATTCACTTAACCTGAGGAAATGATCCTTTGTTTCATTGAATTCCATATAGTCATCATTTAGATTTCAAACACTTCAGTATATATTTGGGATATATACAGCTCTATTAATATGAATGTGGTTATAAAAATTCCTATTGGAAGATAAACCTAATCATATGTAACAACCCGTTTAGTAGGTTCGAGCAGTAAGATTATTTTAAAAATAACTGACTGGGTCGACGGATCAGGCGACGAACCGTCATGGTCACGACGGACCGTCGAGGNGTTGTTGGGATTCAGTTCTTCTTGATGAGAATTTGTCATATGAGGAGGAGCCGGTTGCTATTCTAGCTAGAGAAGTCCGCAAGTTGAGATCAAAGGAGATTGCATCTATCAAGGTTCAGTGGAAGAATCGGCCAGTCGAAGAGTCTACTTGGGAGAATGAGGCGGATATGCAAGAAAGATATCCCCACCTTTTTACAGATCCAGGTACTCTTTCTCGCCCTTGGTTTTCTTCCTGTGATCGTTCGGGGACGAACGATGGGTAAATTGGTATCTATTGTAAAAACCTTTTTAGTAGGTTCGAGCAGTAAAAAGTATTTTGGAAATAACTGACAGGGTCGACGGATCACGCGACGGACCGTCATGGTCACGACGGATCGTCGAGGGTCTTCGTTCCAAAACACTTCAACTCTGAAATCTGGGTACTGAGATCGACTCTCTGAACTTCACGACGGAACTGCAGCACGGACCGTCGTAGATACGACGGACCGTCACAAACCCCTTTACTGAATTTAACTCTCTGAACTTTGTGACGGACCTGCAGGACGGACCGTCATAGACACGGCGGGCCGTCACAGGTTGCGTAACCCCAACTGGGTCGGATTTCTGCTAAAGGTTTTAAAGGGGTGTTTTGGACTATTCATGACAAACTTTATGAAATTAGTGGGGTAAGTTTAATAATTTATTTACTTGGGGGTTAAACGAGATAACTTTAAAACAAGTATTGGGTTACTTTTATCATAATGAATTATATGATAATTAGGGTAAAAGAAAAAGAATCTGGAGAAGAAAAA
>NC_028641.1:41363217-41364222 GCF_001406875.1 Solanum pennellii
TAAGCGAACGATTCAGTTGTTAGAGGATATGCTTCGTGCATGTGTGATAGAATTTGGTGGTCATTGGGATAAATTCTTACCCTTAGCAGAGTTTTCATACAACAATAGCTATCACTCAAGTATTGATATGGCTCCATTTGAGGCACTGTATGGGAGGAGATTTAGGTCTCCCATTGGTTGGTTTGATGCTTTTGAGGTAAGACCTTGGGGTACCGATCTTTTGAGGGAATCGTTATATAAGGTAAAAAACATTCAGGATAAGCTTCTAGCAACTCAGAGCAGGCAGAAGCAATATGTAGATCGAAAGGTTAGGGACTTGAATTTTATGGAGGGTGAACAAGTCTGGCTGAAGGTTTCACCCATGAAAGGGGTGATGCGGTTTGGTAAGCGAGGTAAACTTAGTTCGAGGTATATTGGGCCATTTGATGTTTTGAAGCGCGTGGGGGAGGTGGCGTATGAATTGGCATTGCCTCCAGGACTCTCAGGAGTGCACCCGGTATTTCATGTGTCTATGCTGAAAAAGTACCATGGGGATGAAACTACATTATTCGTTTGGATTCAGTTCTTCTTGACGAGAATTTGTCTTATGAGGAGGAGCCGGTTGCTTTTCTAGCTAGAGAAGTCCGCAAGTTGAGATCAAAGGAGATTGCATCTATCAAGGTTCAGTGGAAGAATCGGCCAGTTGAAGAGTCTACTTGGGAGAATGAAGCGGATATGCAAGAAAGATATTCACAGCTTTTTACAGATTAAGGTACTCTTTCTCGCCCTTGTTTTCTTACTGTGATCGTTCGGGGACGAACGTTGGGTAAATTGGTATCTATTGTAACAACCCGTTTAGTAGGTTCGAGCAGTAAAATTATTTTGAAAATAACTGACTGGGTCGACGGATCAGGTGATGGACCGTCATGGTCATGACGGACCGTCGAGGGTCTTCGTTCCAAAACACTTAAACTCTGAAATCTGGGTACTGAGATCGACTCTCTGAACTTCACGACGGAACTGCAG
>NC_028641.1:41365712-41420712 GCF_001406875.1 Solanum pennellii
GTGAGCCATTATTCCTAGCTCGGGCTGAATACTCTTCTTCACGTCTTGATGTCTTTGAAGTTCGGACATGGACCATCTTTCTACTTATTTTAGTTCTTAAATACTCTTTGACTTAGTAATTTGAGGATAGATGTTCTTGATGTGATGACTTCCAGATTTTGGGGATGATAAGTATTATACTTTAGAAGTTTATTTAATTGATTTCGTTAAAGAGTTTTGGATCTTCCGCATTTTATTTACTATTCAAAATTTATATACGTGTAAACGTTGGGGTTTAGATTGTTGGTTCGTTCACCTAGTAAGATAAGTGTGGGTGCCACTCGCGGCTCGTTTTGGGTCGTGACATCATATAAAGCAAAACAAGTCCTTCCCGTCTTCAGCACAGACAACTCTATTGGTTTTAGTGTCAATTATAAGCTTCAACTACATTTTCCTCCTAAGAACAGAAACATTTTACTTTGACCAAATTTCTGATTTAGTAAAACTTTTAGAAACTTTTTTGTCCCTATTTATATGTGAAAACAGTCCAAAAATAAATTTTTCAATTTTGATCATAAACTTTATCTTCAATCTTTAAATATATTGATAATATAAACGATTATATAAATAACAATAACTGATAATTTAAAATATTTGTAAGGCATATAAAAATTAATGATTGAGAAAAATTTCATAATCAAAATTTAAAAAGTGTGACATAAATTGAAATAAGAGAGGATTAAATGGAAGAACACCATTGTAGAGCAAAGTGTCACATAAGTTCTGCTTTGGCTTGAAATAGAAGAACAACTAATGTCGTAGATATTGAGAAACCACGGTGTTTATGTCAAAATTAAGTAGAAGATCCAATTGTGAGTTGCATATTCTCCTACTACCTTAAGAAAAGAAATAGAAAGAATAAAATAAAGGAATAAGCTCACTCGCGAAACATGACACATCACTAAAACATAAAGTTAATGGATTTCCTACTCACACTACATTAAATATTTCGTATATTATATGATGGGTATATAATATATTAAGGTGGCCATAGTTTTCAGATTTACATCTATGATGTCTTCTAAAAATTCTTTTCCAACACCATACAGAAGACCTCTTCTTTTTTTTTTTGACTTGAAATGCTTTTAGGAATGCCTTATAACAGATTACAAACAAATAAATGAAAGATTATACAGACAAACAAATTGAAACATTGACAATACTAAGAACTACCTTCAAGTAACTCCAAAGCTTGAGACCAAGATTTTGATTCACTTAACCTTAGGAGTTGATCCTTTGTTTCATTGGATTCCATATCGGCATCATTTAGATTTGTAAAAGTTTGGTATATATTTGGGATGGATACAATTCTATTAGTTTGAATGTGGTTCATAAAAAAATTTAATTGGAAGATCAGCTAAACTCATAATAAAACAAAAAAAGTCCTTTCCACCTTCAGCAAAAACAACTCCATTGGTTTTAGTGTCAATTGTAAGCTTCAAACTGCACTTTTCTCCTGAGAACAAAAACATTCTACTAAGACCAAATCTCTGATTTTAGTACAATTTTTAAATACTTATTTTGTCATTATTTATAGGTGACAACAGTCATAAAATAAACTTTTCAATGTTGATCGTAAACTAATGATTGAATTTTTAAATATTTTGATAATATAAACGATTATATATGTAACAATAAGTGATACTTTATGATATTTGTACCGCATATAAAAATTCATGAGCAAGAAATATTCATAATCAAAATTTAAAAAGTGTGACATAAATTAAAATAATAGAGGATTAAATGGCAGAATTCCGTTGTAGAGCAAAGTGTTGTTGCTCAATCAACTGCCGAAGGTTTATAATTGATAAAAAAACCTAGGATCAAGTCATGGAAATTATAAATTTTGGTTTGAAGTTATTCGTTGATAGTAAAGCTCATGTAATTGTGTTAGCTGAATGTGGAAAAGACATCGTTGACTTTTTATTTACTATACAAAAATTACCAATTGCATAATTCATTGGTCAAGCTAGTTATATGTCTGTGTTTTTTTCTCTAGGCAACATGAAATAAGCAAATGGGAATTTGAATAAATTAAATAAAAAGTCAATGAAGTCTTTTCCACATTCAGCAAATACAATTTTATGAGCTCTTCTATGAACCAACATGTTAGAAAAATAAGATTTGTCTAGAAACTCCTAGATTGGAGATATTTTATATTAAATATGTTAGATGAGTAAAAATTGACTTGAAACTCCTAGGTCGGAGATATTTGTAGTAGATATGTTAGTCTAGATTTAAAATAAGTTGTGATTAGTGAGCCACCTATGTACATAGTTTGATGTGAGATATTTTGCTTATTATGTGGTTGTGTTTCTCACACATTAGATATAAATTGACCATATGTAATGAAACATAATGTGAGAGAAAATAATTTAACTCAAAAAAGCTTAAGCCTTCTTTTTCTCTTTTAGATTTCATGTAGAAATTTACAGCTACAATTTCCTATTGTTTGCCCCTTCTAGACTTGAAGTTCTTTCTTTTTAATTGTGACATGGTATTAGAGCCTATTTCCTAAGGGACCTGCATAAAACTTTATTTGTTTTACTCATCTACTTTCTCTTCTTTCTTGAATTTTCTTGCTGAAAAATTCCAAGGCACCTTAGAATAAACCAACGACAGGTCCTCCGTCTTTTACCAGAGAGAATTATCACATGTGTTCCATCAAAATGAAGGCTTATCTAAAGGCTTTAAACATTTGGGAATTTGTTGATCTTGAAGAACCTAATGTCCAGTAATTAAGAGTTAATACAACTCTCAAGGAAATTAAGAAGTATTATGAGTTGGTGACTAGATCTCCACGAGCTCTCACTTCCATACATTCAAGTCTTACGAACGTGATGTTTATGAGGATTATGACTTTTGAAACAACCAAAGTTGCTTGGAATAATTTAAATAAGGAGTTAGAAGATAACAATAGAGTAAAGTCTATTAGACTCTTTGAATTGAAGAGAGAGTTTGAGCTTTTGAACATGAAAGACTAAGATTGTGTGAAAGAATACTCTTCAAAGGTGATGGACACTATGAACCAGATAAGAATACTTGGTGAGACCTTTGCAGATCAAAAAGTTGCAGAGAGATCTTGGTCAGCCTTCCAGAAAAGTACAAATAAAAAATCTCAGCTACGGAAGAGTCTTGTGACTTGACTACTCTTAGAATAGTCGAGCTTATCTCCAAATTGTAAGTACAAGAGAAATGGGTCACTATGAGAAGTAAAAGGATAGTAGAAGACGCCTTTCAACAAAGGCATAAGTTCAAGCATCAAAAGGAAAGAAAAAAAGTTTGGTTGGATAAATTTAGAGAGGTGAAATCTGGTGGAAACGAAGGTGATTTGTCTATAAAAGAAAATTTTCCACCTTGTGGCATTTGTAAGAAGACAAACCACTTAGAGAAAAATTGTTGGCAGAATTCAAATAGGTCTCCAATTCAATGTAGATATTGTAAAAAGTAGGGTCACATTGAGAAGTATTGTCGGCAAAAGCAAAGTAAAAGTGCTCAGTCTTCCCATCGAGTGAATTTTGTAGATGATCATCAGGTTGGAAAATAAAATGGAGGATGTTTTCATGGCCTCGTACACATCACATATTGACCAAATGATAGGACTCAAATAACATGGGTCTACTTTTGTAGTAGCAAATATCAAGTGTTTTCTACTTTCAAAAATGCAAAGCTATGGAAGAAAGGGAGAGTGGTGTAAATTAAAGTATATTAGATCCGAAAATGGAACTGAATATACTTCGTATCAGTTTACAAAGTTCTGTATAGATTTGTGTATCCAACATGAATTAACTATTAGCTACACTCTGCAACAGAACGAGATTTCTATGAGGAGAACAGAACAGTGATGGAGATGGCAAGATACATGTTGGCAGAAAAGAAGCTGCCTAACTACTATTGGGGTGAAGTAGTAAATACCGCTGTCTATTTGTTAAATAGATTATAAACTTGAGAAGTCCAAGACATGAAACCATTTGAAGCATGGGAGGGTATCAAGTCTTCTGCAAGACACTTTAAGGTATTTAGTTCTGTATGCTATGCAGTTGTTCCAAATGCTAAAAGAGGCAAATAAGATAGTAAGGTAGAAGTATGTGTTCTACTAGGATATAGTATACTTGCAAAAGGATACAAAGTGTACAATGTTAGTCGCAAGAAGGTGTTTGTTAGTAGAGATCTTGTAGTGGATGAGTCGAGAAACTATGATTGGGATCTAGATACTTTTGTGCAGAACCAAGGTGGGAATACTTCAGCTGCAACTCCAGGTCAACAAAATAGTGATACTCCTCTAGTTTTTTTGTTGGAACAAAAAAAAATTGAGAAGTTGAATTGACTATAGACTCTCTTGTTTGAAGAGGAAATCAGTAGCAGAAGTTTATGAGCAATGCAATTTTTCCCTTATTGAAGCATCCTCATTTTAAGAGGAAGTACACCACAAAGTGTGGATTTCAGCAATGAGGAGGAACTTGCCATGATTAATAAAAATAATACTTGGGAGTTGGTTGATAGGACAGAAGAAAAGAATGTTATCGGTGTCAAAAGGGTCTATCAAACAAAGTTCAATCCAGATGGATCAATCATCAAGAATCAAGATAGACTTGTAGTTAAAGGTTATTCTCAGCAGCTTGGAGTGGATTTTGGAGAAATGTTTGCTCCTGTTGCGCGACATGAAACAATAAAGTATCTGGTTACTCTCGCAGCACAATACAAGTGGAAAATCTTCCAGTTGTATATAAAATGTGAATTTCTCAATGGATTGATTGAGGAAGACATATATGTTGATCAAATTGAAGATTTTACAGTTTCATGTGAAGAAGATAAGGTGTACAAGCTTAAAAGGGCTCTCTATGGTCTTAAACAAGACCCAAGAGCTCTGTAGAGTAGGTTGGATTCTCATTTGCTACTCCAAGGCTTCAGTAAAAGCCTAAATGAGCCTACATTATACTTCAAAAGGAAAGTGGAAGGAATTTGCATTATTATATATGTTTAAGTCGATGATGTAATGTTAACCAGAGAAAATCCTCTTGCGGTTTATGTTTTTGAGATAACCGCTCTAGGAGAAATGAAGTCTCTTTTTAGAATGGAGATAACTCACTATTATGAAGAAATTATCTTATACCAAAATAGGTATGCTTTGAATCTGTCAAAAAGGTTCAAGCTTAACAAGTGCAAAGTTGTTGCAACTCAATCTGTTGTGAATGAAAAAAAATGAACGATAATCGCGAAGAGAGGGAAGATCAAAAAGTTAAAAGAAGTCTAATTGGAATTATATTGTATCTCACAACTTGTAGTCCTGACATAATTTTATCAGTTAGTTTGCTATATCGGAATATGTAATGTCCCAGAAATAAGAATTTGTGAGTCATTAACAGGGTGTTGAGGTACATTCGAAGTACGATTACTTTCTCGTATAGAAATGTGGAGAATAGAGGTCTTATTGTCTATTCAGATAGTTATTGGGGTGGATTTTGGGATGATTACAAAAGCACTTCGTGTTACTGTTTTTCGTTTGGTTAAGGAATTTTTTCTTGGAGAAAAAAGAATCATGATATTGTAGCACAATCTTCAGCAAAAGCCGAGTATGTGGCTTCTTCATCTTCTACAAATCAAGTGATTTGGTTAAGGAAGATCTTGTTGGTATTGGATTTGTTTCCAAAAGAACAAAGAGTGATTTATGTGGACAATAAATCATCCATTCCAATGTCTTAAAATCAGGGGCAGCATGGAAGAACAAAGAATGTCAACACAAGGTTTCATGCTTTAAGAGATGCTGAGAAGGATGGTGAAGTTAAGTTGGTGCATTTCATAACTGAAGATCAGCATGTTGATATTCTGGCCAAGCCTCTTTCCTCTAAGAAGTTTGAGTTTCGAAGGTTGTTGCAAGGATTTTCAATTAAAAATCTTAAAGAAGAGTGTTTGAAAATTAAGATCTGTCTAGAAAATCCTAGATTGGATATATATTTTTTAATATATATGTTAGAAAAGTAAGAATTGTCTAGAAACTTCTAGGTTGGAGATATTTTGTAGTAGATATGTTAGTCTTGATGATGGTTAGTAAGCCACATAGATACATAGTTTTGTGTGAGATATTTTGCTTATTATGTGGTTGTGATTCTCACACTTTATCTATAAATACACCATCATATGTAATGAAACATAATGTGAGAAAAAATAATTTAACTCAAGAAAACTTCGGCATTCTTCTTCATGTTCCGAATTCCTTTAACAATTTATAGCTGGGATTTCCTACTATTTACATCTTCTAGGCTTGAAGGTTTTCCATTTTTATTGTAACAAGCTTCAAACCAAAATTTGTAGTTTCCATGACATGATCCATTACTTGTTTCACAAATTATAAATTTTCGGCAAATGCAGTAACTAAAAAACAGAATCTTCCTATTAATTAGCACGACACTTAGTCTACCAACAACTCAACAAACCTAAAGACTAGGAAACTCTCACATAAAAGACAAACCGAAAATATCCATCTTCTGAAAAGAGAAAACACATCAGCAGCCATATCATTATGCCAACTCAACATAAATTAAAAACTCATGACACATATTTCAATACTCCTCCTTGCATCAACAGCTGAAAATTCCAAGTTCCCTTCTCAAGAACTCAAATTTTTTTGTCGGGAGAGCTTTTATAAAGTATCAGCCAACTTCTCTTTCATTCTGCAATATATTGGATTCACTAAACCATCCTCTTGCACTTTTCTAAGAAAATGTTGTTTAACATTTAAATGGTTGGTCTTTCTATGAAAAACATGGTTGTGAGAAATAGCAATGGAGTCCTGGTTGTCCACAAATATCTTAGTGCTTTCCTTTATCTCCAGTCCAAGATTGCAAAAGATTTCTTTACACATAATTATTGAATCAGAACAGTACACTGACAACATACACAATATATAAGATACATCAAACATCCTATCAAGCTTCTGTAGCTTTCTATTTACTCAATCAACACCATCGTCCTTCATTAACTTCTCCTTTTGATTCATAGGCGTACTCATACTTTTGCAATCGCCCATTCTAAAGTTTATCAAAATTTCTTTTGCATACTTAATATAACAATTGAACATAATTTTATCTTTGATCTGTTTAACCCCCATTCAAAGAAAGAAAGACATCGCTCCTAGATCTTTCATTTAAAGACTATTATCATCTCCTTTTTCAACTCTTCTATGAGCACAATAGTACTCCCTAATACTAAAATATCATCAGCATAAAAAGAAACTAAAATAATATCATAGGCAAAATGTTTAATGTAAAGAATTTACTCACTTAGGCTTTTTTTAAAACCGAAGTCTGAAAGGTGATCATTGGTTCTACTCTAACAAGCCCTTTGAGGTTGTTTGAATCCTTAGAGGGGTTTTTTAAGCAATTAGACTTTGTCTACCTTTTCTTCTGCAACAAATCCTTCAGGCTTCTCAACATAGATTTCTTCATGCAAGAAGCAATTCAAAAACGCTGATTCAACATCTACTTGGTAGATTTTCTAACCCTTTGGTGTTGCCCGTGACAAAGGAAGCATGATTGTGTACAGTCTTACGACTGGTGCAAATGTTCCAGAAAAATCTACACAAAAAATCTAAGCATAACCCTTCACCTCAAGCCTATATTTGTGCTTATTCATCGAACCATATGCATTTATCTTAGTTCTATAATTCCATTCAATACCAATAACCTTTCTATTTGGGGGCCTTTATACCAGCTTCCATGTGTCTTTTTTGTCGATCATGGTTAGGTCCTCTTGCATTGCGACTATACATTATTTCTATATTGAAGATTCTACAAATTCAGCAGGTTCAAATACAGTAACAATGCTTCTTTGATAGATATCTGAGAGTGGTTTGGCTCCTCGAATGGGAGGAAGATAAACTCGTTCCTCAAAATTTTAAACTCATTAACTTCTCTTTTTTTCTTTTCTCCAAACCAATCCTATTGATTTTGTTTTAAAAATTCCACATCTCTCCTTATAAAAAATTTTTCCAGTTTGTGCTTGAAAAATTTTGTAATCTTTTGACTGTAGGCTATAATAGATAATGAAAATTCCAGGTATCTCCTTCTCGTCATGTTTATACCTTTTCGGCTGAGTTATGTGAGAAAAACATAATCCACCAAAAGTCGTGAGATTCTTTAGTAATTGTTTGTAACCATACATATCTTCAAAAAGTGTTTGACCATTCATTGACTTTGTAGGCAGCCTATTCAAAACAAATACAATAGTATTTGTTGCCTCTGCCCAAAAATTTTTGGGGAAACTCTTTCTGGTGCAACATACACCTTGACATCTCCCTGATGGTCCTATGATTCCTTTCACTTACTCCATTTTGATGGGGAGTATATGGAGTAATAATTTGATGCTCTATTCCAAAAAATTGACAAATGTTTTCAAACTGATCTGTAGTGTACTAAGTTGAATTATCTGATCTAAGAACTTGTAGTTTGCAGTGTGTTTGATTTTCTACCAAGGCTTTGAATTTCCAAAAAACTTCAGCAACCTCCAATATGAATCAACTACAATTTTTGAGTCACTCTCCTAGTTGATTTTAGGAATGGAAATATTTCATAATTAACAAATTGTCATGCCTCCCAACTTGGGAGTTTCTCTTCAAGTGGAGGTAAACCTTTTTCCAACCCTTTTTTAAGCTTATACAAAAGTTCCCTATGCTAGAAGTGACCCAACTATTTATGCCAAGTTTCTGAACCACCAGACTGACTTGGAAAAGCTATTTTTTCTTCTTCCATTGTATTCAACGAAAAGCTTTTACCCTGAATTTTAATTCTAAATAATTGTTGACCACTTGGATCAATGATTAGACACGCCTTATATTCAACAAATAATTTAAACATATTTTCAAGTAGTTGTCCAACACTTAATAAATTCTTATCAAGTTCAGGTACAAAAAAAAACATCATATATAAGTTCTCTACTTATATAACTCTCAATAGTCTTTGTCCCTTTTCCTTTTGTAGGGAGATATTCTCCATTTTCGATCCCGACTCTTGCCTATCAAGCCTTTAGAAAAGATTTTCATCAATAGTCACGTGGGTTTTACAACCATTATCAATGAGCCAACTGTCACTTGAAATACTAGATGCAAAACAGGATGCAACAAATAGTTGTTCTTCCTCATGTTGATTTGCAACTTGAGTTTCTCTTTGTTGTTGTTGTCCTTTTTTCTTGCATACGATCTCAGCATGCCCAAGATTTTGACATTTTCGACATCTCATATCCGGCTTTCTGCAACAATTAAAGTAAGGATCATTCTTCCTTTAACAATATTTACAGAGAGGGAACTTTTCTCATTTGTTGCTGCCTGAATTGTGTCTAATTCCATTACACGCAAATCCTGATTACTTAAAGCATAATTCTTTTTCCCTTTTATTTTCTAGTAATTCTTTCCAGAATAGTTTTGCAACTTTGCCTGAAGTGCACCTTCTACAAACCCTTCCTATCTCATTAACCTTCTTTTTTCTTGTACTTGCAATGGATTTAGTGATTCTTCCAAGGTTATTTTTTAAAGATCATTCGGATTTTCTTAGGAACCAATTGTAGGTTCAAACTTCTCAGGCAATGTAACAAGAAGTTTCTCAATAACTCTGCTATCAGGAAGCTCATTGCACAATATTCATACCTTGATCACACTTCTAAGAAACCTATCATAGTATTCTTTGATAGTTTCAAAATCTTTCATCCTTTGTATCTCTAAATTCTCTAATGAGATTCATAACTTTCATACCTTTGATTCGCTCATCTCTTTTGTATCTTTTCTTCAAAATCCCAGATAGTTTTTGCCTATTCCAATGTCATGATTATGGAAAAAAATTTGTAGAAAAAGTGCAGCATATAAGTATGATTTCACCTTCGATTTTCTTGTCTTCCTTTCCTTGTGAAGTTTGATCTGAGCCATTTTTGGATTTTGTAAGAATATATGATAAATATAATCTGATTTATTGTATATATTACCTTTTTTAAGTGTATATTTCGTTCCTACTTATAGCTACATGTATATTTAGTTCATAATTATAGCTAGTTAGTTTCCTTCATTATACTCTCATATTGTATCTAAACCATTAATATCAATGAAATAAGGAAGGAGATTAAACTCTTTTGTGGTATCAGATTTCTAGGGAAAAACACTTCCTCTATATCTTCAAACACCATCGTACGCCCCTATCTTCTTCTTCGTCTCTCTTCTATCAACATCATGTTAGACTCAAAATCTTTCTTTCACCATGTGAATACCTTGACACTGACTTAAGTGAAGCTAGAGCCTAACATGTATGTCATAAGATTCTAAGATCCTATAATTGTTTATAATGTTGTAATGATGCAATGTCTAAAGTATTACGTAATTTTGAAGTCAAACGTCAATGTATGACTGAGACGTTCAATGACTAGTCACCGATGTGTCTCATGTGTTGTTATGTGTCTATATGTGTGTTTCATGATATTTTTATGTACTTACATGAGTTATTTTAGTATTTATAGGTAGTGTGTTATGTTTCATGAAGTTTGGAGGTCAAACGTCTAAGAACGTCCATGACATTAGAAAGGTTTGCCTTGGAACGACCTTGTGTGTCTTGGCATGTTTCGCCTTTTTTTACGTGTTTGTTTTGGATTTAAATGATTTACGAGGTCCTAAACTCATATAAAACATATTCTGGTTGGAAACGTTCGGGTAAAAGTCCCTACGGACCAACCAGCGGTCTTTCCTCGTATAGCAAAAGTTGTCCAAGACCAACCCCAATCTACTGAGGCAATCGATGGACAATAGGCTAGTCCACGAAAATTCGTTGGTGGATTTTGTTAGAAATTAGGAGTGGGAAGATGGACATCCAAGGGCCAGTCTTAGAACCTAACAACAGACTAGTAGTACTGTCCATCGGTGGGGAGACGGTCCGCCGATGGAAGAGTCATGGGTGGACTGTGTTCCTCCATAGTTCGTTGTAAGTTGCACAGGTGAATTCACCATCCAATTAAGATAAAGGGAGGTTACTTAGGGGTATTTTAGGTATTTTAAGTGGTTTTATAAGTCCTAAATACCTAGATGAATTCATTCTTCCTAATCAAAACCCCAAAATCTCTATGAATTCTCTAGAACTCCATTGAAGCCAAAACTCAAGGAAGAGCTTGGATTGGAGGTTTGAGTGGTGATTATTCATAAATTTTGTGGATTAACATCATTGAGGTATGATTTTTTATCCTTAAAACTCTATTGCTCAAGGAGCCCAAAATTAAAAGAGATTTCTAATTTTTTCTAAAGATGAACTTGTCTAATTTTATGATCTATCCATAGGTTCTTGCATTAAAGGTTTTAAATCATTGTATATTGATTATATTGATGTTAATTATCTGATTTTAACTAAATTAACCTATGAACTCATGTAACTGATGAACCTAGTTTTTGATAACTTTATGGGTTAAGTGATATTGTCTTAATGTTTATGAATTCTAGTGTAGTTTTCATTGGGCTATTGAATGATGTAAGAATAGGTATCTATTTACCAAAATTATTACATCAATGAATATCCCACATAAAATTACATAAGAATTCATAAACATTAGATCAATATCAAGTAACCCACAACATAGTCAAAAACTAGGGTTCATCCAATTCATGGGGTTATAGATAATTTAGGTTAAAATAATCAATAAAATAAAAATACCATAATAAACGTTTAAAGCAATTGCTGAAAGAACCCATGGTAGAATCATGAAATTGGACAATTCAACTATAAAACATTAGAAAACATCTTGAGAATTGGGGATATTTGATGAAACGATTTTCAATGATCAATATCCATACCTTGGTGAAGCTAATTCTTCACTTTGATGAAGAATCTCAAGTCAATTTGTCACTTTAAGCCCTTCCTTGAGTTTGGACTTCAATGGGATCCTAGAGAGAATTCTAAGGGATTTGGGAATTTGATTTAGAAGAATGAAGTGTTTGATGTGTTTCACGCTTATAAACACATTTAAAATACCAAAAATATCCCTAATAAGCCGCCAATACTCGTATTTGGGTGTGGGGTGAAATTATATTATCACCTCTCAACTTACACTGAAGCTGCGTCCAGAAAGACCACTATTGATGGTTGACCATCCATGGGGCGTAGGTCGATGCACGGGCCGTCTTAACTTTAGTTGATAGGTTCAGAGACCTAGAACAGGTAGCTTAGCTCCCAAGGCTAAGTACCAAACGACGCCCACCACCTATGGGGCGTTGACCAGGCCATCGGCCCTGGACTGCCATCCGTAGGTGGACTGCACTACTTTTCATACATGTATGCAATAAATGATGTCAAAGGGCTTTCTTAAGACCTCCAAGAGGTGAACTACGTTTGTCGCACTCCAAGAGTACAATATCTTCTAGGGTGTGCTCTCGGGGTGTGACATGACACAAGCAATTTTGAACTAGTTCCACAGTTCAAATCACACACTCATTTCTTCATTTATGGAGGGAATACATTCTCCAACCTTAGGCATGATCATACACATCATTTCTACATGCATTAAAACCATTATTTATGACAAAACAATTTAATCAATTTTTTAAATTTCTTATAGTGATCACCAAGACTCTTACAGTGAAGCATGCATAAAATTCAACAATTCATTTTTCAAGCAATCTTATCATAAAGTCATAACAATATAAGAGACAGGACCATACACACTCATCTTATAACATAAACACAACCTTAATAAAGAATTAAGATTTACCGTGTCTTTCATTCCGGATTGGTTCCTTACTTAGTCCTTAGTACAAAGAAACGATTCTTCCTTGGACAATTAGGATCCGGACAACCATTAGGGTCTTGTTCCACCTCCTTCCATTTTGCCTTGAGGTTGGGGCGGTCCCTCATCTTGTGATCCTTATTGTCACACCCAAAGCAATCATCCATTTTGGCAAGACACACACCCAAGTGTTACTTCCCACAAGTACCACAGCTAGACCTCTCATAATCATGGCCACCTCCTTGAGAATTTTGTTTGGGAGCCCTATTCTTGTTCCCCGTGGAATACTCTTGTCGGTAGAACGTTTTCTTAATTTTTGTTTGACTTGGTTCATCAATCCTAGGACTCTTCCCATCCCTATTCCTATCCTTAATCTTGGACTCCTCAATTTGTTTAGCATACACCATGATCCTAGAGATATCCATATCATTAAGGAGCATTTCAGTATGACACTCTTTCTTTACCAAGATAGACACCCCAATCAGAAATGTGTACATCCTATCCCTAGGGTATGCTACTATAGTTAGTACATACTTAGAGAGTTTGGTGAATTTTAGAGAGTACTCTTTCAAACTCATTCCCCCTTGACAAAGGTTCATGAACTCTACCATCATTTTCGCTATATTCTAAGGGGAAGAACCTACGAAGAAAAGCCACTTTGAACACTTCCCAACCTACCGGACCTTCCACTAAGGGTCTGTTATCCCTCAATTGATCAAACAACACATGAGCCACATCTTTGAGTTCATAAGCGGGTATTCCACTTTTTCTCTAGGTGTCACACCCATAGCATCCACCACCTTTAAAACCTCATCCGAAAAGCTTTCTAGATCTTCATCCAACTTAGTGCCATGATATATAGGACGATTCATCCTCATGAAATCGTGAATTCTAGAAGCGGGAGTACTTGCATTGGGTTGAGGTCAACCTCCTTGGTTCTTGGGCAACCAAATGATTAGTGATGACTTGAGATTGAGTGTCATGAGTCGGGTCAAATCCATAAGGTTAGCCCTTAACTCCTCAGTAGTCATATTCCCTTAAACAAAGGGAGCTTGAGGAACTTGGGTCATAGGGGGATTGAGGTCCTTGAGGTTCTTGAGGCACTTGAGGGGGAACCTCCTCATTCACTCACCACAGGGAGGGATCCTCTCATTAGCTACTCCTCCCTCCTCTTTTCTACCAAGTGTCCTCCTTGTAGTCATGTCCATTAAACACAATAGAAGAGGTTGATAAAGAAATCTTATACAACTCAACTTTATATAATGACACTAAAATAATTAAGAAATTGAAATTTCTATCGCCTTATAGCCTCTCACTCATGTGTGTGTGGCGACTCACACTGATGAACAAGACTCTAGTAGATGTGACTTGGCACTGCCCAAAAGTAACCCCTATAAAATGGGGAAACTCTTAGTTAGGAATAATTGCGCACTTGACCCATTAGGAGGTCTTGTACTAGCCTTCTAGCTATCATTAATTGCATAAGACTGGAAAAGTAGTGCGGAATTTAAATTTTTCATAACATTTATAATAATAAGAAAATATATTTTCTAAATACTAAAGACTTGCTTCATCTTCACAAGCCAACATAACGACACAACTTAAATATCTTAGGGACAAGACTCTTTACATTGATGAATAACACATCATATGTCGAATACAAGTCTTAAGGAAGAATAAATAAATAAAGACTATGCCCTCGAATATATGAGGACATACTTAGTCTTGAGAGAGTCGATTTCAAATCTTGCCTTCTAATCTTAAACTTGACTCCAACCTAACTTGTAGAGTATAGAAAAGTATGGGGTTAGTACAAACATTGTACTAAGTATGACAATATGCAAAAACATGCAAAAGAGGACATATCAGTATAAATAAGCTTTCATGAAATTTAGGTAAAACCTTCATGAATATTGAAGTAAAATAGCATGTAAATTATCACTTAGCACATAGAAAAGAACTTCATATTTTTAGCATTAAAGCGACATTACAGTAAACTTCAAGAAAACATTACAGTGAACTAAAGGAATCATTTATGTGAACTAATGGAAACATTACAGTGAACCCATTCCTTACCAAATCACAGTTAACTCCTTTCCCTTGAAGTTTCCTTAACCAAGGTTATCCTAAGGCTCATAAGGTGAGACTGTCACATCCTGGAATACCCTCTAGACGTAACCGGCGTCATCATCCCCTTTGAGGACTAAGACTAGCCTCTTAGCTTATATAATTACACCCATAGGTCAAATTTAGCATAAATTTAAAACTATTTACTATATCTACATTGAGGTTTAGATAGATCTCTACATACACATAATAGAAATATATATATATTGAGTATACATAGACCCTTCGTATATAAAGATTACTTAGTCTTCTATGTTTATTGTACATAGATATATAGGACATAACATACTCTCAAATAGTCGCCTCATCTCATATTTATCTATACGAGTATATCAAATTGGGCCTAGACCATAAATCAATTAAACAAGATCACATATAGGTCATACAATATTTAGTATCCAAATGAAAAGGGAAAGAACATGAGTCTTGAACGCTAAAACAATATCATAGGCTTGATAGTGGCATCACCCACGGAAAGTGAGGGCTTACCCTACTTGGATGATTAAGATATCCATGTCTTCTTTAATTCGTCTCCAAAAGCTCTTCAACGACCAAAACCTAAAATGTCGGGCAAACGAAAGAAATGGGGTTAGTACACAACTTGTATAAAGTATGAGACCATATGCACACACATCATGAAAATATGATAAAAAGGACATTTCATTAAGTATGCTTAGTTTGAAAACGTTTATGCACATTCAACAAGACCAAACCAATCAATAAGACATTTTCATTAAGTCATAGGCCTGTTCATCACAATATAAACAACATCAAGTCAAGTCAACTTGCATATCGTATAATTGAATATATAACCAAGTAACTCTATCATCAAGTCATAAATAACCATTAGCATGAATACGAGTTCATTATAACATAATCTAAGTAAGACAATTATCCATGAACCTCTATCGAGTCAACAAGTGCAATGACTAAGCAAAGTCCCATAACCTTACTCAATCAAGTAACTCAATAAGAATCATGACCAACATCCCACTTCACATAGCATAACATGAAAAGTACATAAGATCAAACTTTAGAATTATAGCCCAAATACGTGTTCATAAGAGTAATTAACATCACATATTATCATTAACATGTAAGATCATCATGTAAATATCACTTTCATGTACAAGCATATACATATATAAAAACAACCTCCTAAGACTTAGCTTAAGGCTAACTACTGCAATGTATAGGTAAAGTCCCATACCTCTACCAAAGATAAGTTAAAACCCTTAGGTTATCCTAAGTAGAGTTCATTCTTTTAATTCAATTTACCTTTTGGGAACATCTTTCCCTAACCGACATAGATCACATTAGCTAATGTGCTATCAAATTTCATGGAACCCTTCACCGAAAAAAGGCGGACTACTTGCCAAGGTAGTACAAAAACAAGAACATAGCAACTACGTGGATCCACTAGATAGTATTCCTATGGGGGTAACATAATTAAAGAACTAGGAGATATAGTTGGGACTCTCTTTATGCGACATGCATTATAGTCTCCAATCTAAAGAGTACATTAGTGATCCTACTTTCCTATGTTGGAAGGGACACTCCTCAATCTAGTTCACTCGGTGCTTAGCTAGATTCCCTTTAGAATTGTATTTATAAACCATAATATCTTAATGTAGGTCATAGGGTCTAACCCTTGTATAAACATCATCATCATAATAGTGTAATAACAATTGCAAGAGTATTTTTCCTTTCATTACAATTCATATAAGTGAAGTTAGCACATTTACATATTCATATCATGATAAGGCACATTAATAAATCATCACCATCCTTATAAAATTTACATCTTATCCAACACCTCACAAACCATAGTAAAGACATTCAATTAAACATCATACCAACCCTATAAATCCTAATACAAGGCATACTTCAATACAACATCATGACTTAATCACAATTTACCATAATTGAAGTAAAGAATAGGAATCACAAGACTTACCAAGTCTCCTTCATAATTCAACATCATGGTGCTACCATAAACCCTTAATTCAACCCAATTAGGGTGTACATAATCATATAACCATAACCAACATGATAAAAACATTAGTAGAATCACTATATCATAATCCAACACTAGTTCATAGCTTAAGATAAGAGACATAGATCTAAGTTATAATCTAATCTATTACTCAAGAACTAGCACGATAGGACTATAATTCATATTAACTTAGACATGATTGATACATCAACATCATAGTATAGTAATTACACCAAAAACCAATTCAATTGAACCAACATTACTCTATTCACATCAAGATCACAACCTAGGGTTTGAGGTGAAGCTCATCTGTACAAACTAGACCAATTGATCAAGATATATCATAAATAAGTTAGAATACACATTAATCTATTCATAATATCCAAAAGAAATCATAAACAAATCAATTATATAACTTTAATTTAGAGATTGGATGAAACCCACTAGAAAACCCAACTTTTGAAATGAATTTGATGGAACCCTTATAGGAAAGAGGTCTCAAAGGTTAAATAGATCCCATACCTTACTAATTGATTAATATTTATGGAGTAAATTGACTCTTTGCAGCCCTTAAACCGTCCCCTAGCTTGGTCTACAGTGGAGTTCTTCACTAGAGTGAGAAAGAAGAGAGAAAGTTTTGGGTTTAGGAATTATGAGCTTAGATTAGTCTAACGAGGTTAGGGTCTTTATATATGTTATTAATTAACTTCATTATACTTCCTAAACCCCTAACAAATTAAATAACAGCCCAATAATTAATTAACTCAATTAAAAATGTGCAAAAAATCACAGCCCTCACAGACGAGACCCCAATTGACGGTCAATCTGTGAGTCGAATGTCACTGTTCCCCCTCCATGCTGCACTCTTTCATTTGATTCAGATACTGGTCCAAATGGATTATAATCCAAAATGGCGAAGTGCCGCTGAACGGATGACATTCACACCCCGTCGATCAACCTAAGCCCCGTTGATTTCCCTCGTGGGTGCTCACTGCCCAGGGAGTCTTTAACCCCAAAATGCAAGGGTCCTTGTCTAGACCCTCAAGTACACCCTAAAGTTAGAGCATCCTTGTTTCGTCACACGACAAATGAGACTTCAAGAAGTGTCATCTAATCCTGTCGTATCAGTCATTGAATAATAAACATACTAAAATAGGTAACAATATAAAACTTTCTTCACGCACAAAGAACTCATTAATAAACATTACACAAGTGGAAGACTTTCATTTGAAAAAATAAATTGTTACAACATCTACTTGAATCATCTAACTTTAGAGTATAGAAAATTTGAGACTAATCCCTTACAAGACAATAAAATAAAGACTATGACATAAAGGACATGTGGATATTGTCCTCGAATCGATGAGGACTCACCAGTACTTCATCTTCAAAGCCTTAGAATCCTATCCAATCTCCATGGTACATCATGACTTCAAAGTCCCTACACATTAGTCAAAAGGGAAAAGAAGGGGTTTTCATTTAGTAAATAGCATTCTTTTCATGAATTCCGATTAAAACATCATACTTTAATCATAAGAACAACATTTAACAACTTGGAAAACACATAAGAAATCATTTAATCAAAAAGCCACATTTTAGGAACACTTTCAAGTGAACTCACTTCAGTGTACAGTGAGCTCAATAAACTGTTACATTGAAGTTATTACAATTCACATTAGACATATTCTAGCATGTAATTATCCCACTTTATGCAATCCTGAGACTCACTTAAGTCATACAAAGAGAGACCTCCTATAGAACCTCTCTAGGCATGCTTAAATGATCCTCAAGACTACCTATGATGAGTCACATACACACTTACAAGACATAAACATATCAACATATAGATACAATGACATTTCCTCATCAAAGTCTATCAAAAGACTTACTCAAGTAGATGAAGAAGATAATGTCCATGATTCACCTCTTGAAGACTACCTAAATAATCCATAAGACTACCTAAGTTAGGATCATGTCCACACAAACAATCATCTTCTCTAATTAAAGACATTCAGATAACTCATCTAGGTAACATTAGAAGTGACCATTCCTATGCCCCATTCATGCCTTAACTAGACGACCCTTAACTACTATTGATAAGTACTTATTCATTTTAACATACTTGCTAAACTTAAGTCATTACATTCATAAGTTTACTTAATACTCATTCATCACATAAAGGACATTAAAGTAATTTTCTTACACAAGACCTAGGGACTCCAACTAACACCTTCAAAGCCTATTGTGCAATGTCTAGATAGCATCTTATACCACCACCTAAACTTCATATGAACTTATTTAATGCTAGTAGGTAACCCATAAGAAGAGAACAGGAAATAACTGACATAGACCATGATAGCTAGACATGGAATCAAGAGTTCTAACCTACTACGATGAGGGTGTTCTACTTGCCAATGGTAGAACTCGGACACATCCCGTGTAGGCATATGGTTAAGGAATATGAAGGGCGTGCTTAGTATCCTAGTCTCATATTTAACTAGAACTACTTCACTTAGAATACTCACTCGGTTCTAGACTTCGTTTTCATAGACTAATTCATATTAAAGGTTCATACAATTAGGTTCCATATATAGTTCATAACCCAATCACATTTCCCTACCAAAGAGGTCCTCTTCGGGCTACCTTCCAATGGCGACAAGAATCTCATGATGACATTCCTAAGGATTAATATGATGTTGTTCCAGAAAATTAACCTAAAGTCCATGATTCCTTTACTTGAAGGATACCATTACGACTTACGACTTCAACATTCATAACCTTACCAGTTTGTTCAAGGTTTTACATAAAAGACCCTCTTAACATCATTCAAGGTCACATATCATTCATACATTCAAGACTAAGAGGCTTTAGCATACTAAGTCAACACATAACATATTTACATTCATATATACGACAAGCAAGGGACATAAGTCAACCAAGACAAGACACCATATACTTCACCTAAACACATATTACTAGTCATTCTATAAGCACATAAGAATAACTATTATCATCTTTAAGTAATCATATACACTACCATATCATCATCAATATAACCAATATAGACTTATATAGTCAAGTAGGTACAACCATGCATCAACGCTAACACGACAAATAGAAGCACATAGTTATAGTTTACATGATTTCCTTACATACATCGCAAGAAGACATGCTTCTATATTCCATCACATATACATATATAGGATCATATTCACATAATATCAACTATACAAATCATCATGATAACTCAAGTAGTGACGACAAGGTCATGATCATCATATGCATAAAGTAACTCCGACAAGGTCACATCAATTCACATTGCACCGCCACCATAAGTGGACCACACCAATCACAACATAATTGAAGTATAATTGACATAAAATTAAATGAATTAGAGCATCACACACCTACTCCATCTTACCACTTAAAATACAAAGCTAATTCATCCAATTCGATACCATAAGGCCCTTACCCACGGCCATGAACATCAATTTGACATAATTATGAAAATATTGATGAAACTAGGTCAATTTACTTCACATTCATCAATCCAATACAACCTAGATATCAATTTGCGATAACCATTAGATCAATCAAAAGCCTATATGAAACTACATTATAATTCATAAACCTTAAGTTAATATCAACTCAATAAGCTTAATATTCAATAGATCTATGAATGCACAATATTCAATAGATAAAACTGAAACAACCTATGAGCCAATTAAATAATCATAATCTATACATGAATCGAAAGCCCATAGTAATCTACACATGAATTCATCAATCTCAAAGCATGATTACATAACACATATTTTAGTCAAATTGAGAGAATTGTGAAGATCAACGGTTAATGGATAATTTACTGGAAAACATCGATTAAACATCATTACCATCATATCTTAACGTTTGAAAACCATTTATGCAAGCCCTAGACTTAGAGTAGAAATTGGTCAATAATCTTTTTGAAATTTTTGAAAATCATCTTTGGAATTGGCTCTGATGTGATAGAAATCCTTATATCAAGAAATCCTATACCTTATTTGAAGAAACCAATGAAAACTGAAGAAGAAACTCCATTGAAGAACCATCTTCAAGCTCAACCTTCACCTTGAACTCTCATGGTGGTTTTTGGAGTATTTTTAGGAGGGAATATGTTTATATTGAGGTGTTAGGGTTAAAATATGAGTTTAATGTCTTTATACTCTTAAAATACCCATAAAAGCTCAAAACAACGTTCCTTACACTTTGTATGACTTGGGGTGAATTTACAACTTCACTCCTCAATTAACAGAAAAGCTGGAAAGAAACACAAGAACCATCGACGCCCACATCAACGGTGCGTGGTCTCACCCACGCCCCGTCGAAGGGGTTTCGTTCTTTCTCCTACTTATCCCCAACCTCCCATCCTTCATGATCCATATACACAACACACCGATGGGCCGTTTCCTGGTCGATTGGCCGTTGTATATGTCGTCGATCGTCAGTACCTGGCAGTGTTGAGCTCCAAGTTGGGGTCCTGCTTTAGGGCCCCTTTTGGGTTCTATGTGGAGTTGTACCCGAACGTTTCAAACCCAAATATTGTCGAATACAATTTTAGGACCTACCGCATGAGTTTAATCCAAAATGAACACGTAAAACTTAATGAAACATGCATAGACACAAAAAATCGTCTCAAGGCAAACCTTTCGAACGTCGTGGATGTTCTTAGACGTTTGACCTCCAAACTTTACAAAACTCGACACACTGCCTATATACACTATACAAACTCATTTAAGAATCTTATCACACATAAACTCATAAAAAATACATATGACGCACATATGTCACTTAGTCGTCGAACGTCTAAGTCGTCCCGTGACGTTTGACTTTCAATGCACCTAAACTCTTAGACACTACCTCAAACCCACATTATAAACAATGTAAGACCTTAGAACATTACGACAACCATGTTAGGATTTAGCTTCACCTAAGTCATTTCCGAGGTCTTACATTCTCCCCCACTTGGACAACATTCATCCTCGAATGACTTTTGCCTCTTTTCGAACAATTGCAAGGATAGAGAATAAATTAGCAACTCATTACCATATCATATATCACATAGTCAAGAAGAAAACATCAATTTCACAAAATCGAGATATTCACAACACAACAAAAATCTAAAAGGCATTCTATAACTCATTATGCTATGAAACTCACATACTTCATTCCAAATAGCAAAAACTCATTTTATATCCATTATCACGCTAATATACATCAGTTCTAACCACATTACAATAATTTTAGACTAAAGAATCAATTAGTCAATTTCTCAAAAATTTTACAGTAAACGGACAATGCATTATAGTTAATTTAGCAACATTTTCAAAAATGCCACTTTTAGGCAATTCATGATAGAAACAAGCTAATAGGCAAGGTAACATCATATAAACACATCTTACAACATAATCATGGCTTCACAATCTAACAATGCAACACTTACGAAATTCCTTTCAAATGCTCAAAAATCTTTATCATATAACCACTTAGGCATGCTCAACCTTCAACTAATGAAACAATTGGCAACCTACGCTAGATGCACATAAATCATGAGGGACATACCATACATGAAAACTGATTTTCTCATTCAAAAAAACTTCAATCAAACATGCATATCAAAAGGAGAATATTTGGAACTCACCTTCAACAAAAGACTCCTACAAATTAAAGTTACCAAGAAATCTTTCTTTTAGGTTTAAAGAAACACATAAATAAAAGTTAAGGGTACTTCACTCCCAATAACCATACTATTCACCATACTCCCCAACTTAGGAGAAATCCATTCTATGGTAAATATAACATCCACTACAAGGAACTCGCTAAAGGAACATTAAACCTTACTAACACTTTCTTACAAAGGGCTACCTCTTTAGAACTAAAGACTCTCCAAGGTATCATCATCTAACCCCTACATCCCCCTTACTAGGAGAACTCACCTTTACACTTTCAAATCTCATCACCTCCCCATCCTATGGTTGGGGTCTTAAACAACTTCAAACTATCTTAACAACCACTCCTTCACATTACTAACAATATACCTTACCATTCTTTCCCACCTAACTACCCTATAAAAGGTAAACAAACCAATCTAAGGTCAAAACTACCTTCTATCATACCTCATCTAAAAAGTCACATCTCATCTTTTCTATACCTCAACCCAAACTTCATAATGTAACCCTCAAAGGACCAACACATACGGGAAACAAGGGAAAGACACCATATACAAAGATCTTAGGCACAATTAGATGAATGAAGAAGTGAAACTTTCCTAGCACCAAATAGCCTCCTATTTATAATATGGCGCACTTCACATTATAAACAAGACTCTACTAGATATGGTTCATAAGACAACTAAGACACTCCCTAAACCTTATGCTCTGATACCAACTTTGTCAGGACCTGCAAATGCAGCCTAGAAGTTAGAGAATCCTTGTGTCTCACATGGCAAATGAGGCTTCAAGAAGTATCATCAAAGCCTCTCGTATCATATATTGCATAATAAACATACTAAAATAGGTAAGAATTTAAAACTTTCTTCACATACAAAGAAATCATTCACAAACATTACACAAGCGGAAGACTTTCATTTAAAACATTATATCTTTACAACATCTATTAGAAGAATCTAAACTTTAGAGTATTCAACACTTGGGACTAATCCCATACAGGACAGTAAAATAAAGACTATGACATAAGGCACATTGTCCTCGAATCGATGAGGACACACCAACACTTCATCTTCAAAGCCTTAGAAACCTATCCAATCTTTGTGGCACATCAAGACTTCCAATTCCCTACACTTTAGTCAAAAAGGGAAAACAAGGGTAAGCACATTAGATGTACTATGTATGGAAGCCATGAAAAACCATGAGAAAGGGACATATAGTAAATATCATGATTTTGATGAATTCTGATTAAAACATCATACTATTATCATAAAAACAATATATAACAACTTAGAAAACACATAAGAAATCATTTAAGCAAAAAGCCACATTTTTGGAAAACTTTCCAGGTGAGCTCACCTCATTGTACAATGAGCTCAATTCACTGTTTCAGTGAAGTGCTTACACTTCACTTTAGACATCTTCTAGGATGTTATTATCCCAGTTAATGTTATCCTAAGACTCACTGAAGTCACAAAAAGAGAGACCACCCATGCAACCTCTCTAGGAAATGCCTAAATGATCCTCAAGACTACTTATAGTGAGTCATATACACGCTTACAAGACATAAACATATCAACATATAAATAATATGACATTTCATCATCAAAGGTTATCAAAAGACTTACTTAGGTATATCAAAGATAACGTCCATGATTTACCTCTTCAAGATTACCTAAATTATGCTTAAGACTTCCTATTTTGGATCATGTCCACATAAAACAATCATCTTCGCTAACTAGAGTCATTCTGAAGACTTATCTTGGTAAGATAAGAATTGACCATTCATATTCCCCCGTCATGCCTTAACTAGACAACCCTTAACTACTCTAGATAAATACTTATTAATTTTAATATACATTCTTGACTAAAGTCATTAAATTCATTAATTCATTTAAGACTCATTCTTCACATAAAGGACATTCAAGTAATGGTCTTAGACAAGACCTAGGGACTCCAACTAACACATTCAAAGCCTATTGTGAAATGTCTAGTTAGCGTCCCATACCACAAACAAAACTTCATAGAACTTCTCTAATGCTAGTAGGTATCCGATATGATGAGAAATGCACTAACTGACATAGACCATGATAGCTAAGACATGGAATCCGGAAATCTAACCTACTCCGATGAGGGTGTTCTACTTGCCAAAATGGTAGAACTTGGACACATCCCATGTAGGAACATGGTTAAGGAATATGAACGACGCGCTTGGTATTCTAGTCTCATCTTTAACTAGAACTAGGTCCCTTACCATACTTACTCGGTGGTAGCCTTCGTTCTCATAGATTAATTGACATTAAAGGTTCATAAAATTGGGTTACAGATCTAGTTCATAACACAATCACATTTACCTTACCAAAGAGGTACTCTTAGGGCTACCTACCAATGGAGACAAGAAGATCATGATGATTTTCCTAAGGATTAATATGATGTCGTTCAAGCCAATTAACCTTAAGTCCATGATTCCTTTACTTGAAGGATACCATTACGGCTTACGACTTCAACATTCATAATGTTACAAATATACTACATCTTAACACATATTACTAGTCATTCAATAAGCACATATGAATAACCATTATCATCTTTAATTCATCCTATACACTACCATATCATCATCATTATAACCATTATAGACTTATATAGTCAAGTAGAAACACCCATGCATCAACCCTAAGAAATATAGAAGCACATAGTCATAGTTTACATGATTTCCTAACATACATAGGAAGAACAAATACTTCCATATTCGTTAACATATAGATAGATAGGATCATGTTTAACATAATATAACCTATACAAATCATTATGATAACTCAAGTAGTGCCGACAAGGCCATGATAATCATATTGCATAAAGTAACGCCGACAAGGCCACATCAATTCACATAGCACCGCCACCATAAATGGACCATACCAATCACAACATAATTGAAGTATAATTAACATAAAATAAAAGGAATTAGGGAAGCATGGCCCCACTCCATCCTACTACTTAAAATCCAAAGCTAATTCATCCAATTAGATACCATTAGGCCCTTAACCATGGCCATGAACATAAATTCAACATAATTATAACAATATTGATGAAACTATGTCAATTTACTTCAAATTCATCAATGTAATACAACCTAGATATCAATTTACTATAATCATTACATCAATCAAAAGCCTATATGAAACTACATTAGAATTCATAAATCTTAAGTTAATATCAACTCAATAAGCTTAATATTCAATAGATCGAAGAATGTACATTATTCAATTGATCAAATTGAAATAACATATAAGCCAATTATATAACCATAATCTATACATGAATCAAAAACCCATTACAATCTATACATGAATTCATTAATATCAAAGCATGACCACATAACCCATATTTTAGTCAAACTAAGAGATTTGTGAAGATCGAGGGTTCATGGAAAATTCCATTAGAAAACATCAATAAAACATCAATAACATCATATCTTAACGTTTGAATACCATTTATGCAAGAACCCTAGACTTATTTAAAATTGGACTTTTTAATCTTTTTGAAACCTTTAAAATTTATCTTTGAAATTGTCTCTATGGTCATAGAAAGCCTTAAATGAAGAAATCCTACCTTATTTGAAGAAAACAACGAAAATTGAAGAAGAAACTCCATTTAAGAACCATCTTCAAGCTCCATCTTCACCTTCAACTCTCATGGAGGTTTTTGGAGGAACTTTTGGAGGTAATATGTCTTGATTTAGGTGCTAGGGTTATAATTAGAGTTTAAGGACTTATATACTATTAAAATACCCATAAACACTCAAAACAACCGTCTTCAAACTTTATAAGACTTGGGTGAATTTACAACTTCACCCCTCAATTAACAGAAAAACTGGCAGGAAACACAAGCACCATGGACGCCCACATCGACGGTTCGTGGTCTCACCCACTCCCTGTCGATGGCGTCTCGTGGTTTCTCCTTCTAATCCAAAACATCCTATTCAGGATCCATCGACCCACCCAATGACGGGCCGTCGCCTGGTCAACTTGCCGTCATTTAGGTCGTCGATTGGCACTGCCTGGCAGTGTTGAGCTCCATGTTAGGGTCCTCCTTTAGTGCCCCTTTTGGGTCGTATGTGGAGTCTTACCTCGACGTTTCCAACACAAATATGTTCGCATAAGAGTTTAGGACCTACAAAATGAGTTTTATCCAGAAGGATGAGGTAAAACTCAACGAAACATGCATCGACACCCAAGGTCGCCTCAAGGCAAGCCTTTCGAACATCATGGATATTTTTGGGTGTTTGACCTCCAAACTTTAAGAAATTCGAAACGCTGTATATACAATATAATTTATCATATAAGAACCATATAACCTCATGAATCACACATAAATGCATAAAACCACATATTGGGCACATAGGTCACTTAATCGTCGAACGTCTTGATCGTCCCTTGACGTTTGACTTCCAATGCACCTAAACTCTTATACACTACCTCAAACCCACATTATAAACCGTTTTAGGACGTTAGACTATCAAGAAAAACATGTTAGGATCTTGCTTCACCTAAGTTATTTTCGGGGTCTTACAGTCCTTATCAAGGGCCCTTGGTTGGTCCTTGGGGGGTCATGCCCGGACATTTCGAATATGAATCAACTTAAATTCAGTTAGACACCCTTCCACAAATTTTATTAATTTTATGACTTTTAAAAGCTAGTCAAATAATCTAAGGCACACTAATACCTCATTCAACTAGTTTCTGAACGTCATTGACGTTTTGGGAAATTGTGGTTTCTAGATTTCCTAAATGACTTATATTCATTAAAATGGACCTTAAAATAGTGTCTAAACCTTATGACACTTATTTTAGGCTCTATAACACAACTTGGATTTTTGAAGTGTTACATTATCCTCCCCTTAAGAACATTCGTCGCCGAATGACACTAAAATCTTTTGAAGGAAGGGATAGACTCAATTGTCGAAGCCCAACCAACAACAATACATAACAGTTTAATCATATCATTTTCACAAATCAATTCAAAAGCTTCAATTACCACATATAAGGCTCAAAATCAAATTATGAGGAATTTCCTTCACACAACAACTACATGATCCCAATATTTCATACATGAGTCAATTATGGCATATCTTAACTTAGCAACATGCCACATATCATTTCAGAACGACTCACCATATCAAAATGCATAACATCACTAAAAACAAGCAAATTTTAAAAAATTTCAAGTCCAAATGCACAATTTCACTATAATGACATCAAAATGCTCATTTTAGTAAAACTTCACCAAAAATCAAGAAACATCATTTTTAGTCATTATTTTTATTACTATTAAGAACTACTAACCTTATTTATCAAATAGAAGAGGGTAACGGCACTTCATGTCGGTCTCGGCCTCCCATGTTGCACCCTCAACTAGGTGATTCTTTCAATATACCTTTTTAAAACCCACCTATTTGTTCGGCAATTTCTTTACTTGCCTATCAAGAATATGAATAGGAACTTCCTCATAGGAGAGGTTATCCTTAAAACCAAGACCCTCAATAGGAAGAATTTAATCGAGATCACCGATACACTTCTTAAGCATAGAAACATGGAAAATCGGATGAATCGAAGCAAATTCACTAGGCAACCTTAATTAATAGGCAACCTTACCAACCCTTTGCATGATTTCATAGGGACCCACATAACAAGGACTCAACTTCCCTTTCTTGCCAAATCTAACAACCCCTTTAATGTGCAAAATTTTTTAATACACTTTATACTCTTCTCTAACCTCTAAATCTCTTCTCCTATTATTGGCATAAGTCTTTTGCCAACTATAGGCTGTTTGCAACCGGTTCCTATGATATGAACCTTCTCCAAAGATTTATAAATCAAATGGGGACCCAAAAGTGAAGACTCAACCACTTCAAAAAACCCAATAGGAGACCTACACCTCCTACCGTATAAGGCTTCATATGAAGCCATAGATATAGATGAATGGTAGCTAGTACTGTAAGCAAACTTCACCAAAGGCAAATGGTTATCCCAATTCCCCTTGAAATCAATAATACAAAATTTAACCATATCTTTAAGGGTTTGTATAGTATGCTCCGCTTGACCATCCGGTTTGGGGATAAAAAGCGGTACTTAACCTCACCTTTGTACCCAAACCTTCTGTGAATGACCTCCGAAACCTATATTTGAATTGTGCACCCTTATACGATATGATGGGCAATAGAATACCATGGAGAGACATAATCTCATCTATGAAGATCCTTGCATAATCCATCAACAAAGATGTAGACTTGATGGGAATGAAATGAGTGGATTTGGTGAACCTATCTACAACCACCCATATAGAGTCATATTGATTTTGTGTCCGAGGCAAATATAACACAAAATCCATATTGATGTCTTCCCACTTCCAATTAGTAACTTGGATATCTTGTAGTAAACCACCCGGCTTTTGATGTTCGCCTTTCACTTGTACGCCATTTGGACACATTGCAACAAATTCCTCTATGTCCTTTTTCAAACCTTCCCACCAAAACACTTTTCTAAGGTCATGGTACATCTTTGTTGTACCCGGATGAATGGAATAACGAGACCCATGATCTTTCTCCAAGATCCGGTTCCTCAAACCATATAGATTGGGAACACACAACTTTCCTTGATACCTAAAGACACCATACCCCCCCCCCTATGGAGAATGACTCATTAAGCTTACCAAGAACCGATTCTTTCAACAACATCAATGGTTGATAAAGGTGTTGTTTGGACTTCACCTCAACTACCAAAGATGACTCGGAGTTATTATGGACCATAAAACCTCCATTCGAATAAACTTCCAACCTCACGCCCAATCTAGCAAACCTATAAAAATCTTTTACTAAGTCTTTGTTGGATTCCTCCACATGAGACATCCTACCCATGGTCATATGACATAGAGCATCTACAACTACATTGGCTTTGCCGGGGTGATATAGAACACTAATGTCGTAATCCTTCAATAATTCCAACAACCTTCTTTTTCGGAGATTCAACTCTTGTTAAGTAAACACATATTGGAGACTTGTGATCGTTATACACCGCAACATGAAGAACATATAAATAATGATTCCATATTTTCAAGGAATATATCACGACCGCTAATTCAAGATCATGAGTTGGATAGTTCCTCTAATGCACCTTATGTTGTCTAGACGCATAGGCTACCACTTTCTCATGTTACATAAGCACACACTCTAAACTAAGTCGCGATACATCACAATATACAATGAAGACCTTTTTACCCTACGGTAATGTCAACACTAGAGTAAAAGTAAGCCTATCTTTCAAGATTTGGAAGCTTCTTTCACATGCCTCAGACCACTCAAATTTCTTAATCTGTAGGGCTGAAGTAGTCCAGAGAGATGCAATGGATGCAAAACCATTCACAAGCCTCCGATAATAACCCGCTAAGCCTACGAAACTCCTAATTTTTGTCGGATTCAATGGTCTAGGCCAATTTTTTACCGCTCGACTTTCCTTGGATCAACCTCAAATCTCTCACTAGAGATGATATAACCAAGAAAGAGGATACTTGTTCTTAATAATGACTTTATTGAGTTGGCGGTAATAAATGCACATCCTAAGGGACCCATGCTTCTTATTCACAAACAATACCGGAGCACCTCATGGAGAAATACTAGGTCTAATGAAGCCTTTGTCTACTAAATCTATGAGTTGAGCCTTCAACTCTTTCATTTCGACCGAAGCTATCCGATAAGAAGGAATTGAAATGGGATTCATATCCTGTAACAAGTCGATACCAATATAAATTTTCCGTTCGCGAGGAATGCGAGGGATATAATTAGGTAAGACCTATAGAGATTTCCTCACTACGGGGACCAACTCAATTGGAGGAATTTCAAAGTCTAAAATTTGGACTCTTACAATATGGTATAAACACCCTTCAGAGATCATTTTACAAGCTTTGAAACAAGAAAAGATACGACCTCTAGGAATAGTGTTTCCCTCTTCCACACTAAAACGGGCTCATCTGGAAAGTTAAACTTCACCACCCTTGTTTTACAATTTATAGACGCAAAGCAAGCATGCAACCAATCTATACCCAATATGACATCAAAATCAAAAATATCGAGTTCTACTAGTTCAACATAATTAACTCTATTAGGCCAAATTACAGGACATTTTCTTTACACCGTTTTGGCGACAATCGACTCACCCACCCGGGTAGACACCATATAAGGTTCATTTTGAATGTAGGGTAAGATACAAAATTTCGTAGCTTACAAGGCAGTAACAAAAAATAATATTGCGCCTGGATCAAGTAAAGCATATGAATCAATAGAGAAAAATTTCAAAATAATAGTCACCACATCGGGAGAAGTCTCTTTCTCACCCCTAGAGCGGAGAGCATAGAAGTGATTCTTCTTTGGAGAATCATTAGAACAACTTGCTTGTCCACTCTCCTTGACTTTCCCCCTCAAATATGGGAAATCTCAAACCTTGTGCCTACTTTTACCATATCTATAACAATTTTCCATCTCCTTAAGACAATCTCCATAGTGCTTCTTGCCACACTTTCCACAAGTTGGCTTCTTGTTTGGAGAACTAGTATCTCTTCCCCTCTTAGGCTTATGATTAGACACCCTATCATCACGAGCCTCAGGGAAATTGGAGGGAAATTGAGTAGACACCCTCTTCTTTAGCCTAGGCTTGTCTTGAATCTCAAGCCTATTCTTAGAAGAACCACCATCAAAAGATCTTACCATCATAGAATCTCTACTCTTTCTTTTAGACCTTGCATCTTCCACTTGTTGAACATGAACCATGAGATGAGAAACATTCATATTGTCATATAGAATAGGCGAATGACACTCTTCTTGCTAGTCATCTGACACTCCCATCACGAAATGGTTCATTTCATCCTAGGGTCAGAAACCAAAGAAGGAGCATATTTTGACAATTGAGTAAATTTAAAGGAGTATTCAAGCATACTCATACATCCTTGAAGAAGGTTGATTAAATCCACCACTTTAGCTTCTCTCTTCTCCCTAGGAAAGAATCTATTAAGAAAAGCATTCTTGAACACTTCCCAAGTCACCGGTCCACCCCTTAACGGCCTATTGTCCCTTCATTGGACATACCATGTTTGGGACACATCTTTGAGTTGGTAAGTGGCTAACTGGACCTTCTCACTAGTAGACAAACCCATAAAATAAAGTATATTATAGATTTATCAATGAACTCTTGGGGGTCTTCTTCAACCTCGGACCCATAGACATTAGAGGTATTCATCCTAGTCAAATCCCTTCTACGAGAGGCCATGGTAGGAACTTATTGATTTGCTCGGGGTACAACATCCCGATTAGCTTGGGCAATCATGGCTTGAGCTTGGGTAGTAGCGGCTTCTGTTTGAGTAGTAATGGTGTAGACCATTTGGAAAGAGCAGCCCTTATAGCACTATCTACTATAGGAGGACGATCGATCGGAGATTTGTCATAATTCATATCTTCATCAAAAGGAGTGACTTGATAACCACGGGAAGGATCTCTCGCATTGGAAATCTCTTCCTCAAGTCTTCGTGCCGCATTCCTTTGAGTTTTCATTTCCTATAATCCCATCAAGAGGATTAGATGCAAAAGCACGTAGAGCAAAAATCTAGAGGCACGATATTGGACTTCCAAGAAAGTGAGAGTTTCCTTAGCATCACATAGATTCCTAAGTGTGGCGCGCTTCACAATTATGAATACGAACCTATATAGACGTGGTTGACATAGACATTGACTTAAAGATATTCAACCTTATGCTATGATACCAAGTTTGACACATCCGGAATACCCCCTAGACGTTATCGGCATCGACGTCCTCTTTGAGGACTAACACTAGCCTCTTATGTTAAATGATTACACTCATAGGTCAAATTTAGCGGAAATTTAAATTTTTTTACTATTTCTACATTGAGGCTTACATAGACCTCTACATACACATAATAGATATATATATTGAGTATACATAGACCCTTCGTATATAAAGATTACTTAGTCTTTTTATTTTATTTCACATTGATGTATAGGACATAACATAATCTCAAATACGTCTCATCTCATAACCATCTAATAGGAGTATATCAAATTTGGCCTAGCCCATACATCAATGACCAGAGACCACATATAGGTTGTCCAATTTTTAGTATCCAAATAAAAGAAAGAACATAAGAGTCTTGAATATGTAAACAATATTATAGGCTTGATAGTGGCATCGCCCTCAAAAAGTGAAGACCTACCCTCTTTGGATGATTAAGAGATACAAGTCTTCTTCAAGTCGTCTCCAAAACCCTTTCAATTACCGGAACCTAAAATGTTGGGGAAAAGGAAGAAATGAGGTTAGTACACCACTTGTACTAAGTATGAGACCATATGCCAGCACATCATGAGAACATGCTAAAAAGGACATTCCATTGTGTATGCAATTTACTTTGAAAACCTTTATGCAAATTCAACAAGACCATACCAATCAACTAGACATTTTCATTAATTCAGAGGCATGTTCATCACAATACGAACAAAATCAAGTCAAGTCAACATGCATATCATATAATTGATTACATAACCAAGTAACTCTATCATCAAGTTATAAATAACCAAAAGCATGAATAAGAGTTCATTATAATATAACCCATGTAAGACAATTACCCATGAACTCCTATCAAGTCAACAAGTGCAATGACCAAGAAAAGTCCCATAACATTACTGAATCGAGTAACTCAGCAAGAATCATGACCAACATCCTATTTCACATAGCATAACATCAAAGGACATAATATCATACATTAGCATTAAAGACCAAAGACATGTTCATAAGAGTAATTAACATCACAGATTATCATAACATGTAAGATCATCAAGTACATATCAATTTCATTTACAAGCATATACATACATAGCAACATCCGCCTAAGACTTCCCTTAAGGCTAACTAGTGAACTGTATAGGTAGAGTCCTATACCTCTACTTAGATTAAGCTAAATTCCTTAGGTTATCCTAGTTAGAGTACATTCGTTTAATTCCTTTTAACTATTGGGAACATCCAACCCTAACCGATACCACATGAGCTAATGTGGAATCCGCTGTCATGGAACCCTACCCCAAAAGAAGGCGGAATACTTGCCAAGGTAGTACCAAAATATGAATATACCAACTACGTGGATCCACTATCTAGTATTCATATGGGGGCAACATAGTTCATGAACTAGGAGATATAGTTGGGATCCTCTTTATGCTACATGCATTATAGTCTCCAATCTCAAGAGTACATTAGTGATCCGACCTTGCCTATGTGGGAAGGGACACTCCTCACTCTAGTTCACTCGGTGCTAATCTAGAGTCCGTTATTAAATGTCTTTATTAACCATCATAGCTTAATATAAGTCATAGGGTTTAACCCTTGTGTAAACATCATAATCATCATTGATCAATAAGAATTGAATGTATATTGTCCTTTCATTATAATTTATATAAGTGAGGTTAGCACATTTACATATTCATAACATGATAAGGCACATTGGTAAATAATCACCATCCTTATAACGTTTACATCTTAGCAAACACACCACAAAACATAGTAAATATATTTCAATTCAACATATGCCAACCCTATAAATCCTAATATAAGGCATACTCCAATAAAACATCATGACTTAATCACAATTTACCATAATTGAAGTAAAGAATAGGGATCACAAGACTTACCATGTCTCATTCATAATTCATCATCAAGGTCTTACCACCAACCCTTAATTAAACCCAATTAGGGTGTAGTATCATAATATTACCATAACCAACAGGATAACAATGCTAATGGAATCACTATGTCATAATACAACACTAGTTCCTAACTTAAGACAAGAGACATAGATCAATGTCATAATTTAATCAATCACTCAAGAACTAGAATGATAGTACTATAATTCATCTTACCTTATTCATGTTTGATACGACAACATCATAGTATAGTAATTCAACCAAAAACAAATTCAGTTGAACAAACATTGTTCAATTGACATCTGGATCACAACCCAGGTGAGGGGTAAATGTCATCCTCCACACTAGACCAGTTCATCAATATATATAATTATTAAGTTAGAATACATGTTTATATATTTATAATATCCAAACGAAATGATATGCAAATCAATTCATAACATTAATTTCCAGATTGGATGAAACCCACTTGAAAACCCAACTTTTGAAATCAATTTGATAGAACCTTTTGAGGAAAGAGGTCTCAAAGATAAAATAGATACCATACCATAATAATTGATGAAGATTTATGGAAGAAATTGACTCTTTGTATCCCTTAAACACTCCCCTTGCTTGGTCTTCAATGAAGTTCTTCACTAGAGAGAGAAAGAAGAGAGAAGGAAGAGAGTTTTGGGTTTGGGAATTATGAGTGTAAGTTAGTCTAATTAGGTTAGGGTCTTTATAAAGGTCATTAATAAACATAATTAGACCTACTAAAACCCAAAAATATAAATAAGAACCTAATTAATTCATAAAACCAAATTAGAAACGTGAAAAAAGTCATAGCCCTCACAGACGAGACACCAATCAATGGTGTTGTGAGTTGACGGTCATTGTTCCCTCTCCATGTTGCACTCCGTCATTTGATTCAGAGATTGGTCCAAATGGACTATTAGCCAAAATGTCTAAGTGTTGGTCGATGGATGGAATTTACGCCCCATCGATCAAATTACACCTCGTTGATTCCCTTAGGTGGTGCACACTGCCCAGACAGGCTTTGACCCCAAAATGCAAGGGTCCTCTTAAAGAGCCCTTGGTTGGTCCTTGTGGAGTCGTGCCAGATGTTTCGACTATGAATCAAATTAAATACCTGTTATACACCCTTCCACTATTTTTCATCATTTTACGGCTTTTAAAAGCTAGTAAAATAGGCTAAGCCACACTAGTACCTCATTGAACTAGTTGCCGAACGTCATGAACGTTCTTGCACATTTTGGTTTCTAGAGTTTCCTAAATAACTAATATTCATTAAATGGACCTTAAAACAGTGTCTAAACCTAATCAAACTTATGTTAGACTACAGAACACATCTTTGATTTTCAAACTGTTATAAAGAAAGAAGGAACCACCCATACTATCCCTTCAATAAAAACCAATGTGATCCTCAAGATTACCCATTATAACCTTACTTCGCACGGGTAATAAGAGAACACTCGAACCCAAAACATTGAAGAACATAAACATATATTTTAGGGCGTTACATTAGTGACTTTCTCAGAGTGGACTTACAAGTCACACAAAGTGCAATGTGGAAGTAGAATCCCATACTATTACTCCCACAATGTGCTTCTTGAGGATTCCATGGACTTAGCCACACCACATTCATCTCTCATAGACTTTTACATACAAGACATAATCTTAACAATTTTTCTTAACAATTGACATCAGGTTACATAACTGATTTACATAACATAATACCTCATTCAAGCATTTCTTATTAAGACACACCAAGACTCCCCTTTTGAGTCCCTACTCGCGCAATGAATAGATACCACCACCATCCCTAAGTAGTACACTCTTTTCAAGAATGAGTTCATTACATTCTTTGTAGGGAATATCTTTAACCGACAATTACCATGAGATCTAGACATGGAATCCCGGAATTAATCCCTACCGGATGAGGGATCCCCACTTGCCTAGGGTAGGGTCATTCTCTTAGCTTTTACACGAAATCTGCAATATCTATACCTATGAGGGAAAATAGTTAAGGGATAAGGACATTGCTTCAAAGTAGTCATTCTTTACTAATGCGGGGTGCTCATCTCAAGGGTACATTGGATTTAACATCTCAACTCATGAAGTGTAGCAACCCATTCTTCATATCATCTCGGTAGTAAGCATAACTCCTCCATTGAGTCTTAAACATTCATTACTAAAGATCAATGGATAATATTTGACACCACATCTCAACTCACGAAGAGTATCCATCCTCTAACCTGTCTTAGAAAGCTCTCGGGAATGGTGAGGTTGCTACTAAACACTTTATCTAAACTCAGGAAAAGTGTTTACCCCAAAACTCCCCTTTTCATTAATTTAGTCTCTTAGGAAGAATAGGAAATTATCTAGACAATTCATCTATACTCACGAAGTGTGTCCACCCTCCAATCGCCTATTTACATTCTTTAGCTTCATTCATTCATTTCAAGTATGTGTGAACATGTACGTGTGAGCACACCTTTCACATAATCACCATTTTCACATTTAATTCTAATCATTCTTACGTCTTCATCCATCACATTGAAACACTAGCATGCTTCAAATATACACATTCTTCATTTAGACACATTCTACACAACCTACACCATTTAAAGTTCATATAACATACAACATGAACATCAACATCATCACATTACTTAACATATCAAGCCTTAATGTCCATATTCACAATACACGTATAAATACATATTCACATACTTCAAGTAAACACCGCCACCAAAGGTGGACCATACTACTTAAGAACATTTCAATGAAAACTATACAAAAATAGAAAAACTTACACTTTATCTAAGCTCTCATCACCTTCCATCAAAATTTTATCAAAGAAACATAATATAATATGTACAGGCAGTAGCTAACCCAAAATATATCCAAAGAAACTCAACTCTAACATTATCTAGCTAATAGCATTAAACCCACTTCATAAGACAAAAGTTGATAGTAACCAAAAACATGGTTTCATTGGGGTTTTGACATTAAAAAACATTTAACATTAGAAACAATTCATTCAATCATTAAAACGTTATTATGGAAAGACCCATACTTAGGGTCAAAGAATAAAGAAGTTAGGGTTTCTAACCCTTTTTGAAAAATCTTAGAAGTGGCTCCTTAAATGAAAGAATGTTCAAGGATGAATACCATACTTCAATGAGAAAAAACCCACGAAAATTTGACAAAGATAACGCCCACAATCTTCCCTACCATCCCTTTCTTGAGTTCAAGGTTCTACGGAGTTTCGGAGATTCTTTCTTGAGGGAGGGGTTTTGGCTTTTTGAAAATAAAGTCTAAAATTAGGTATATGACTTTAAACTAATTTAAAATACCCAAAATAACCTAAAAAATCATCCATGCTTCACAAAACACTTGGGGTGAGTTTACCAAACACCCCAAGCCTTGACAAATTTCTTGACAGCTTTTCAAGACCACCATCGACGAACCCTATCTACTAGGCATCGCCTGGTCGACGGCCTGTCATGCTAAGGCGTCAATTGGGACTGAGGCTGGAAACAAGGGGGTTTAAGCTCCCACCACTAAGGGTTGAGCTGTGCCCACCAACAACGCGGTGTCGTTCAGCTCACCATCCGTAGGTGAGGAGCGTCGATTGCCTAGTTCTTGGCAATTTTCTTTCCAAATCTTTGGTCCTCATCTAGGACCCTTGTGGCTCTTAGGTGAAGTCTTACCCAGACGTTGAACCCCTATAAATGGTCATCTAGGTCCTAAGGTTCCCTAACATCTTATTCAACAAAACCGAACGTGTAAAAGTTTCCAAACATACAAGGACACACAAGAACAATCCAATGCATATCATCCTAACTTCATGGACGTTATTGGAAGTTTGACCTTCAAACATTACCAAAATTCATACACTGCCTATTAATATCATTATTAATAATTTTAAAACATAATAAAACAACGAAAGACATGTGAAGCTCTAGTTCGACATAGTTCGTTTTAGGGACGTTACATTCTCCCCAACTTGGAACAACATTCATCCTCGAATGATAATGAACACTTTAAAGAAAATAAAGGACACAACTAGAAGAACATAAAACATAAAATAAATTTCAATAAATTCATAGTCAATACAACAACTCACAAGGAGCACCAACTCTAAACCATTAACCATTCTCAACACAAGCAATTTGGAACAAGTACCACAATTCAAATCACACACTCATTTCTTCATTTATGGAGAGAGTACATTTACCAACATTAGGCATGCTCATGGACATCATTTATACACAAATTGAAGTCATTGTTAATGAAAATGCATTTTAATAAAAATTTTAAATTCTTACAATGATCACCAAGATACTTACGGTGAAGCATGCATAAATTCAACAATTCATTTTTCAAGCAATCTTATCAAGAATACATGACAATATAAGAGATAAGACGATACAAACTCATCTTATGACATAAACATAACCATTATTAAGAACTAAGACTTATTGGGGCTTTCATTCCGGATTAGTTCCTTGCTTAGTCCCGAGTACAAAGAAACGATTCTTCCTTGGAGCCTTAGCATCCGGACCACCATTAGGGGCTTGGTCCACCTCCATCCCATTTGCGTCGAGGTTGGCGCAGTACCTTATCTTGTGAAACTTATTATCACATCCAAAGCAACCATCCCTTCCAGCAAGATGCTTACCGAATTGTTGCTTCCCACTAGTAACACAGATAGACCTCTCAAAAGCATGACCACCACCTTGAGAATTTTATTTAGGAGATCTATCCTTATTCCCCAAGGAAGTCTTTTGTTGGTAAAACGTCTTTTTAGATTTGGGTTTACTTGGTTCTTCCACCCTAGGCCTCCTCCCATCCCTATTCCTATCCCTAGGCTTAGACTCTTCAATTTGTTGAGCATATACCAAGCTAGACACCTCCATCACAAATTTGTTCATCCTAGCCCTAGTGTTGGCTACTATGGTCAGGACATACTCAGAGAGTTGGGTGAATTTGAGAGAGTACTCATTCACTCATTCCCCCTTGACGAAGGTTCATGGACTCTACCATCTTCTTATCCCTACATTCTCAGGGGAAGAACCAATCTAGAAAATACACTTTCAACACTTCACAATCTATCGAACCTTCCCTTAAGGGTCTGTCATCCCTCAATTGATCAAACAACACTTGAGACACATCGTTGAGTTGATAAGTAGGTAATTCCGGTTTCTCTCTAGCAGTCACACCTATAGCATCCACCACATTGAACACCTCATCCAAGAATATTTGTGAATCTTCATCCACCTTAGTGACATGAAAATTAGGAGGGTTCATCCTCATGAAATTCTTAATTTTAAAAGTGGGAGTACTTGCATTGGGTTGTGGTCCACGTCCTTGTGTTAGCTTGGACAACCAAATTATTAGTGATGTCTTGAGCTTGAGTCATGTGTCTTATAAAATACATAGGGGCATCCCTTATCCCCATATTCGTCATATACCTTTAAACAAAGGGAGCTTGAGGACCTTGGGGGCATAAGGGGAACTTGAGGTCTTTGTGGTTTTTGAGGCACTTGAGGGGGTCACTCCTTATTCATTTTCTCTTGGCTAACTATAAGGATTTCTTCACCACGAGGAGGGATCCTCTGATTATATAATCCTATGTCCTCCTTTTTAGCGGGTGTCCTTCTTGTATTCATGTCCTATAAACACATGAGGAGTGGTTGAGAAAGACATCTTATAGAACTCAACTCTGTGGTACAACACTAGAAGAGTAAAGATAGTGAAACTTCTATCGCCTTATAGGCTCTCACTCATGGGTGTGTCGCTACTCACGCCGATGAACAAGACGCTAGTAGACGTGTCCTGCTTGAAATTAGACCCTAAATTATTTCCCATATCCTCATGCTCTGATTCAAAGCTTGTTACGATCTAAAAGTACCCCCTAGAAGATGGGCAACACTTAGGTTGGAACAATTGCGTACTTGACCCTTCGGAGGTCTTGTACTAGCCTTCAAGCTATCATTCGTTTCATAAGACATGAAAAGTAGTGTGAAATTAAAATATTCCACTATATTAATAATAAGATGACAATATCTTTCATAAATACGACAGAGTAATCTCGTCATCATACGACAACTTAATGACACGACTTAAATATCTAAGGGACACGACCTTTTACATTGAACAACAATATATGTCAAATACAAGTCTTAAGGAAGAATGAAAGAAACAATGACTATGCCGTCAATATATAAGGACATACTTAGTCTTCAGAGACTCGTTTCCCAAGCTTGCCTTCTAGTCTTCAACTTGCCTCCAACCTATACTTATAGAGTATAAAAAAGTTTTGGGTTTAGTACAAACATTGTATTAAGTATGGCATTATGCAAAAACTTGCAAAAGAGGACATTTTAGTAGAAATAAACTTTCATGCAAATTAGGTAAAACCTTCATGCATATAGAAGTCAAATAGCATATAAATCATTATTTACCACATTGAAAAAAACTTCCTTAATTTTAGCATTAAAAGGCACATTACAATGAACTTCTAGAAAACATTACAGTGAACTAAAGGAAACATTATAGTGAACAAATTCCTTACCAACTCACAGTTACCTCATATCCATTGAATTTTCTTTAATTAAGGTTATCCTAAGGCTCATTAAGGTGAGACATGAAGGAAATTCCCATACATTCCCTTCAGTGCACATCAAAGTGATCCTCAAGACTACCCATTATAATTTTACTTCGCATTGATAACAAGTCAACACGCTACACCAAAACATTGAAGAAAACATACTTACATCTAAGGACTTTACATAAGTGACCTTTTCCAAGTGGACTTACAACTCACACAAAAAGCAATGTGGATGTAGCATCCCATACTACTACTCGCATGATGTGCTCCTTGAGGATTCAATGGACTTAGGCACACCACATTCATCTCCCATAAACTTCAATATACAAGAAATAATCTTAACATTATTTCTTAACATTACACATTAGGTTACATAACTTATTTACATGATGGAATAACTAATTAAAGTATTTCATATAAAGACACACCAAGACTCCACTAGTGCATACTCGTGCAATGGATAAATAGCATCCCATACCATCACCATCCCTCAGTAGTACACTCTTTAGAAGACTCATTTCATTATATTCTCTTTGGGGGACAACTTTAACCGATATAGACCATGAGAGTTAGACATGGAATCCCGGTATTAACCCCTACCTGATGAGGGATCCCAACTTCCCTACTGTAGGGTCATTCTCTTAGCCTTTACATGGAATGTCCAACATTTATACCTATGTGGGCGTATAGATAAGAGATAAGGAGATTGCTTCTAACTACTCATTCTCTACTAACGAAGAGTACTCATCTAGAGGGGTACATTTGATACAACATCGCAACTCACGAACTGTAGCCACCCTTTCTTCATATCATCTCGGTGCTAAGAATATATAACTCCCCCAAGGATTCTTATACATTCATTGATAAATGTGAAGGGATAACTATTGGACACCACATCTCCACTCACGAAGAGTGTTCATCCTCTAACCTATCATAGAAAGCTCTTTGGAATGGTAAGGTTGCTACAAAACACATCATCTCAACTAACAAAGAGTGTTCACCCCAAAACTCCCCTTTTCATTCATATAGTATTTTACGAAGAGTAGGGAATGATCTAGACACTTCATCTCTACTCACGACGAGTGTCCCCTACAATGCCTTGTTAAGATTCTTTAGTTTCATTCATTCATTTCAAATGTGTGTGTGAGTGTGTACATGTGATTACACCTTTCACATAATCATAATTTTCATACATTGACATCTAATCATGCTTACATATTCATCCATCACATTTCACACAATAGCATGCTTCAAATACATAAATTATTCATTTAGACATCTACACTACCTAAGCAATCCAAGCTTCATATAGCATATCAAGATGAACATCAACATCATCACTTTACTTCACATATCAAGACTTCATGGCCATACTACAATAATCTTAAAATTTCATATTCACGTACTTCAAGTAAACACCTCCACAAAAGGTGGACCATAAAACTCAAGAACATTTCTATAAAAAATATACAAAGTAGAGAAACCTACACTTTATCCAATCTTTCACCACCTTCCATCAATATTTCACCAAAGAAACATAATATAGAATTTATAGGAAATATTTAACCCAAAATAAATCCAAAGAAACTCAACTCTAACATTATCTAGCTAAAAGCATTAAACCCACTTCATAAGCCATCAGTTGATAATAAGCATCAAGATGGTTTATTGTTGTTTTTACATTAATATCACCATATAACATTAAAAACAATTCATATTAATCACTAAAACGATTTTATGCAAAGTCCCATACTTAGGGTCAAGGAATAAAATAGTGATAGTTTAAAACCCTTTTTGAAATATCATAGAAGTTGTTCCTTGAATGAAAGAACGTTCAAGGATGACTACCATACCTAAATGATAAGAAACCCATGAAAAATTATGAATAAAACATCCAAAACCGGCCCTTCTATCCCTTCTCTGAGTTCTAGCTTCTATGGAGTTTGGGAGAGTCTTTCTTGAGGGAGGGGTTTTGGGTTTTTGAAAATGATGTCTAAATTAGGTGGAAGACTTTAATCTAACTTAAAATACCTTAAAGACACAAAAAATCATCCATGATTCACAAAACACATTAGGTGAATTTACCAAACATCCCATGCTTTGACAAATTTCTTGACAGCTTTTAAGGACCACCATCGACGGACCCTAGCTACTGGGCGTCGCCTGGTGCATGGCCCATCCTGCTAGAGCGTCGATTGGGACTGAGTATGGCAAGGAAAACGGTTAATCTCCCACCACAAAAGTTTGATCTATTCCCCCCAATGACGCGTCTTTGAGCTTACCATCCATAGGAGAGGGGCGTTGATAGCCTAGTTCTTGGTAGCTTTGTTGCGAAATCTTAAGTCCTCTTCTAGGACCCCTTGTGGATCCTAGGTGGAGTCTTACCCGGACGTTGAACTACTATACATGGTCATCTAGGTCCTAGGGTCCCCTCACATAATTTTAACTAAAACAAACACGTAAAAACTTGCAAAAATATACAGGGGCACACAAGCACATTCCAAGGCACATCTTTCGAACGTCATGGATGTGCTTGGACGTATGACCTCCAAACATAACCAAATTTCATACACTACTTATTAACATCATTATTAATCACTTTAACACATAATTAACTCATGAGAAACATGTGAAGCTCTAGTGCAACCTAGTTTGTTTTAGGGATATTACATAAACCAAATGGAAGCCTAAACAATATCTCAATGAACTATCTAATACAATACAATACAATCTTAGGGTAGAAACCCTTTAAAAAATAGTCTTGAAAATTGGAAGTAAGATAGGAACTAGAAATGAACAATCCGTCATCGAAACATGATGACTCACAAAAAGAGTGATAGAATTAATCCAAGTTTTACTCAAAGATATAAGCACACCTCAATGACCTGCATCTACACTTATAAAATTCTAAAAAAAAATGGGTTAGCACAAAAGTGCTAAGTACGGTAGATATGCATAAAAATCCTCAAAACATTCTCAAAAGGGACATTTAGTTAAAATCAAACATTTATCAAGTTTAAAATCCATCATACACATTTGTGAAGAAACAAAATTCAAACCATATCATAAGTAACCCAAAGCTATACTTGTGCAATACATAGGGAAGATCCTATAATCATAAAAAAATTTAACTACCTATTTTAGGTCACCAACATCATACATATCATACCATAACCTCATCTATAGCTAATACTCATATACAAGGAAACATTCATGTTAATAACGTGTAGCAAGTAAAGTCAATCCTAACAACAATACATATCATAAATTCATAATTCATACTAAGTAGTACCTCTTAAGAAGTCGTAGTTATAGTATATTTTCTTTTCATAATTCATATTCTTGTCGTATAGGGAATTTAGCCTTATCCTACATAAACCATGTGAGATACATGGAATTGTTGTCTTAGCCCCATACAAAAAAGAGGTATCCTACTTGCCTAAGGTAGAACTTTCATATATTATATTTTAGGTTGATTCACTAGATAAAGACCTATGTGGGAACATAGTTATGGGATAAGGAGATTTGTACTAGAAACTCGGACTTACTAAAGTAAAAGGTCTCCATTTCATGAGACAACTTACTTTTGAAAGCCGGAATTTCTAACGGAAAACCTTTCATCTCATATTCAAATCCACTCGGCGCGAAGCATAATTCCATTTAACATTCTTGTTAGTTTTTACTTAAGTTCATGTTCATAAAAAAATATATTAGGCACTCTAACAAACATGGTATCATAATACCTCATAGATTCATTAGGTGAGAATGTCATTTCAACCTTAGAATCGTCAATTTGTGAGTAAACTTTTCACATCATATTCATAGTGTGCTCATGAAAATAACATTTCTTTCAACACAACAAGATAATCATAGTCATAATAGTTCATGCATAAAAATGTGTAAGGGTATATAGGAGAACGATCTTTCAATCAATACCACAATTACACCATAGTCATACGATCTTCTTTATCAACATAAATCTTGAAGCACATAGATAATTATCACATTCATGTACAAATTCTCATAATTTAACCATCAAGAATTATGAATTCCCTTTCAACCCAGCATCTAGAATTTCTACTTTCAATATGGGTAATAAGACAATTCAATTAATTCATACAACACCCGTTTACATTCTTATAAATTCAATTAACCCTTATTAAGATTGAAGACGTACAAAAATTGAACCATAAATATTCAATTCAATAATAACCCAACATAATCTAAACATTTATTTTAAAAGAAACCCACATTGCTAGAATCAAACCCTTGAAAGTAGGGAACTTGGAAGTTTGAAAATCAAGCTTTGAAGGGGATCTTTGGGTAGAATATACCCAATGATGAAAACTATTGTACCTAGATGATGTATCCATTAACAATTTGACAAAAAACCCTTTAATTTTTGCAGCCCAAGCTTCAACTTAAATCTTCTTATTTTTGGGGTTTTAAAGAGAAATAATTTGAGGAAGATGAACTTTGATTTTTATTTGGGTCTTTGCGAAAATATTTTTGATTGGGTGTTTCATGACTTAAAAAACCTTATATATTAATTTAAAACTAGTATAAAATATAACCATTTAAAATAGGACTTAAGAATAATTTTAAAGAAATCGCCCCTTACCCACATGGACTTGCCAAATATAAAACTAAAAGGCAAAGTCCAAGGAAGCTTTTAAGTTCATTGGAGTGGTCTAGCAGTCGTGGACCCTCCCTTCGACTTGTGCCTTAAGCTTTTTAAAGCTAAGTCACGTCCACGAGGGTCTATACGAGCAGTAGTTTACAAGAATAAAGTTGAACTAAGGCAGCCACACGTGGGGCTCTCCACGTGCAGCGGGGTCCTCCATGCTCCTTGGACCGTTACGTGGACTTCTTACTTGCCATAATTGTCTAATGAAACTCAAGTAGTAACTTGTACAGTAAGTAGAGGCCTTTCGCAGGCCTTGAGGCCTCACGTGAACTTCCTTCGCGGTTATACGACTAAGGCATTTGTTCAAGATTGCTTCTAAGGGCAGTATATTTCAAGACTCAAATGTTAGGCTCTAGTTTCACCTATCAATTTTCAGGGTGTTACATTATCTCCCCCTTGGGAAAATTCCTCCTCAATTTACGATCTAGACCCCTTACGAAATTTAAGGACTCAAGACTACAAGCCGAACAATCATAACATATCAAAATAATGTACCACATAAGGAGAAAGTTTCGGCTCCATCTTAACATAATTAATGCAACAAAATGGAGTAGGAACTACATCTATCAACCCAATCTGAATTAAATTCAACATTTCACATGTTCATAGGACAAACTACCTTTTCCCATAAAATCATACTGAAGTCAACATTATGGAGACAATATGTCATCTCAATAAACATAATATAGCATGTTCATTTATTCATCTGATGAAGTCAAATATGCAACATCATTCTAAAATTAACAACATAAGGAACATATAAATCATTGAAACTCAATTTATACTAAACATGAATTCTTACAAGGGCATGCATAATCATAAGCAAATCATGTAACACAAATATTGCACGCGTGACTTCCAGAACTAGAAACTCAAGAGGAACTACTTACCTCAACCTTGAATAGGAGTAGAAGGGGAAAAAATGAGGATAGTGGGACATCATATCGTCTTTGACCTCCATCTAGCACCCTCAACTAAGTGATTCCTCCATAACACCTTTATGGAAGCTACTTCCTCTTTTTTCAACCTTTTTAATTTTCAGTCTAAAACCTCTACTAGAACCTCTTCATAAGAAAGTTCTCATCAACTCCCAAACACTGTAAACCAATGATGGATACCGGATCTCCAATGCACTTCGTGAGCAATGAAACATGAAACACTGAATGAACCAGAGCCAACTAATTCGGTAAGTATAACTTATATTCAACTTTCCCAACGTATTTCATGATTTCATATGAGCCCATATACCAGGGACTAAGCTTAAACATCTTACAAAACCTCATCACACCTTTTATCTGTAAGATTTTAAAGTAAAATTAATTACTAACTTCAAATTCTAGATCCTTTCTTCTAACATCGGCATAAGAATTATGTGAACTTTGAGCTGTCTTTGACCTCTCTCTGATGAGTTGAACTCTTTTAATGGCCTCATATACTAGTTTGGGACCAATTCAAGCAATTTCACCAACTTCAAACAAACAAACCAGATATGTACACCTACCATAAAATGCTTCAAAAGGAGCCATGCAATACTTAAATGGTAACTATTATTGTAGGCAAACTCTATCAATGACAGATGGTTATCCCAATTACCCTTCAATTATATAAAACACACCATTAACATGTTTTCTATAATTTGAGTGGTACATTCAACTTGACCATGTTTTTTAGTATGGAAAGTGGTGCTAAGCTTCACCGTAGTACCAAGCCCTTTTTTGAATGCCTTCAAAAAGTCTGAAGTAAATTGAGTACTCCAATTCGAAATGGTAGATAACGAAACCCTTGATACCTTAACTATCTCCTTAATGTACAATTTTGCATAATTATCAACTAAAAAATCTTTCCAAGTGACTTGTCTAGAATTTCTCCTAAGCGGGAAATAGATATTTGTATTGACTTTTTACCGGATATGAATCCTATTCCAATCCGTCCTTACCGGATGGCTCCAGAAGAGTTGAAAGAGTTAAAGATTCAACTAAAATACCTATTAAACAAGGGTTTTATTAAATCTAGTATTTACCATAGGGAGCTCTAGTGTTATTTTTTAAGAAGAAGGATGGGTCCCTTAGGATGTGCATTGAGTATCATCAACTCTATAAGGTCACTATTATGAGCAAGTATCCTCTCCCTCAGATTAACGAGTTATTTGTTCAACTCCATGGAACAAGCTACATTTTAAGATTTACTTGAGGTCGGGGTATCACCAAATTAGGGTGAGAGGTGAGTATGTGCATAAATATTTTTTCGAACTAGGTATGGTAACTATGAGTTCATAGTAATGTCCTTTGGTCTCACGAATGCCCCCGAGCATAACAATGGAGAGTTCTAGAATTACCTAGATTTCTTTGTGATTGTTTTCACTGATGATATCTTGGTATATTCAAAGATTGAGGGTTAACATATGGACCATGTGAGGGTGGTATTAAAAGTTTTTAAGGAACAACAACTTTTTGTCAAGTATAGCAAATGTTATTTTTTGTTGAGATCGGTGGCTTTTCTTGGTCAAATTATCTCATTGAGGGTATAGAGGTCGATCCAAAGAAAACCGTGTTGTCCTAGAACATTGACTCCAAATGACATGAGAAGTTTCTTGGGTTTAGCCGCGTATAATAGGTGGTTTGTGGATGGGGTTGCATCCATTCCTTCTCATTTGACTACCTTGACCCAAAAGATCATTAAATTTTAGTGGTCAGAGGAAAGTAAAATAAGCTTCTTAATTTTAAATGATAGGATGACCTCCCGCTCTGGTGTTGACTTTACTGGAGGGTACCAAGGGTTTTATGGTATACTGTGATTCTTTCCTTGTGGGTTTGGGTTGTGTCCTTATGCAACATGGGAAGGTAGTAGCCTATTCCTCTAGAAAAGTCAAGGTACATCAGAAGAATTATCAAACTCATGATCTTGAATTACCAAGTGTAATGTTTGCTTATGGAGGCATTACTTGTATGGTGTTCATGTGGATGTGTATACCGACCATAAGATTCTTCAATATGTGTTTACTCAAATGGAGTTGAATCTCTGACAAAGAAGATGGTTGGAAATATTGAAAGATTACAACATGAGTATTCTCTACCACCAAGAAAGTCCAATGTGGTTGCGGATGCTCTAAGTAGTATGACCATGGGTAGTGTGTCCCATGTGGAGGAAGGTAAGAAATACCTAGTAAAAGATGTCCATAGATTGTTCCGGTTGGATTTTCGGTTGGAAGATTCTCCAAATAATGATTTTATGGTTCATAATAACTCCGAGATTATCCTTAGTGGTTGAGGTGAAGTCTAATCAACATGTTGATCCACTATTAATGGAGTTGAAGAAATCGGTACTTAGTGAGTCCAATGAGTCACTCTCCCAAGGAGGGGATGGTGTGCTTAGGTACTAAGGTAGATTATCTGTACTGAGTGTTGATAATTTAAGGGACCATGTTGTGGAAAAGGCTCATGGTTCCCGATATTATATTCATCTGGGTACCACCAAAATGTATCGTTATCTTAGAGAGGTATATTGGTGGGATTTCTTGAAAAGGGACATAGCGGAGTTTGTATCCCAGGCTCCAAATTTCCAACAAGTTAAAGCCGAGCATCTAAATCCTATTGGTCTAATCCAAGAACTGAGTGTTCCTACTTGGAAGTGGGAAGAAATTAATATGGACTTCGTTATTGGGTGGCCTCAAACCCGGAGGCAAAATGACTCAATTTGGGATATTGTGGATAGGTGTGCGAAATCCGCTCACCTTATCCCAGTCAATTCTACATTTTCAGCGCAGGGTTATGCAAGAATATACAATGATGACATTGTGAGTCTTCATGGTAAACCTTTGTCCATCATATCAAGTAGAGGTGCACAATTCACTTTTTGGTTATGGAGGTCTTTTAAAAAAGGTTTGAGTACTCAAGTGAAGCTTAGCACAATTTTTCATCCCCAAACGGATGGTCAAGCGGGGACTTCTATTCAAACCCTAGAAGACATGTTAAGAGCTTGTTTGATACATTTTAAAGGTAATTGGGATAATCACCTACTGTTGATTGAGTTCTTCTATAATAATAGTTACCATTCCAGTATTTCAATGGAACCTTTTGAAGCACTCTATGGCAAACAATGTAGGTCTCGAGTTGGGTGTTTTAAGGTTGGTGAGTCTTCACTCTTTTGTACCGAAATAATCCATGATGCCTTCGAGAAGGTATGGGTGCTAAGGGATAGGTTAAAAATAGTCTATATTCGGTAAAAATCCTTTGCCAACAATAGAAGAAGAGATCTTGAATTCGAATTCGGTGATATGGTGTATTTTGAAGATTTCACATATGAAAGGCGTGATGAGATTAGGAATAAAGGGGAAGTCAAGCCCCCGGTATGTGGATCCCTATGAGGTTTAGCAACGGATCAGAAAATTTTCATATGAGTTGAAATTACCTACTGAAATATCTTTGGTTCATCTGGTATTTGACGTCACTATGCCAAAGAAGTTTATTTTTGATCCCGTGTCCATTCTCTCTATTGAAGGGTTAGGTGTGGATGAGAGACTTTTCTATGAGTATATTCCTGTGGGAATTTTTTTTCCAATTCAAGAAGTTGAGGAAAAAATAGGTCGCTTCCATAAATGTCCTATGGAGAAACCACCTAGTAGAGGGAGCAAGATGGTAGGGTGAGGCCGACATAAAGCCCGCTATCCTCATATTTTTGCATATAATTCTATCAAAAATTGAGGTTAGTAATGATCTTCTTATAAAAAATGAATTAATCTAAATTTTGATTAAATTGCTAAACTATGCATAATTATGATAAAGGTTCATGTTTAAAATGAGTTTAATTGTAAATATGCTCTGTTGCTTAACTTGCACTTATTTGTGACTATGTCTATAGTTTCTTTAATATAATGATATTGAGAATGTTAATGATCCTTGAAAAGAATTTTCGTATAAGTGACTCTTGATGTTATGTTGAGCTCGTATTGATATTGAGACGGCAGTTCCTCATGTTGTGAAATTGAGCTCTTATATATGGTGAATTGTGTCTTCAGTTTCTATGTGTAGTGTCACAGTTGTGCGTTCATTTGAGTTGTGAGTTACCCTTATGGGTTGTGACTCATAATGATTTTATTTTGTTTGTTGTTCTTAGTTCGTCTGCTAGTCTTGAGCCATCATTTTCCTATATAGAGATTTTAGTGTCATTCGGGGACGTTTGTTCCCAAGGACGGGCTAATGTAACACTCCTAAATTCCGTTACCTAATCTAGAGCCTCAGATAAATAACTAAGACTTATATCACTGTTTAGAGGCCTAAAATAATGTATTCAAACTAGTTAGGAAGTGTTAGAGTCAAAGCGTTAAGAAACGACCATAACGTCCTATAAGTTGTGAAATGTTCACAAGTGTGCCCTGGCATGTTTCAATTGGTTTTTGGAGTCAAAATTTAAATAAAATTGTTAAAAAGGTATAAAATATATAGAAGTGGGTGTTTAGAGTAAAAACTTCTGGGTACGACTCCCCAAGGATCACCCTAAGGGGCCTTGGAGAGGACCCTTCAAATTGGACAAAAAGTTGTCTTTTGACAATGGCCATCCACGAGCCAAACGACGAGCCATCATTTGATAGACGAGATGTCAAGGGATTTGTGGTTCAACACTTAACCTAAATTTTAAATGGTTCCAAAAATAAAGTCTCTGTCCCTAACAACAGTTTGCCAGCACAGGCCGTCGATAGGACTATAGGGCATAGGTTGAGGAGTCTTGGTTTGGGTATGTTTTTACTATTAAATCATTTTAGTTAGGGACTTAATCATTTAGTTGGTTAGTTTATTAATTAGGGATTAAGGGGTGGTTAACTAAGTTAGTAGGATCACTATATACGACCTAAACCTAATTAACCTAGCATAACACCCCTTGTTCCCAAACTCAAGTCTCTCCAATTTCTCTCCACTTTCTCTCTCTATTCCTAAAGGCTCCATTAAAGACCAATCTTCAAGGTCACTAGGCATAAAAGATTTAAACTTTCTCTCCATCAATCTTCAAAACTTGTTAAGGTATGGAATCTCTTCACTCATTCGATCTCTTTCTCTAAGAGGCTCCTTCAAATTGATTGCGAAAGATGTCAAAAACATGGGTTTCTTTTCGATTTCGTGATTTTTCTTTCAATTGGTTATGATATTAATTTCCTTTGATTATTATTGATAGATTATGATTGTTCATGAGTTAATTGTGGTGGTTAATAGTCCTTAATCTAGTTTATGATGGAATCCATGAATTGAATATCTTACCCTAACCCTAGTTATGAATTTGACTGGTAGATGATAATGGTTATTGGAATTGATCATGTTATTATTTAATTAACTATATTTTGATGATTCTGAGTGGGATTATTTGATAACTGTGATGAATTGAGGGTGAGATTCTTCATGAAGGCTATGGATGTAACGAACTATATTATGCATATGCTATTTCTATTTATGTGATACTTGACATAGACATATAATATAGGTGAAGGATCATGTTTCTCATTTGATTACTGGTGGTTTAAACTAGCTTGGAATATAATGTAACGCCTTGCACGTTTCAACATGTTTGTTTTCAAGGTAACTCCGACGGAATGTATTTAAGTAGATATAGTAAGAGAGTTATTGATCTTAAAGTTAAAAGTTAAGTGCTAAGTTGAAGAAAAAGGGATTAACATTCAGAAATTGGAATAAAATAATTGAGTTGCTTGCTTGGCTTATTTAATCTAGAAGATGCATCACCTATTTGAGGTAAATATAGCTAAAAGGCCGAAGTTTGATGCACCATATTTATGCTTATATTAATGGGATCACTTGACTCCCAAACCAATTAAAAGAAAATAAAAATGAAAGAAATCCTAGAAGTGAAATCTACCGAGGCCAAATATGGATAAAGCCCAAGAGAAAGCAAGTAGGTGCATACCAAGTTTGACCTTTTGAGTTGCTTCATGCACATAAGCGGGTGCATCACCTACTTGACCAACTAGTGGCTGAAAATGTACCATAATAAAGAAGGTTCTAGAGAATATTTTTGTGGTTAATAAAGATCCATATAAATCAAACATGAGCATATATCTTTCACCCATTTTAACACATATTATTTAAAATTAACTCTAGTTCTCTCTGTCTCTTTTCTCTTCAAGATTAAAAAAATATTTTTTAGTTTTTCCGGTGTACTTCAAGAAACCCTCATATCTCTGAAACAAGGTAAGTGCAGCCACTTGGATTTTTCTTAATTATACCATGGATGATTACGAAAACATGTTATTCATGCTCAAGTATGGGTACAGAAGCATAAAATTTCCAGAAGCTACTACTCACTTCTTTAGTTATTAAGATACTTTTTTTTCTTCTTGGTTTAACTTTGCAGGGAAGCTGATTTTCTAGAAAAATTCAAGTTATAATGAAAAGTTACAAAAATTGAGGTAAGGTGATTGCTCCATTTTTGTCCTCCTAACATATGATTTTGGGTGAGGAATTATGGGTGTGTTATCATGAAGAACTCAAGGGGGTGGTCAGTTCAATAATTGGTTGTATAATAAAGATTATTTCGGACTGTTGTATGTGTATTAATGTTGGGGCAACTTGGTTGATCTTGGGGAAAATATATATGATATAGGTGTTGGGCAGATGATGTGAGTGCCGTGAAACACATTATGTTAAGGGTTGTATGGGCTCAATATCTACTAAAGTTAGCTACTATTTTACGACGCTCACATTGCGATACCTTCTAATTTTAGTTTACCATGATTTAAATTGTTGAATAAAACCAAAAAGGAGAGGTTGAATCGTGATAGTTATATCGGTCAGAGGATTACGTATTTAAGGATATTCTATTCCATATTCCTAGGAGTGAAATCTGATATTTGCGATTAATATGAATAAAGTGAATCTCCTAAGTTATATTCCTAGAAAAGGAAACATTGTGGCAGTGTACTATCTTAAAAAATCTAACAAAATTTCCCCCTCAACTACTTCTTGATATGTTCACTATGATATAGTTGTGTAATTATGCCCGATGTGCTGGTGTAAACATGATATTTGCTCTTAAAGTAATGTGTTGATGTTAAAGTAATGTGTTGATGTTACATAGCTCCTTATGTCGTTTTTACTACCTTGAAGTATTATCTTCATGTATTCTACTACTTGTCTATACTTCCATATCACCAAATTGATTATGGCCACAAAAACATCTCAAAATAGTCATGATTATCAAAAGACCAATCCAAAAAGAGTTATGAATTGATAAAGAACAATCTCAAATATTAAAGAATATATGTGAAGAAATCTTTATAATTACAGGTGGAAGCCCAGGGGCGAAATCCTAGCATGGTCCGATCCCTACTAGTACATAAGGGTGGCAACTCACGGGCGAAAGCCTAGCATGGGGCGATCCTTATTGGTACAGAAAATTGGAAGCTCATGGGCAAAAGCCTAGCATGGGCCGATCCCAATTTGTGTAATTAGGAGGATCGCATCCCAAAGGTTAAAATGCTTTGCATGTGCCATCCTCTTCTATCACTGATCTGTCGGTCACTTGTATCAAATGCCCTACAAATATTATAACATATAGAAAAGTAAAGAAAAGAATGTAACATAATTGATCTCACAAGAGTAAGAAAAAGTGGTCTTCTCTTATGATTAATGCACTCATATGTTGATACTTGATTTCGTTTGTACCCTCGTATAACATATGCTATTCCCTTACATATTCATTACATTTATCGTACTAACGTCCCACGGTGGGGGACGGTGCATTTCATGTTGCAGGCTAAGGTACTCTAGTAAATAGTAGGGGGTTAGTACATCACTTGTACTAATTATGGGTGTATGCACACATACAAATAAAACTATGCATAATTAATGAAAGTTCTTCCTAAGCAACATGCCATTTCTGGAAAGTCTAATCATTAGACTTTCCTAATTCATTAATTCTGATTTGTGGTATGAATATGATATATTTTAATTCATTCAAAGCAAAAAAATCATTTTCTATATGATTACTAGACATAAGTATCATCAACATAATTTTAGAACCACTCGGGCTAGGATTTGAAAATTTGCTAACCCCCAACCCGAGAGCTCATTGATCTGAACTTAGTTTTATATTCAGTGTTTTTCTTTTTAGTATTATTTTAAGTCTTTTTCTTTTTGTTGTTGTGTTATTAAATAATTCCTTTGTTCCTACGTTTTACTTACAAGTTCAATGATTCATTGTAGTCCCATACCCACAATGAATCAAGTAAGTAATCCAAAGACTAAGGAATGATTTCCCTACCTTATAGTGAGTCATTCTTTACACTATACATTTCTTACGTTTCATAAGAAAAACTATATTGGTCATGCCATTA
>NC_028641.1:41425712-41430667 GCF_001406875.1 Solanum pennellii
ACCGGATAAAATAAATCTTAGACCATGCAAGATACTCATGGATTCTGGTGTCTGTCCCACACCGAAAAAGGGTGGTCCCCGGCTAAGGCGAATCCATCTCAAGTGTACACTGCACACCGAAAAGGGGTGGCTCACAGCTATAGTGAACCAAGAACATATCGTTAGCATTAACCGACATAGGTCATGTGAGCTAAACATGAAATCCTGTGTCTTCCCCACACCAAAAGGGATGGAATAACCTGCCATGGTTAAACCGTACATGCCTTGCTCGCATAGGTGGAAAGCCTTGGCTAGTTCCTACGTTGGCTAGATAGAGTACGAAGTCTAGGGACTTAATGAGACTACTTATCCACCTCGGTGGTAGCCTCATATCATGAGACTTACACATGCAAGAACATCCTCATAACTAGTCTATCGGTGCTATGCTCACTTTCATTATCTTCTTTATGTTTTAGAGCTGACTCAAGCATTATGGAAGCTTCTTCTATATTGAGATTTACTTACTCTTTTGATGACTTGTAATCCTTACATTACATTTATGAAATGTGAATTTTCCTCACATATCATCCTTACTTTACATTGATGAATGTTAATTGTCCTTACATATCATCCTTACTTTACATTTATGAATGTGAATTGTCCTTACATATCATTCTTAGGTTTTAATGAGACTAGTCTCAAACGTTCTAATACCTTCATTCGTGAGTATACGCTAAACATATTAACTTACGTGAGAGTAAGACTTTTCTCACTTTCTTTAACACCCCATTCTAGTCACATACTTAATATAGACCCCTTTAATATGTTATAACTCACATTACTTCACATACTTAATATAGACCCCTTTAATATGTTATAACTCACATTACTTCATTACATTCGTGTAGTATCTTCATTTCATCATTTATGGACGATGTGCACTTCTTTCAATGAGTTACACATGTTCATAGTTCATTCTTGTAGAGCATGTTGTGAGTTTTCCCAATGAATGGCATGCCCTTGGTTATGAATTCATTGAGTTACTTTAGAAGTGCTTATAATATACTTGATACTCTTACTACCCAAGATTTGGCATATGATTAGTATTGCCTCAAGATTTGGGATGTTAAACTAGTAAGCCATTTTAATTGGCATAAGCCATTTTTTCGGATGTTCTTATTTAAATTGAATATGTATGAACCCTTAGAAAATCTTTCAATCATTTACATAATCCCTTATCCATTAACATGCATTCGTTTTGACCAAATAGTGTTAGCCAATTTTATTGGAACCAAATAGCCAATGCATTCAAGATGTGATTTCATAGAGATCCTTTTTAATCAATGTTAGTTCATGACTTTAGGGTGACGTTTTTAATACATATTGGACAAAATCATATTAGCATTTGATGACTTTAACATCCTCATAACAATACACAGCAGCAATTCAACATTCATCACACACACATTAATATTTGACATTTACAAACGTAACTAACATATGATCGAATCTTAATTCACATCGTAAACTTTAGCTTCATGCAATCTTAAGTTCATAGGTTCATGAAACATTCATCATAAAAGAACATTACACATAAAATCAGCCAGCACCACATACCAACAACATGATCTCTAACCTATTCAACATTGAAATCAAACAAGGATACTAGGGATAAGGAGTTCGACGAGAACGGGAACAACCCTAGTTTCAATATATTTGAATCGTTGGAAAGAATGTTCTCTTAATTAAATAAGTCCAGGAGAGAAACCTATACCTTTAGTACAACTTAATCTATGATTACCACCTCGAACAGAACCTTGAAGATACCTTGAAATCGCCTAAGAACGTCTATGCCCATTTTCTGTTTTAGCGTTCTCGTTACTGCCTCTTTGTTGCGTTTTCATTCCAAGTGTTTTGATCGTGAATTCTAGGTTTAAGAAGTTATATTGAATAATAAAACTTAGGTTTAATAAGATAATTTAATAAACTAATTAACCAATAACGAAAATGCCCTTCCTAAGTTGACTCAACATAGGATAACATAACACTTAGTCAAATCAGGAAATTGGTGTTGGCTATGGTTTCGGTCAATATTTTGACTTTATATTAAGTAATTAAATTCTTAATTTAATTAACCTGTGGTAAGTACTAAAATACCCTTAGTCATTGGGACTATAATCATTCCTTTAGGACCATCCTAGGTTAAGTACTAGGATGTTTCTTGAATTAAATTAGGTTTAGTGAAAGGATTTTATTTTGACCATTTGAATAAATTAATTAAATGGATAATTTAATTAATAAGATGACCTAAGGTTATTATTAAAGTACCCTTAAGTCGTTAGGACCTTAACTCACTCTTTGGACAATCCTAGGTTAGGTACTAGGTTGTCCCTTTCTTGTCTTAACCAAAATCTGGAAAATTATTTTGTGATTTCGGTTTTACCCTTTAAATTAATTAATTAAGTTGCTAAATTAATTAATTAAGTAGACTAGGGTAATAAATAAAGTATCCGTATGTTTTTAGGACCATAACCAACTTTTTGGACCATCCTAGGTTAGGTTTGAGCATGTTGGGAGTTGTCCTAATGAATGGAAAGCCCTTGGTTATGGATTCATTGAGTTTCTTTATAAGTGCTTATAATATACTTGATACTCTTAATACACAAGAATTGGCTTATGATTAGTATTTCCTCAGGATTTGGGATGTTAAACTAGTAAGCCGTTTTTATTTGCATAAGCCAACTTTACGAATGTTCATATTTAAATTGAATATGTATTAACCCTTAGCCAATCTTTAAATCATTTACATAAGACCTTATTCATTAACATGCATTAGTTTTGACCAAATAGTGTTAGCCAATTTTATTGGAACCATATAGCTAATTCATTCAAGATGTGATTTCATAGAGATCCTTTTTAATCAATCTTAGTTCATGACTTTAGGGTAACGTTTTTAAGACATATGGGATAGAATTATATTACCATTTGATGACTTTAGAATCCTTATAATGTTACAAAACATCAAGTTAACATTCGTCACACATACATCAATATTTGACATTTATGGACGTAACAAACATATGATCTATTCTTAATTCACGTTGTAAACATTAGCTTCATACGATCTTTAGTTCATAGGTTCATGCAACATTCATCTTTCAAGAAAATTACACATAAAATCATCCATCACCACATACCAACAACATGATCTCTAACGTATTCAACATTGAAAACAAAAAAGATACTAGGGACAAGGAGTTCAATGAGAACGGGAACAATCCTAGTTTCAAGATCTTTGAATCGTTGGAAAGAAAGTTATCTTGGGGAAATAAATCCAGGAGATTAAAACATACCTTGAGTAGATCTTATTCTACTAAGACCATCTCGAACGCAACCTTGAAGATACCTTGAAATCCCCTGAGAACGTCTATGCCCTTTTTTCGTTTTAGCGTTCTTTGTTACTACCTCTTTCTTGCATTTCCTTTCCAAGTGTTTTGATCGTGAATTCTAGTTTTAGGAACTGATATTGAATTATAAAACTAATGTTTAACAAGTTAATTCAATAATGTAATTAACCAATTACTAAAACACCCCTCCTAGGTTGACTAAACATAAGAGAACATAACACTTAGTCAAATCTGCAAATTGGTGTTGACTATGGTTTTGGTCAATATTTTGAATTTATATTAATTAATTAAATAATTAATTTAGGTACCTAGGGTAATTACTAAAGTACCCCTAAGTCATTGGGATTATAATCCACTCTTTAAGACCATCCTAGATTATGTACTAGGATGTTTCTTGATTTATACTAGGTTAGCGAAAGTATTTCGTTTTGACCATTTAAAAAAATTAATTAAATGTCTAATTTAATTAATTAGGTAACTTATGGTAATTAATAAAGTACCCTGAAGTCGTTAGGACCTTAACTAACTCTTTGGACCATCCTAGGTCAGGTACTAGGTTGTCCCTTTTTGTCTTTAATGAAATCTGGAAAATTGTTTCGTGACTTCGGTTTTTCCCCTTTAAATTAACTTATTAAGTTGCTAAATTAATTAATTCAGTATCCTAGGTTAATTACTAAAGTATCCCTAAGTTTTTAGGACCATAACCAACCTTTTGGACCATCCTATGTTAGGTACTAGGTTGTCTCTTCAACTAGTACTAGGTTAGTGTAAACCCGGTTTAGTCCTACATTGTTGGATGCAATAGTGGGTCCATTTAGCTAATTCCTATGTTATTTATCTAGTCAGGGCATTAGGTTGGAGTCTAGAACTAGTTAGGAAGTTAGGCCCAACATGAAGTGGTCCCTTGTGCACGTTGTTCCAACCAACTACCCTAACAGAATTCGGTTAGGGTGGTCCCCTCTTTTTGCCGCTTCTTCACATGTCTTGCACATGTGCTTGCACATGGGTTGGTTGGACTTTCTTAACTTACTATTATTGATGGTTCATTTGGAATATTTACTTATTCTCCAAAGGTTCCTCACTAAGTGTAACGACCTGTTTAGTCATTTTGAGCAGTAGAGTTTATTTCTGGTAATAACTGTCTGGGTCGACGGATCCCACGACGGACCGTCGAGGGGGTCTCGTTCCAAAACACTTAGATTCTGAAAATTTGGGTACTGAGATCGACTCTCTGAACTTCACGACGGAATGGCAGGACGGACCGTCGTTAGCACGACGGACCGTCACAAATCTTTCCACAGAATTAACTCTCTCAACTTTGTGACGGACCTGCAGGACGGACCGTCACAGTCATGACGGACCGTCACAGGCTGCGTAACCCTGACTGGGTCGGAATTCTGCTAAAGTTTTTAAAGGGGCGTTTTGGACTATTCATGCTTATAATTATAAAGTTAGTGGGTTAATGTTAATAATTCAATTGTTTGGGGGTTAAAGGAGATAACCTTGAATAAATAGTGGGTTATTTTTATCATCTTTTATACTTAATTATATGACAATTAGGGTAAAAGG
>NC_028641.1:41437015-41437407 GCF_001406875.1 Solanum pennellii
ATGAATTAGCATGATGAGGCTGTTGAATCTTAAACCTTAAAACCTCTTTGTTAATGATGATGTCTTGGCGTAAAAGAAGGCTTGATGAACTAAAAGAATGAGGTTAATGGATAGGGTGTAACGAACCGACACGTAGTATTAGGGGATCGGAGTGTCACGTTCCGACACCAGGATAGTAGATGGATCGGAGTGTCACGTTCCGACACCAGGATAGTAGATGGATCAGACTGTCACGTTTCGACACCAGGATAGTAGTGGATCGGAGTGTCACGTTCCGAAACCAGGATAGTAGTGGATCGGAGTGTCACGTTCCGAAACCAGGATAGTAGTGGATCGGAGTGTCACGTTCCGACACCGGGATAGTAGATGGATCAGAGTGTCACGTTCCCGTA
>NC_028641.1:41438187-41443528 GCF_001406875.1 Solanum pennellii
CTTGTACTGACCCCTACTTGTATTTGTTTTTCTTTGTTAATTGTGAAGTGCAGCAAACGTGCCATCGTCTTCAACTCAACCGCAACTCTAGCCAGTCTTCATAACCCACAGATCTCAGGGTGAGCTAATGCTTCTAGCTTGGACTGGATCATCTCCTTCATGTCTTGATGCCTTGAAGTTCCGGCATGGACTAGCTGTTTATTTATTTTAGCTTCCTAGATATTCTTAGATTTAGTAACTTGAGGATTGATGTTCTTGTGGTGATGACTTCCAGATTTTGGGGATGATAAGTATTAAATTTTAAAAGTTATTTAATCGATTTTCATTAATGAGTTTTAAGTCTTCCGCATTATATTTTGTTTATTATGGTTGAAATGTTGAGGTTTAGATTGGTTGGTTCGCTCACATAGTAGGATAAGTGTGGGTGCTAATCGCGACCCATTTTGGGTCGTGACAAACATGGTATCAGAGCATTAGGTTCGTTGGTCTCATCACACAAGAATGAGTCTAGTAGAGTCTTAAGGAACGGTAGGGGGACGCCTTTACTTTTGTTTTANGCTCACATAGTAGGATAAGTGTGGGTGCCACTCGCGACCCGTTTTGGGTCGTGACACTAAGTCCTTGGGCACTGCTCACTCTACATGATCATTTTAAATGGTTGTCTACTTAGGTACTAGGCATGACACTTGGATGTCTATTACCTAATGAGTTTGCAACTGATGAATTTATGAATTTTAGCTTTGGGTCTTCCGTGCAGGTATGATTCCTAAACAAGCACATTAATACTTAGATATATGGCTAACACCCTTTAAACAAATATTTTCTAATATGCCCAATATTTTTCTAATTGGGTATTATATAGAAATTGGATATTTCCCCTTATCCAATTTTCTATACAATGCCCAATATTTCTCAACATTGGGCATTGGAATGCGTATGTATCCCAAATACAAATTCTTAAAGACCTATTGGGCTCTTCACTAGATATAAAATTTTCCAATTGTATATTAAAACTAAAAATGGGAGGCTGAATCGTGATAGTTATATCGCTAACAGGATAAGGTATGTAAGACTATTCAATTCCATATTCCTTAACATGAAATATGATACTTGCGATTAATATCAGTGAAGTGAATCTCCTACATTATATTCCTAGTAAATAAAACATAGTGACACCGTACTATCTCCAAATAACTATCAATAGTTCCCCAATTATTTCATTATATGTTCACTACTCTATACTTGTGTGATTATCCCATCATGTGCTGGTATAGAAATGGTATTTGCAAAAGCAAGTCTAGTGAACCCTCCTCTTTGTTAATTGAATTCAATTTTGTCATTAATCTCTTAAAATAATCTGTTGATGTTACATAGCTTCTTATGTCATTGTTACTGCCTTGAAGTATTATTTACATGTCTTTTACTACTAGTTGTACTTCCATATCTCCAAAATGATTATGACCACCAAACCAACATTTTAAAAGAGTTGGGATTATCCAAACAACAATCCCAAAAGAGTTATGAACTGATTAACAACAATCTCAAAGATTAAAGAATCTATGTGAATAAATCTATATAATTACGGGTGGTAGCCCGGGGGTGAAAGCCTACGGTCGATCCCAAATGGTACATAAGGGTGGAAGCTCAGGGTCGAAAGTTTAGCATGGCCCGATCATTATTAGTATAGAAGGAAGGAATCTTAGGGGTGATAACCTAACATGGGTTGATACTAATTTGTGTAATTATGAGGACCGCATCCTAGTGGTTAAAATGCCCAGAATTGGTCAGCCTCATCTACCACTGATCAGCTGGTTATTTGTATGACATCCCCTACAAAGATTATAACATACAAAAAAGTAAAGAAAATGATGTAACTTACAAGATCTCACAAGAGTAAGAAAATGTGGTCTTCTCTCCTGAACTTTGCACTGATATGTTTATACTTGATTTCATTTACCCCCTCTTAATACATATGTTATTGATTTACATATTAAGTACATTTTTTGTACAAATGTCTCTCGTGAGGGATGCTGCATTTCATGCAGCATGCTCAGGTACTCCAGCTAGTAGACCTCCTCAGTAGGAGCACACGACACTCTGCTACTTTTGTTGAGATCCAGGTTGATTCGGATCTTTATTGAGTCAATGGTAAATTTATTTTTGTATTGTACCGTCGTTAAGGGTCAGGTGGGGTATGTCCCAACCTACTAGGTCTTTTATATCTTAGACGCTTTGTAGACTTGTGAATATGATTTAGCTACACTTAGAGAGTTGTGGCCTCGACGATCAAGTCTTGTATATAACTTTTGGGTCTACTTATGTTGGCTCGTATCTCTGTACCTATGTGAACTTGTCACGATTGTTAAATTTATAAGAATAGTAAGCACATGTTACATGTTTGTTATCTAGGGTCTTTAAGGCATCTGAAGCATGTCCGTCTTAATAGGATTTTAGGCGTGACAATTGTTAATACTCTAACGATTTATGTTAAATTAGAGACTAAGACTTGTTTCATGATTTTTTGAAGTCCTAAAATTTTAAAATTAATTTTTATAGTAATTGTATAAAGTTTGGAAGTTTTTGGAGGTTGAACGTCCAAGACGTCCGGAAACTAGTCGAAGTTAAACAAGTGTGTCATAGTGTTTTGTAGTTGAATTTTGGGGGATGGTTTGAAGATAAAGTTGAGTAAAAATGGTTTGTACATATAGCGTGACATGTAAGGATCGTAACATCTGAAAAACACACCCTGGGACCTGCCTTAGGGTCCCCGAGGAGAACCTAATCATGGGCCATCGAAGATGCAAAGCAGAAAGGACCTCAAAGCTGCTGTGCAACACGCCACCATCACTGAGTTGGAAAATTTTTTTCCCTGCTGTATTGAAATTTTCTAGAAATAAGATTTTAAAATGCCTCAGCAACGTCCGGTAAACTACCAGATTTGGTCGCGTCATTTTGATATCAAATTTCAATTGGTTAAATTGTATAATAAGTTCAGGGGTCTTTTGAGTAATTTGTGGAGGACTTATTGACGGTTATTGAGTTATTTTTATACCCCTAAACTCACCACTTAAAGCTAAACCCTCAACTCAAAAACAAAACCTCTCTATTGTTTTCTTAAAAACCTCCATTGATGAATCTTTGAAGCTCCAAGGAAGAAGAATAATTTTCTCATGTTTTTTCCATCAATTTTGTGATCTTTTCATCACAATTAAGGTATGACCTTCATCCTTGAATTTATTTTCTTCAATGAGACAAACTTTAAAGTATTTCTTTTAAAGATGAACTCGTCCAATTTCGTAATCTATCCATGGGTTCTTGCATTAAATGTTTTGAATCATTGTATACTGATTGAATTGTAATTAATTTGATTATTTTTAACTAAGAACTATATAAACCCATTTAATTCATGTAACCCTAGATTTGAATACGTTATGCGTGAATTGATTATGTCTTAATGCTATTGACATTCTTATGTAGTTTGATTAGGACTATTGAATTATGAATTAATCATGCTAGTATTGTTTGTTGACTGCCCTAAATTAATAAATTCATGTTTTATTATCCTTTATTCATTATGTGTTGTGATTATAGGGTTGAATTGTAAACTATGACCATTGGTAAGTTGTGTTGGATGAATTGGCTATTAATTAAAGTTGTGCGGTTTGATTCATGGTATATTGATCTAAATTTCTCTATATTGTGTAGTATAGGCTTTAGATAGTAATGATGTTTTGTATGGTCCACTTATGGTGGAGGTACTTGTGTGCTATATTTTTGTTAAATGTGGCCTTGTCATCATTACTTTATAAATTATGAATGATGTGGCCTCGTCGGCATTAGTTCATGTATTATGATATTAGCATGTTATAACTTGATTATGTGAGTAATAGGAAGGTCTTGATGGCTTATATGTATGTGTGAAATAAGATTATGAGTTCTCCTAGTTGATGATATGTGTCTCTAGTAGGCTATAACGAAGTTCTTATGTATTATTACTTGATATTGAAGTATGATGCTTATTGATGACTTATATGAAAATTGTGATGGTTTCCATTGATGATAACATAGAAGTGTCTATTATGACATTCAAGTATATCTAGGTGTACCTATTTGCTTGGTTTCCATTGATGAGAATATAGAAGTGTATTATGACTTTCAAGTATATCTAGTTGTACTTATGTGCTTCTTGAATGAGATTCTATGTGTAATGATGTAAAGTGAAGTGTGTCTTGTCTAGGTAAACCTATGTACCTTGATTGATACATGAATAAATATGATTCTCTGACATAGTAGGATAGCACACCCTATGTCATGAATGTATTTGTATGAAATTAATATGATCTTAAATATAGCAATGAAGGTCATATATATTGAACCTTTTAGAGAGAAGGTTATGATATCCATGAAGTTGAAAGTCGTAATGGTATCCTTCTTGTGTAAATGATGGACTTAAGGTTGGTTGGCATGAACGACATGAAATCATCCTAAGGAAAGTCATTGGGCTATACTCTTTACCATTGTAGTTAGTCTTAGTGGACAATCTTTTTTATGTTTTAATGTGATTGAGTTATTAACTAGATATGGAACTTCTTCATGTACTCCTTTATTGAAATACTCTATGAGAACAAAGGCTAGCACCGAGTGAGTATGGTTTGGGAAGTAGCTCTAGTTAAGGATGAGGCTAAAGTACAAATAAACCCTTCATATTCCTTAACCATGTGCCTACATGGGATGCGTCCTAGTTCTACCATTGGCCCGTAGAAGAAACCTCCAAAGGAGAAGGTTCATGACTAGGGGTTCCATGAATAACTAGTATGGTCTATGTCGGTCATTTCCTATTCTTGTCATATGGGATACCCTCTAGTGTTAGAGAAGTTCTATGAAGTTTAGGTGGTGGTATGGGACACTATCTAGACAATGGACGATTAGGTTTTGAAGATGTTAATGAGTGAGTCCCTAGGTCTTTTACAAGACCACTACTTGAATATCCTTATGTGATGAATGTCAATTAATTAACTAATAAAGATAATGTCTTATCTTGGAAAGTAGGTTAATGAATAAGTACTTACCTAGAAAAGTTTAAGGCTTGCTTAGTTAAGGTATGAAGGGGGCATAGGAATTGTCACTTCATGTCTTACCTAGGTAGGTCTTAAGAATGACTCTGTATAAGAAAGTAAATTTATTAAGTAGACATGGTATACACTTAGGTGGTCTTAAGGATTATTTAGGTAAGCTTGGAGTGGGTGTATGGACAGTCTTTTCTTGCATTACTTAAATAAGTCTTTCGATAACCTTTGGGAAGAGACTGATGTGTGTGTGTGTGTATATATATATATATATA
>NC_028641.1:41444158-41504988 GCF_001406875.1 Solanum pennellii
ATATATATATATATATATATATATATATATATATGCTATGACATGAAGTGAGATGAGCTTATCTTAGGTAGTCTAAAGGATCTCTTATGTGTGTGTGTGAACGGATTGTATGGGAGGTTGCTTCATAACTCACTTAAGTGAGACTTATTTTCACCTTGGTAGGAGGTTTTCATGTCTATATGTTCGGATGTATGCTTGATTCTATTTGTGATGTGTGAGTTCTATATAAATTTATAGTGAAGTTAATGAAAGGCTTAATGTCAGGTTACGGTCAATTCACTATAATGTTTTCTAAAATGCTATAAATTGAGTATGACTTGTATGGTGTTCTAAATGTGATGTTTGGTTCTTAAATGTTGTTCTTATACTTTTAATATGATGCTTTAATCAAAAAGAGCATATTTCTCATAAATATGTGTTCTCATGTTTTGTGTATTATGTGATACTTAGTAAATGTGTTTGTACTAACTCCATATTATTTGTGTATCTCTAAAGGTTTGTATATCATGTGAGAGGTATCTTGGAGAAAACTTGGAATCTAGTTATCGTACAAGCAAAGTTGAACTATCTCTAAATTGACTCGAGGGAATAACTATCTTTAGATTTCTTTTAATTCAATGTATTATAATAGACTAAGTATTTCTATATTCATATAGTATAGGCCGTGTCCCAATTATTCTTCAGTCTAAGATTGGCAAAAGTTGAACTTAGTGTTTTCCTATGATTTTAATATGAAAGATGATTTAAGATATTTCACATGAAAAGTATTAATTTCGCACTACTTTTCATATATGTATGTAATGAATTATGTCAAAGGGCTTGTACAAGACCTCCGAGAGGTCAAGTACGTTGTGCATCGACTTAAGAGTGCCATAACTTCTAGGGTGTGCTCTCAGGTCGTTACAACAATGAAGGCTATTTGGTAAGACATTTTTATCTTTAACTCTTTACTTTAATAACGATGGATTGTATTTGGTGATGATGTTGTGCAATTAAAGTATTACATGTGATTAGATTTAGGAGGATATGATGTGATGAAAATGAATATGATGGCATGATATGATTGGATTAAATGTTAGATCATGGTAAGGTTGTGAGGGTGAAAGGTTGAAGATGATCCTCTTGTGTGCCTTATGTGATAATGACTATGATATGTGATCTCACTAATGATGGTTGTGTTATTAAAGGAAGTTCTCATCCTATGCCTAAGGATCTAAATGACATGCTATATAAGGTTTTAGTCTCCTATGAACTATATTAAGATATGATTGTTAATGAATGACTTAATGGCATTTCAAAAAGGTACTTCAACTTAGGACCGAGTGAACTTGAAAATGAGAGGTGTTGACTCCCCCATATAAGGGAAATTCACCAAGGGTTTTGATGATATAGTGACTATAATGCAATCAAAATCAAATAACACATGACCTTCTTCATAATGCAACTCAAAACATCATTTTCAACTCATAAGGGTTCAACATTCCTTTCATGCTTATTCCTTATATCAAAGCTTTCTTCAACACATATAAACATACTCAATGCAATTCGTGAAGGCACAATACCAAAACGCATAACATAAACTCAAAACAAGAAAAAAGCAACATTTTCATTTTTAGGCATGAAGTTCACTGTATTTCACTATAACATGCACCTTTTTTCACAACTTCACCAAAAATAAAGGCTATTTCAAATAAACTCATTATATTCGATACAAATGCTAACGAGTAATCTTAGTTATCAAATAGACAAGGATAATGGGACTCCATGTCGGCCTCGGTCTCCCATGTTGCACCCTCAACTAGGTGGTTCTTCCAAAACACCTTTGTGGAAGTCACCTCCTTGTTCCTTAACTTCATTACTTTTTTTGTCAAGGATGTCAACCGGGACCTCCTCATAAGAGAGGTCTCTTTAACACCTAGACCCTCTATAGGAATAATAAACTCAGGATCACCGATACATTTCTTATGCATGTAAACATGGAACACCGGATAAACAAAAGCCAATTCACTAGGTAACTTCAACTCGTATGCAACCTTACCAATCTTTTCCATGATTTCATAGGGGCCCACATAAAAAGGACTCAATTTCCATTTCTTGACGCCCCTTTCGTAGGTGAAATTTTTAGATACACATTATCCCCTTCTTCAAACTCTAATTATTTTCTCCTACGGTTGGAATAACACTTTTGTCGGCTATAGTCTGTTTCCAAGCGATACCTTATCATGTTAATTTTCACCAAAATTTTATAAATCAAGTCGGGACCCAAAAGTGAAGACTCATCCACTTCAAACCATCCAATTAGAGACCTACATCTTCTTCCACACAAGGCGTCAAAAGGATTCATTAATATAGATGAATGGTAACTATTGATAGGAAAACTAAACCAAAGGCTTTATCCCAATTCCCCTTGAAGTCAATAGTACAAGCTCTAAGAATATTCACAAGGGTTTGAATAGTACGCTCCGCTTAACCATCCGTTTGGGGGTGAAAAGTCGTGCTTAACTTAACCTTGGTACCCAACCCTTGTTTGAATGACCTTCAAAAAACCTAGATTTGAATTGTGCACCCCTATCTGATATGATGGATGATGGAATACCATGGTGACACACAATCACATCTCTGAAGATCCTTGAATAATCCTCCGCCGAGTAAGTGGACTTGACGGGAATGAAATGAGGTGATTTCATCAACCTATCCACACCACCCATATAGAATCATATTGCTTTCGTGTCTGAGGCAAACCTACCACAAATCCATATTTATGTATTCCCACTTCCAAGATGGAACTTTGATTTCTTGGAGTAAATCACCCGGCTTTTGATGTTCGGCTTTCACTTCTTGACAATTTAAATATCTTAATAAATTACGCTCTTTATCCTTTGAAGCCTTCCAACCAAAACAATTCTCTAAGGTCATGATATATATTTGTAGAACCTGAGTAAATGGAATAGCATGAACCATGAGCTTCCACAAGGATCTGATTTCTCAAGTCATCAACATTGGGAACAAATAATCTTCCTTTTGATACCACAAGACACCATCCCCTCTTAAGAAGAATAACTCATTAAGATTTCCAACAACCGACTCCTTCAACTACATCAATGGTTGATCAATGTGTTTTTTAAACTTCCCCTCAACCACCAAATACGATTCAGTTATGATGGACAATAAAACTACAATTTGAAGAATCTTTCCATCTAACACCCAATCAAGGAAACCTATGAACATCTTTCACTAGGTATTTCTTGGATTCATGTACATGAGACACACTACCCATGGTCATACAACTTAGAGCATGTGCAACCACATTGTCCTTGCTGGGTGGTAGAGAAAACTCATGTAGTAATCCTTTAATTATTCCAACCACCTTCTTTGTCGGAGATTCAACTCATTTTTAGTAAACACAGATTGAAGACTCTTGTGGTCGGTATACACATCATCATGGAAACCATACAAATAATGCCTCCAAATTTTCAAGGCAAATACCACGACCTCTGACGCAAGGCCATGAGTTAGATAGTTCTTCTCATGCACCTTAAGTTATCCAAAAGCATATGCAATAACTTTCCCATGTTGCATAAGCACACACCCCAAGACCACTCCAGATGCATCACAATATACCACAAAACCCATAGTACCCTTTGGTAAGGTGAAATTAGAGCGGAGGTAAGCCACTCTTAAAGATTTGTAAGCTTCTTTCACATGCCTCCGACCACTCAAATTCACACTCCTTTTGGTAAAAATATTCAATGGATGCAAAACAATTCTCAAACCTCCTATAATATCCCGCTAAACCCAAAAAGCTCATAATGTTTGTTGGAGTTAATTGTCTAGAAAAATTCTTGACAGCCTCAGTTTTCCTTGCATCAACCTCAACCCCCTCACTAGAAATGATATGAATATTAAATGTCACTGACCATAACTAAAACTCAGATTTGCTATACTTGACAAATACTTGATTCTCCTTAATCACTTGTAATACCACCATTAGATGGTCCATGTGTTCCTTGTCATTTTTTGATACACCAAGATGGCGTCAATGAATACAATGACAGATGACTCTAGGTAACTTAGAAATTCCCTATTCATGAGGTCCATAAATGCCATCGAGGCATTAGCGACACCAAAGGGCATTACAAAGAACTCATAGTGGTCATATCTAGTCTGAAAAGCCATTTCTGGTATATCCTCGTCTTTCACCCTTAGTTGGTGATACCCTAATCTCAAATCAGTGTTAGAAAAGTAGCTTGGCCCTTTGAGTTGATCAAACAAGTCCTTAATCCATGCGAGAGGATACTTGTTCTTAATAGTGAGTTCATTGAGTTGGCGATAATCAATGCACATTCTAAGGGACATATCCTTATTCTTCACAAACAATACTGGCGCACCTCATGGAGAAATATTAGGTCTAATGAAGCCTTGGTCTAGTAAGTCCTTGAGTTGAGCGTTCAACTCTTTCAATTTGGCAAGAGCCATCCGGTAAAGAGGAAGTGAAATGGGGTTGGTATGTGATACGCTCAAACATACTTCTCAAATAAGAAGTAAAATGGTCGTATCAAGTAAAGAACCCGACTACTGAGGTTGGGATCGTTCCCACGAGGAAAATAGTTCAGACCGAACTTTAATCTATTATTACTATTATTTAGTCAATTATTTCCTTAGAAAACAGAAGACAATAAAAGGGATTTTTTATTTCTAAATTAATGAAAATAACTGCCTAAATTAAAGTAAACAACTAACATATTCAAATCTTGTAGTTTAATCAATTTATAAAAGTAACTAGGGTTTAAGTGTTCCCCACAAGTTCCTAACTTGATAACTATAAATATAACAATTCTTTCCTAGTATCTTGAATGCAGAGTGATAAGTTATGTATTTCTAAATCCTTGGTCCGGCATCTACAAAATTTCACTCCGCACCTTGGTCCGGCTATGTGTACTAACCCGTACCTTTACCTCATATTAAGCATTGTATTTGATATTTTACTAAGTTATTACCTCGTACAAATCAATACTAGCCTATAAAATAGTACACACTAAATCTATGTTGATAATTATTTTCCTATTATCTACCTCCTTGGTCCGGCAAGTAGCATTAAGGCGAGTTCTAACGTTTGCCATCCGTTAAAAAGACTTCTAAACGAAAGAATTATCAATACATGCAAGACATAATTCTGGAATTGTTATTTTAGTTAGATTTTACCTCATTATTCACCCATTGTTCCCACAACCCTAGTTATGGAGTTTAGTTACCCATAGTCATACTCACAATATTCATATATGTAATATAAGAATTCATGCACTTACCTCAATGAGAAAGAATAAAATCGAGAAGTTCACATGATTAATCAACAAACGCACCAACAATCAATTCTAGAAAAAGTGTATCAATTACTGAAATTAATCAAGGACTAAAGATTCTCCAAAAGTATAACAATCAAAAATTCTAATAACAGAGAGTCTACTAACAAAAAGTCTAACTATCAAAAAGTCTAAAATAACCCAGAGTCTAACCCCAAAAACGAGGTTTTTTGAATTATTTATAAAAAATAGAAACCTAATAAAAGAAAGACTCTAATTGCTGAAAATCTGTCAAAACGTGTCTGAGTCGATGGAACTCGTGACGAACCGTCGTGGTCACGACGGGCCATAATGGCCTCCGTCATCCTATACTTTACAAATCCTTCTGCTGCATTCTTCATTACCCTTAACGAACAGGTATGAATACCCATTCCAAGCACGACGGTCCGTCGAGGGTCTCCGTTCCATAACACTTAAACTTCTTCGAATTTTGTTACTGGGACTACTCTCTGATCATCACGACGAACCAGCAGGATGGACCGTCGTGTCTCTGACGGTCCGTCATGAACTTCGTAATCCCACACATAGGTCATACTTCCCCATCTTCCTTCAGCAGCTTCACTACGATGCCACCTACGGACCGTCAGAAGCACGACGGACCGTCACAAGCTTCGTAGGTGGTAACTTTTCTGCATTTCTTGCTCAAAAACTTCTGCGTTCATCTTTAGATAGATTTCCTGCAAATAAAGAGAAACTTACATAAAAATCAATACAAAAAGGCTTTTGGACACACACTAAACATAAGTAAAAATCATTAAAAATACAGTAAAACCATGGTATATCAACATCCTCAACTTAAATTCGTTGTTTGTCCACAAGCTACGCACTATGACTCACTACAAAATCTTTGTACAATAGTATCCATGTTTTAGCTTTCACAATCATTTGTCTATCAATCCTGATCAGTCTCATCATGTTTATGCATGTTATCACTATTAGGCTTGAATTATGTTGAATCAAACCATGACACAGACTCACCACGCACTGACACATATCCTCTTCAATTTCTCACCGAGGGGCTAATATTTGTGGTATTGCAACTAGTGTCCTCTCTTTAAAACAACATCCTCATTTTTCACACAATGATTTCAGTTTGAGTATAAGGATTACTTTTAACACTCACTCTCAGAACAAATTCACAACTCATTCATACATATTGCCATAATCTTGCCTTTATTTTCACTGCTTTAAGTTCTCCATACAACTCTTAGGATCACGATAGGACTTTCATAGCTTGTAACATTGGCTCAGGGTTAGGTAAGGTATATTTAGGTATAGTTTAGTGACTTTTTGCCCTACTTGACATATCGGCTAAACATACCACTTTTTATCATTTTATTTTGCCCAATTTCTCATATTTTTTCAGCTTGCTATTTTCCCTTCTTTCGTCATTTGTGTAAGTGACTCTCTTTTTTTCTTGCTTGTATGTATTGTATTTTTTTATTTTTTATTTTTATTTCACTTTTCTTTCAACTGGTTCTTGAGTCACTTTACTTTTGTTCTTTCTCTTTCTTTATACTTTCAACCCCACTTTCCAGAGCATTCCTCATAAGACCCACCCTCAGCTTATGGCTTTGCCATGAGTCAAAGTGCACGATACTTAAAGTTGGGTCAGGGCCACAAAAAGGTTGTTTACTGCATTAACCACCCTGGCTTTTGGCATAAGCTGAGGTGCACATGTCCAAGTAGGGACCAGGGCCAAAACATTATTCCCACAAAAGATCAGTTGGGGTGAAAAAGAAAGGTCTAGTTTAAGCTCAAATCATTTGGATTAAAGAGGGATTAATTCGTTAGTTTTTTTTAAATAGTCTAAAAATTGGCTATATTGAACAAGGGCCTATGATTCTTTCCTAATTGTTTAATATAACTCACTTTTAACAGGACTAACCTGGAAAGTTCTAGGTCACTACAAATAGTGGACTATTCAGATCTTCCTCACACTCACTTAACATCTCATTACTCTACCAGATTATGAGAAACCTAGTTCGAATTTTAGACTTAGGGTCATGTAGTGGTGTATCTCTATGTCATGCTCAGAGCTACAGATTTATCAATTACGATGCCTAGTCATGCATCATTTTCATTACATCAGGATATGATTTTAGCCATCATACTTCAGAGTTAAACTATGTACACAAGATATAGACATGTCGGTTCAACAATAAAAATAGTCTCTTGGGGAAAAAGAACACAGGCAAGAAAACCGCAAAAGAGGATCGTGAATTGCACTACTCAGACTTCATCCTACCACTCACTTTTCATTTACCCCACCCCAACAAAAAGATATTCTATTGTCCCCAATGCATAAAAAAATTTAAGTACGAGAGTGGTAGGTGAAGCAAACCTTGGGTGAAAAGCGCCGACGATCAGCAAGTTGGTGGGTCCGGATCCCCGGAACCCACTACCTCTATAGTCTGGACACCCTCAGTAGTATCCTCATAAGCAATCGCACTATCAGTAGTTCCTCCCGCTATCGCCACATCTCTTGAGCTAGAATCCCCAACAGCTAACTCTACAGCCCTGATCCGACGTCCGTCCTCATCAGCAAGCCAGGCTCTCCTCGCAGCCTCTATCTCATGAGCGCTCGTTCTTCCATGCTCTAGCCTCATCCTCCTCTCGACATTTAGGCCTCTTGGCATGCTCTCGAGGGGGAGGTGATAGAATCTCAGAAGTGGCGAATAAGGTGGCCATCATTGTGCCCTCAGCATGCTCTGCAGAAGGGGCCTTACACTCAGGCACCCTAGCCTCTAGGATCATATCAATGTCCGCTCACAGACGCTCGACCGCAGCCTGAAGGGTCGACACGTCCACCTGAGGGGCTGGCCGAGCTATCACCCGCAACTCAAAAGCGTCCAAGCGCTGATGATGAACCTCAGCGATCTTTCGCTCTGTGTGCTGGACAATTTTATGCTCCAAGCGCTCCTCTGCCTCAGCTATAGACCTCTGCATCCAAGGCTGGATGTGATGCAGGAGTGTAGACATCTGTGCCTCTAGTTTCTGGACCCTATCAAGGGGGAACAGAGTGGGGAAATGGGATGAGCAAGACGAGCTAGGGGCAGTGCTACTACCCGGGATATACTCGACCAGGGTAGTGTCAGTGGTTTCGGAAGCAGACTAAAGAGCCGTCTGAGCATGTGCTACTGTATCAGCTAAATTTTCACAAAGTGGAGGCAACTCTGGATGGGGCCCTCTGCGTGGAGCCAACTTATTTGCCTCATCCCTGATGAGGCCGATATCAACAGTGCCCAGCGGAGTCTTTAACTGATCCATGTGCCAGATGGGCACACCTGCAGTCCTACATAATGAAAATATCATGCACGGAAACGGGTAAGTAGTTGTGACCTTGAAAGCCTTCTCATGAATGACTACCTATAGAACCCAAGCGAAGTCCACCTCAAACCCGTCTATCATCGCCGCCATCAGAACTGCGCGATCCCATGTGACTATTTTATCAACAGCCGTGGGGGAAGGCAGTGGCGGACAATCACCAATAAGGACTTAGCCGTGAAGGTCAAGTTATCATTCTTGATGGCTCCCTTCGGCTCCGTCACCAGTCGGAACCCTCTCCTTCAATAAAAAAGTGCAGGTCCATCGACCTCTTAGTGGTCTCTCTCAGCGATGGCTCACACATGAATTGGCCATCTTTTACAATTTTCCACCAGTAGTCAAACCCGGCGGTGAGAGGGGTCCTGTTGGCATCAACATCCTCGCCTTATAGATACTGGCGGATGGCAGGTACGGAGATGTCAACCTGTATGCCGCGTACTCAAACATGCTCAAGTGGGGCCTGTTTGGCGGGGTCAGCCCATCTATCTATTTGTGATCGGAGAGTAGCCACCTAAGAGGCGTAGAACTCTTGGACCAACTTCTCAGTGTAATGGACCAAAGAACGAGATGTCTACACAAGTCGGTGCTTGGTGAAGAGATTGTTGATCTTTGGCATGGTGGGGAGACTTCCCGTAAGGATACGCCTCTCTAGTGTAAGGGTCCGTGTCATGACGCCTTTATCTTTTGGAAACATGGCATCGGAATACACTTGATATTGCCCGTCGACAAACCACCGGTTGGGCTGGTCGGCAACCGGGGTAAGAGCACCAGTCGGTGATCCTGGAGTTGAATCAGGACTGTCAGCCTCATCAGACGAGGCAGACTCTGCAGATGTGGCGGGTGTAGGGACTTCTACGGACCCGGAGGCTTCCTCCAACCATGAAACTTCTAAGGTACCAGACGCTCCTTCTTCATGTGTAACTGACCCAGAAGGTGTGCTGGTCAGTGTGCGCTCCTCATCAGACTTGGAGGCAGTGACTACACCGGACGCCACCTTTTTGGGCGTAGCTCTAGTTTTACATGCATCTTTTAATGGAGTGGCAGTGCCTGGGGGAACGTACTCGGTATCATGTTCATCATCAGAACCTATAACTAGTCGGGCAGACGGGGCGATAGACTTTGAACGCCCACGTGCGTAAACTCAATCTTGTTCTGGTGCCATTAGAAATAATATCTGCAACGAATCAATATTAGTACTAGAAGGAGCAAACAAGACAAGAAAAAAACGACACAAAATAAATATAAGAGCAAAGCTGTAAAGACTTCTCTATAGTAACAGTAAAACACGATGGACCAAATGACGGCTCGTCGTGAGTACGACGGACCGTCATGGGGTCTGTCATGTCTTACTTAAATTATGTTTATGTGGAGACTCGTGAAGGAAAATCTCTGACAGTTATGACGGCTAAGCATGACGAATCGTCATGATAATGACGGTCCATCATCAATGTCTGTCGTGGGGTACTTAGAAAAAGGTATGGAGAACCTTAGGAGAGGGGTCTCTGACCGTCACGATGGTTGTGCAGGATAAACCATCGAGGGTATGACGGTCCTCCGTAGATGTCCATCAGAGGACACTTAGAAAAAGTGGGAGACCCTTAGGACAAGGGTCTTTGACAACCATGACGGTTGTGTAGGACGGACCATCGAGGGTATGACGGTCCGTCGTAGATGTCCGTCAGAGGACACTTAGAAAAAGTGGGAGACCCTTACGACAAGGGTCTCTGACAACCATGACGGTTGTGCAGAACGAACCGTCGTGGCAACGACGGTCCGTCGTAGATGTCCGTTAGAGGTCACTTAGAAAAAGTATGGAGACCCTCAGGAGATGGGTCTGTGACCGTCATGACGGTTGTGCAGGACGGACCGTCAAGGGTATGAGGGTCCGTCTTAGATGTCCGTCGGAGGACACTTAGAAAAAGTATGGAGACCATTAGGAGATGGGTCTTTGACCGTCATGACGGTTGTGCAGGACGGACTGTCGAGGATATGATGGGCCGTCTTAGATGTCCGTCAGAGGACACTTAGAAAATGTAGGAGACCCTTAGAAAAAGGGTCTCTGACAATCGGAACAGTTGTGCAGGACGTACCGTCGTGGGAACGACGGTCCGTCGCATGTATCCGTTGGTGGACACTTAGAGAAAACGAACAGTGGGGTGTTAGAACAAACCCTATGAGGGTCCGTCGTGGGTACGACGGTCCGTCATCGGGGTCTCGTTCTGTCATTCAGTGACAGAACTGGGGATGCCACAATCATCCCATATGACTCAAATGGAATTCGTAGTGTTAACCTTGATGTTTCTAACCCAAATACATAGCAAACTAGCAATGCTAAGGCGTATATTTCTAGATTTTTATTAATGCAATTTGAGGAGAACCTAGGTCAGACAAAATTGGATCAAAGAATGAAGACCCACCAAAAAGAAATAGGTTAATACGAGTTAAAAAAACAAAAATGCAATGTAAGTGGGTAGAGATCAGAGACACATACCTGAGAAGGGGAGAATAAAAAGCAACGGAGGTACTTGGTGATCAAGAACAGAATCACAGCACCCGACACCGACCAGTAGAAAGGAGATATCAAGAATTGGGGAATTGGGGGACGCAATCAGTTGATAGAGAAGAGTGTTAGGAAGTTGGAAGTTTGAAAGGGAGGGAAATGGGAGAAAGAGGGAAGGAAATGGGTGAAATGAAGGGGTGGGTTTTTTAAATGTTAACAATTTTTAAGATACCCCCAGCGTGGTCGGGTCGGGTACGCTCATTAGTGACGCAACGAGTCCCCGACGATGGTCCATCGCAGTTGCAACGGTCCGTCATTAGTTCCATCGCATATGCCCTAGTTTTGAAAATAAATAAAAGACGTACCTGGCACGACGGATTCATGCGACGGTCCATCACATGCGTGACAGTCCGTCGACGTGTCCGTCAGTGACTGTTGCAGAGTGATTTTCTGCAGAATTTCCTGGTGATGTGCCTGCAAATTTAAAACCCATTAGTAAAAAATGCTAACATTACTAGAAAGAAAAACTATATGTATTGGGTTGCCTCCCAATGAGCGCCTGATTTAACGTCGCGGAACGAATGAGGACACTTGATTACTTAGCCTTAATCAAGATAGTATGCCTCGATCATTTCGTTTGCCGATTAAGCATGCCAACATAGAGTTTTATTCGTTGTCGATTTATCTTAAACCGCACACCCTCTTTGGTTTCTAACTCAACTGCTACATAAGGGAATAGTTGGGTAATCAAGTAAGGGCCAATCCATTTGGACTTGAGCTTGTCCAAAATTAAACGCAACCTTTAATTGTATAAAAGCAACAAATCCCCTTCACATTTTTTAATTTTTAGGTAATGGTGCTTCTTCATCTTTTCTTTATAGGATATAGCAGTTACCGATTGGAGCTCACCACTGTGCCTCATGGACCTACAAATGTTGAAGGTCACTTCTTCATTATTCAACAAAAATTTCATCTGCCCCTTTTCCATATCAACTATGGCTCTACCCGTAGCAAGGAATGGCCTCCCAAGAATAATAGGCACTTCAAAATTGACTTCACAATCAAGAATAACAAAATCTGCCAGAAATATGAACGACTCCAGTTTTACTAGCACATGGTGGAGTATCCCTATATGCCTTTTTACTATTTGATCGGCCATAAGTAGCCGCATCGCAGTGGGCTTTGGATCAACCAAACCCAATTTCTGGTAAATCGAGAGGGGCATGAGATTTATGCTTGCCCCCAGATCACATAAGCAAAATGTAATGACCCGACTGTACAAGGAATAGTGAACGCACCCGGATCTTCTTTCTTTTGTATCAGAGATCTTGTAGCAATAGCACTACAATGATGCATTCGATCATCATCCTCAAAAGTGACCGATCTTTTCATTGTTACAAGATCTTTCATAAACTTGGCATAACCGGGCATTTGTTATAGAGCTTCTACCAAAGGGACATTGATAGAAAGTTGCTTCAACATTGTTATAAAACGCAGATACTTACCATCCTCAGTCTTTTTCACTAATCTTTGAGGAAAGGGGGGTGGTGGTCTAGGCATGGGAGTTACCTTTGTAGGCACTTCAACATCTTTTCCCGTGTTATCTTCTACTTCACCACTAACCTCTACCACTTTATCATTATCTTTTATAAACTTTTCCTCATTAGACGGCATAGGTGGGTCAATGGTCTGCTTCCTACCCCTAGTTAGAATTGCCATACAGTGTCCACCATTTTTCAGATTTTGGACAGTCTTGCTAGGAAGAGTGCCCGGTTTCCGTGTGTTCACAATCGCAAATAATTGGACCATTTGCAACTCAAGCTGCGTAATTGATATTGCATGTTTATCAAATTTCTGCCTAATGCCCGCCAAATCACTACTTAACTCTTTAATGTGATCATCACTAGCATCAAACCTCCTCATCATTTTGTGCAACATATCCTCAACTCGCGCCATACTATCTCCACCATCCCTAGGAGTAACTTCACGATTTTGAGGAGGGACATAGGGCCCATTCCTATCATTTATGGTACCATAATTACCCCTGTTGAAGTTTTTGTCGTTGTTGTAGTTCCCATCTCGGACATAATGACCCTCACAGTTATAGTTACCATAGATCCGACCTTGGTTTCCTTGACCTTGGCGCCAATTCTCCTCATTTGAGCCTTGGGCACTCGGTCGGAAACCCCCCGTTTGCTCATTTACCGCATAGGAATCCTCCTCATAATAACATTCATCATTTGGTGGTGGTGGTTTAGACAAGTTGTTAACTGCACTTATCTTTTCTGCACCGCCGGTGACATGTTTTAATACAAACCCAAGCTCAGTTCTCATCTGAGCCATCTCTTCACGAATCACATCTGTGGCGGGATTGTGAGTGGATTGCACTGCGAAGGTATTTCTTCTTGTATCTAACTTCCTTGTACTCCAAACTTTATTATTCCGGGTGATTTTCTCTAACTTTTCATCAATCTCGGCATAAGGACACTCCCCATAAGAACCACCAGCCATAGTATCCAATACTGCTTTATTATTATGATCGTGTCCCCCATAGAAGTATTCCTTTAGTGACTCATCATCTATGCGGTGATTGGGGACACTTCTCAAAAATGAGGTAAATCTATCCCAAGAACTACTAATTGACTCTCCTGGTAGTGCCACAAAGATGGTCACTCTGTCTTTGTTGTTTAGTTTCTTGGAGACCGGGTAGTAACGTTCTAAGAAAACGTCCCTTAGTTGGTTCTAAGTGAAAATTGAGTTATAACGGAGCTCAGTGAACCAAATAGCAGCCTCTCCACTCAGTGAGAGAGGAAATACTCTTAGCCCTATTAGATTCAAATCCAAATCAGGCCTCCCTACACAGCTTTTACACGCTGCCCTTACCTTAGCTATATGGGCATGTGGATCCTCAGAAGGTAGCCCTGAAAACAAACCTATGGCAGTTAGCATTTGCATCAGACTACTAGTTACCACAAAGGTGCGGCTTTGTGGTAGAGGGGGCAAGACAAGTGGCCCATCAGAGTATGTTATATTATCGTAGCCTCTGTAGTATTCTCGAGGACGTGTAGCAGGATTTTGTCCCCTTTTTTTATTTTCACTCGGATCATCGGGCAATAACAGACCATGAACATCAACTGGAGCTGGGATGTTCTCGTTTGGATCATCATCATTAATACCCAAGTTTTGATTCATATTGCATAGTGTACGCTCTAGTTCGTGATCGTAGGGAAACAAGGGTTCTCTTCCTCTCCGTGTATTTGGCATATAAGGAAGATAGTACTACAAGAATCAAAAATAATAAAACATCAAAATAAAGAAAATATTGACTAAACTTTAGTAATAAGTTTAAGTTAATCAATAAGATACTTTCCCCGGCAGCGGCGCCAAAATTTGATACGCTCAAACTTACTTCTCAAATAAAAGTAAAGCGGTCGTATCAAGTAAAGAACCCAACTAATGAGGTTGGGATCGTTCCCACGAGGAAAATAGTTCAGACTTAACTTTAATTTATTATTACTATTATTTAGTCAATTATTTCCTTAGAAAACAAAAGACAATTAAAGGGGGGTTTTGATATCTAAATTAATGAAAATAACTACCTAAATTAAAGCAAACAACTAAGAGATTCAAATCTAGGAGTTTAATAAATTAATAGAAGTAACTAGGGTTTAAGTGTTCCCCACTAGTTCCTAACTTTATAATTCTAACTATAACAATTTTTTCCTAGTATCTTGCACGCAAAGTGATAAGTTATGTATTTCTAAATCATTGGTCCGGCATCTAGAAAATTTCACTCCGCACCTTGGTCCGGCTACATGTGTTGCTATACTAACCCTTACATTTACCTCATTTTAAGCATTGTATTCGATATTTTACTAAGTTATTACATCGTACGATATCAATACTAGCCTATTAGATAGTATACACTAAATCTATGTTGATAATTCTTTTCCTATTATCTACCTCCTTGGTCCAGCAAGTAGCATTAAGGCGAGTTCTAACGTTGGCCATCCGTTAAAAAGACTTCTAAACGAAACAATTATCAATAGATGCAAGACACTTTTCTAGAATTGTTATTTTAGTTAGATTTTACCTCATTATTCACCCATGGTTCCCACAACCCTAGTTATGGAGTTTAGTTACCCATAGTCATAATCACAATATTCATATATGTTATATAAGAATTCATGCACTTACTACAATGAGAAAGAATAAAATCCAGAAGTTCACTTGATTAATCAACAAACTCACCAACAATCAATTCCAGGAAAAGTGTATCAATTACTGAAATTAATCGAGGACTAAAGAATCTCCAAAAGTATAACAATCAAAAAGTCTAATAACAGAGAGTGTACTAACAAAGAGTCTAACTAACAAAGAGTCTAAAATAACCCAGAGTCGTACCCCAAAAATGAGGTTTTTCGAACTATTTATAAAAAACAAAAACCTAATAAAAGAATGACTCTAATTACTGAAAATCTGTCAAAACACGTCCGAGTCGACGGACCTCGTGACGGACCGTCGCGGTCACGAAGGGCCATCATAGCCTCCAACATCCTATACTTTACATATCTTTCTGCTGCTTTCTTCATTAACCTCGACGAATAGGTATGACGGACCGTTCCAAGCACGACGGTCCATCGAGGGTCTCCGTTCCATAACACTAGAAATTCTTGGAATTTGGGTACTGGGACTACTCTCTGATCATCACGACGAACCAGCAGGACGGACCGTCGTGGCTATGACGGTCCGTCATGAACTTCTTAATCCCACACTTAGGTCAGACTTCCCCATCTTCCTTCAGCAGCTTTACTACGATTCCACCTATGGACCGTCACAAGCTCGACGTACCATCACAATCTCCTTAGGTGGTAAATTTTCTGGATTTCTTGCTCAGAAACATTCGAGTTCATCTTTAGACAGATTTCCTGCAAATAAAGAGAAACTTACATAAAAATCAATAAAAAAGGCTTTTGGACACACGCTAAACTTAAGGAAAAAGCATTAAAAATACCGTGTAACCACGGTATATCAGTATCCGGTAGCAAATCAATACCAAAATCAATTTCGTGTTCGGGATGGATTCCGGGAATATCATAAGGAAAGACCTCCGGAAATTCCCTTACTGTGGGGACTAACTCAATGGGGGGATTTTTGGAGTCTAACTATTTGAATCTTCCAATGTGGTAGAAACACTCTTTTAAGGTCATTTTACAAGCCTTACGACAATAGATGATATGACCTTTAGGAATAGAATTTTCTCCGTTCCACTCTAAAACGGGTTAATTTGAAAATTTTAACTTGACAATTCTTGTTCAATAATCAATGGAAGCAAAACAATCATGCAACCAATCCATCCCCAAGATGATATCAAAATCGAACGTTATATAAAATTCTACTAATTCAACATGAGTAACTCAATTAGACAATATTATAGGACAATTTCTATATACCCTCTTTGCAACCACCGAATCACCTACAGGACTAGTTTCTATGAAAGGTTAATATAGGATATGGGGTAAAATATCAAACTTTCTAGCTATCAAGGGAGTAACAAAAGATAATGTAGCACCTGATTCAAGTAAAGCATAAACATTAATAGAGAATACTCGTAACGTATGGTCACCACATTGGGACTCTCTTGTTCACCCCTTGAGCGAAGTACATAAAAGCGATTCTTCATTGGAGTATCCATATTAGAACCACTAGCTTGAGATTTCCCACATCCTTTGTCTTGACCCCTTAAAATTTGGGCAATCCTTGACCTTGTGGCCACTCTTTCCTAACCCAAAGCAATTGTCCATCCTAACAGGGCATCATTATAATGCTTCTTGCTGCACTTTCCACAAGTTGGCTTCATAGTTGGTGACCTAATATGTCTGCCCTTATGAAACTTAGGTTTATACATCTTAATTACTTTTATAAGTTTATAACCATATAAGAAAAACATTCTAAGACTCCTTTCAAACCTAACTAGGGTCATGTATATGTAGAGTACCATACCCCTACCTAGACTAAGTTAAACCTCTCAAGTCATCCTAGTTAGTGTCCACTTTATTACTTTATTTTACATTCGGGAACATCTTTCCTTAACCGACATATACCACATGAGACCATGTGGAATCCGCTGCCATGGAACCCTACACCAAAGGAAGGTGGAGTACTTTCAAAGGTAGTACCAAAATATGAACATAGCATCTATGTGGATCCACTAGATAGTTTTTTTATGGAGGCAACACAGTTCAAGAACTAAGAAATATAGTTGGGACCCTCTTTATGCTATATGCATTATAGTCTACAATCTCATGAGTACCTTAGTGATCCAACCTTCCCTATGTCGTAAAGGATACTCCTCACTACAGGTTCACTTAGTGCTAAGCGAGAGTCCCTTTTGAAATGTATTTCATTAATAATCATAACTTAGTATAGATCATATAGTATTCCTCTTATATAATCATAGTGACATCTCAATAGGAATTCCATGAGAAAACCTTTTCTTACAACTCTCACATTTGAGATTAGCACACTAACATTATATCATAGTAAGGCACATAGTTACTTCATCACCAACCTTATATCAATACATCTTAAGGATAATCTCATAATCACACAATCAAGAAATTTTAATTCAAAATCATACTATTCCTAATCAATAATTTCATATGGTATACTTTAATATAACTTCATCACAAATACAATTTATCATAATTGAAGTAAAGGTTTGAGATCACAAGACTTACCCCAATCTCCTTAACAAGCCATTATCATAGTCTTACAATCAATCATCCCATTCAACCAATCAATGGTTGTAATATCATCCCTCAATATTAATTAACACAATAATAAAGTCAATTGAATCACTACACAACAATTCATCACTAGTTCATAGCCTAGGGTTAGAGACTTTGGTCAAATTCTTGATCTACTTCACAACCTAGGTTAATTAGTGAAGAACTAACATAATTAGATTACAATAAATCATAAGATACTCATAATTATAAAATTAAATCATAAATAAATCGAATTAGATGATCAATTTCATAATAGAAGAAAACACATCGGAAAATCTTCTTTTTTAAATCAATATGGAGGAACCCTTTTGGGAAAGAATCCCAAATGTGAAAGGAATATCATACATTACTAATTGACTAAGTTTTATGGATAAGACTTTATCCTTTTGAGACCTATAACCCTCCTTTACTTTGTCTTCAGTGGAGTTTATTTGGGAGAGAGAAAGAACAGAGAAGGAAGAGCAATTGGGTTTTCCTGAAATATGGGAGTTAGGTCTATTTTAATTGGGATAAGTATTTATATAAGGGTCCTTAATTAACTTAATTTAATATCAACTTAACCATTAATTAAATAACTAACCTTTTAAATATTTAAATGAATTAATTAAAACAAGGAAGCAACACAAGGGCCTGACCTATGAAACCCCAATTGACGGGCCTTAGGTAAGTCTACGCCCTTGACCCCTTTCGTCCTGCACACCCGTCTTTGGTGTCAGAGACTTTTACAAATGTACCATTATCTAAAAAGGTCTAAGTTTTGGTCGATAGAGGCTTCGACGCCCTATCGATCTAAGCACGCCATGTCGCCTGCACTCGTCAATGGACACTGCCTCATGGCATGTTTTTGCCATTCGAGGGTCCTCCTAAAGGTTTCTTGGTTGGTCCTTGGGGATTCTTAGCCGGATGTTTCGACTATAAACCAACTCTAATACCTGTTATACACCTTACCAACAAATTCCATGGGATTCCAACTCCTAAAACTTAGTCAAAAAGGCTAACGCACACTAGAACCTCTTTGAACTAGTTTCCAGACGTCATGGATGTTCTTTGACGTTTTGATCCTAAAACCTCCTAAATGACTTATATACATTATATTTTACCTTAAAAAATGTTACAACTCTTAGAATCTCATGTTAGCCTCTAGATTAGGCCTTAGAATTTCAGAGTATTACAATTGCAGAGTTAATGAGAGTCTATTGTAATGTGGTTCATCTTAGTGTGGAAGACTGGGTTTTTTCTAAGATATTAAACACTAATGTTATCACAAAAAATTCTTGGTGTTTGTGCGACGTGATATAGTAACTCTTTCAATAGGTTGTGGACCCAAGTAATTTTAGAGAGTGCATTGCCTACCAATTTGTATTATGCTTTAGTAGAAAACTGATCAACTGATTGTTGCTTCTTAGAGGACCAATAGATAGGTTTTTTTACCAAGAAGAGTATGTACCCAGATGTGCAGATTCTGTCACAGGCCATCACCAGCCCATCAGCATTATTGTACATGCAAAGATTATTATCAGAGTGGCAAGAGATTTGAAGATATGATGTTGATGATGCCTTGAAATATCAAAGAACCCTTTTTATTGCTTTCCAGTGCTCAAGACTCGGGGATTGCATATACTGTGATTGTTTGTTAACTACAAATGCAATATCAGGACGTGTGACTGATAAGCATGATAACGCTCAAACTTACTTCTCAAATAAGAAGTAAAGCGGTCGTATCAAGTAAAGAACCCAACTAATGAGGTTAGGATCGTTCCCACGAGGAAAAAAGTTCAAACTTAACTTCAATCTATTATTACTATTATTAAGTCAATTATTTCCTTAGAAAACAAAGACAATAAAAGGGGGGTTTTTTTATTTCTAAATGACTGAAAATAATTAGCTAAATCAAAGTAGACAACTAACAGATTAAAATGGTGGAGTTTAATCAATTAATAAAAGTACCTAGGGTTTAAGTGTTCCCCACAGTTTCCTAACTTGATAATTCTAACTATAACAATTCTTTCCTAGTATCTTGCATGCAAAGTGATAAGTTATGTATTTCTAAATCCTTGGTCCGGCATCTAGAAAATATCACTCTGCACCTGTGTCCGGCTTCGTGTGTTGCTATACTTACCCTTACCTTTACCTCATATTAAGCATTGTATGCGATATTTGACTAAGTTATTACCTCGTACCAATCAATACTAGCCTATTAGATAGTATACACTAAATCTATGTTGATAATTCTTTTCCTATTATCTACCTCCTTGGTCTGGAAAGTAGCATTAAGGCGAGTTCTAACGTTGGCCATCTGTTAAAAAGACTTCTAAGCGAAAAAATTATCAATACATGCAAGACACTATTCTAGAATTGTTATTTTAATTAGATTTTATCTTATTATTCACCCATGGTTCCCATAACCTAGTTATGGAGTTTATTTACCCATAGTCATAATCACAATATTCATATATATGATATAAGAATTCAGGCACTTACTTCAATGAGAAAGAATAAAATCCAGAAATTTACTTGATTAATCGACAAAATTACCAACATTCAACTCTAGAGAATAGTGTAACAATCCAAAGTCTAATAATCAAAATAATCTCTTAACAAAGAATCTAACATAAAAGTGTCTAATCACCAAGATTCTAGCTATATAAGAGTCTAACCCCAAAAACGTGGTTTTTACAACTATTTATAAAAAATAAAAACTTAATTAAAGAAGGACTCTAATTGCTGGAAATCTGTCAAAACGCGGCTGGGTCGATGGACCTCGCGACGGGACGTCGTGGTTATAACGGGCTGTCATGGACTCCATTGTCCCATACTTTGCAAATTCTTCTTTTTCTCTCTTGATTACCCTCGACGGCAGGTATGACGGACAGTTCCAAGCACGACGGTACGTCGAGGGTCTCCGTTCCATAACGCTTGAACTCTTGGAATTTGGGTATTGGGACTACTTCTCTGATAATCACGACGAACTAGTAGGATGGACCGTCATGGCTACAACGGTCCGTCATGCACTTCTTAACCCCACACTTGGTCATACTTCCCCATCTTCCTTCAGCAGCTTCACTATGATGCCACCTATGGACCGTCACAGGCACGACGAACCGTCACAAGCTCCGTATGTGGTAACTTTTCTGCATTTCTTGCTGAAAAACTTCCGCATTCATCTTTAGAAAGATTTCCTGCAAATAAAGAGAAACATACATAAAAATTACTACAAAAAGGCTTTTGGACACGCGCTGAACTTAAGGAAAAAGCATTAAAAATACCGTGAAACCACGGTATATCAAAGCATTGCAGCTTACCAAAAGTGCATCAATAATAAGGTTGCATCGGCAGGAAGTGAATCATCGCCTGCTTTGGGTGGCAAACTTGAGCATATGGGTGTTGTAACTCCTTTACAATCGGTCATATCCACATTAGAGAGAATCTCATGTATGTATTTGGACTATGATAGGACAATCCCATTTGGAACATGTTTGACTTTGATCCCCAAACAATAGTTGAGTTCAACAAGGTTCTTTAGAGAGAACTTGTAAGCCAAAGAGTTGATTACATGTGCAACCAAGTTTGGGCAATTCTGATGCGAATATCAACAACATACACCAAAATATACATTGTGACAGCTTCAGATGTGAAAATAAAGTTCGAAGCATCTGAATTCAGACTTAACAAACCCAATGTTAGTCAAGTGAGATTCGAGAGCGTCATACTACGAACGTGGAACTTATTTTAGGCGATTAATTGTCTTTTTAAGATGACATACTCTATTGGGAAAATAAGAGTTTACATAGCCTTTTGTCTTAGCCACGAATACTTGCTCTTGTATGTTACCTTGAAAATAATGGATTGTTCACGTCAAGCTGCTAAACATTCATGTTGTATTGCAATGGAAAGAAAAATTCTGATAGTGGTTGGTTTGACAACCATACTAAAAGTTTCATGAAGGTCCAAACCTGGACGTTGTATGAAACCTTTTGCGACTAATCGTGCCTTGTACCTGTCAATAGAACAATCAACTTTCCTTTTGAATGCGAAATAACAACTTACAATCAACAATACTCTTTTTCGGGTCCATATGTACTACTTTGTAAGATTAGTTTCTCATTAAGGCTTAGTATTCCAGATCCATGGCATTCTTCCATTCAGTGTTCTTAGGGGCTAGCATAAAGGTATTTGGAGTGGGAGAAAGGTGAGCCAACAAGCTGAATTGTTTCTTCGGCGTGAAGATATTATTTTTAGACCTTGTGACAACACCGGAGGGTGGACGGGCGCGTAAGTTGTCATAAATTAAGGAGGATTTGGTGGATGCTGGTTCAATATTGGTGGTGGGAATGGAATCCGGTAATGGGGGACAGGCGTTGCGGGCAACATTATTAAATAGTGAAGGAGGTTGAGAAGCGATAGGAATCATACCTGATGAAGTGAAGACTATTGGTAGTTTCCATTCAATTATGGACTCTGGAGTGTTTGTATAAGAGGGAATTGTTAGGGGGATAAGAATAGGAGGCGGAAGATTTGGAACGAGATTGGTGTAGAAGTTGTATTGAACTTTTAAAGGATTATCCTTACAGACTTAGGACTATAATATTTCCCATTTTAACGTGGAAAACTTAATTTTTTCAAGTGTGAGAGATTTTAAAGTAAAAGGAAAAATATATTCACAAAATTGAACATCACGACTAACAAATATTTCGAGTGCACTGGATCAAAATATTTGTGTTCATGATGTACAATAGAAAATCCTAAGTACGGTGTAGATCTAGGCTGAATTTTTTTTTGTATGTACGACTTAAGCCATGGATAACAAAGACAACAAAATTTTTTTAGTAAAGAGTATTTTGGAGGTTTACCAAATAATTTTTTAGAAGGAGAACCATTATACAACCCAAGTATAGGGAGTCTATTTATGATATAGATGGCAAGGTGACAGGCAAAACACAATAATTCATATGGTAGTGCGCTTCATTGAGAAGATTTTGAGATATTTTGACAAAGTGACGATTTTGTCGCTCATCGATTGCAACTATTTGGCGTGTGTAGGGTGGGGAGGTTAAATGTATAATGTTATTGAATTGTATGTAGTGTCTATGACCTATGTCTTCACCCCTTCCATCAGTATAAAGTTAGAAAATTTTGTGTATGAAAAAATTTTCCACTAGAGGATGAAATAGCGCAAAATCGAAGCGACTTCACTGTTGTTTTTAATTGTATACAACCAAGTATATTTTGTGTAATGATCAATAAAAATGTAGTAACAAAATTTTTTATCGTTGGATAAGATGGGTTATAGAGCCAATAAATCACTATACAATGTTTGAGGTGGTGCATTACTATTTAAAGTGGGTTGTTAAAATGGCAAACAATGTGCTTTTTTTATGAGCAAGAATTACAAAATTGACACTTTCCATTGTTAGAAAGGAAAGTAAAATATTATTTTGTAATAATTCTAGGATTTTTGGATGAGGGTTACCCCAAGAGACGATGCCACAGTTGATGGGAAACTTTGGTGGAAGTGAAGTTGGTGGAAGCTGACATATGATCCCTCTAGGGACACTCATAGAGTCCATGTTTATTCCGGCCTTTTACCAACAGTCTACGAGTTTTGAGATCCTTCACAAGAAAATAGTGTGGAAAAGAATTTATTATGTTTAGGCTGTCAATGCCAAACTTAGCACCAGAAATATGGTTTTTTTATGATCTTATTCAAATATAGCATCAACTTAAATACAAGTAAGATATAACTATATTGACTAATTCTAAGGAACTACTCTAATAACTTAATAAGTAACTAACTTGACTAAATCTAAGGAACTACTTTAACAACTAAATCTTATCATATGGAAAATACTATAAAATGATATCGACTCTATCAACTTGATAAGAACTAATAAAAAACTACTGTGTATCTCAACACATCCTTCATAGGTGAAAATTCCAAGTAGACCCAATCATTTATAGAAAATTCAAGATCTCTCATTCTAACTCCAGCATATGACTTTTGTCGCTGTTAAACAAGTTTTTACCTTTCTCCATAGCCTCATATACCAATTCGGGACCTATTTAAGAAATATCACAAATTCAAAATAACCTATAGGATATCTAAACCTCCTACCAAAAAGAGCCTCAAATGGAGTCATACCAATGATTGAATGATAGTTATTATTGTATGAAAACTCTATCAAAGCCAAAAAAAATCAACCCAATTACCCTTATAGTAAATCACACAAGCTCCCAACATATCTTTCAAAGTTTGGATAGTACTCTACTCTTATCCACAGGTTTGACAATGAAATGTCTTACTGTGATTAACATGAGTACCAAGACCCTTTTGGAAGGATTTCCAAAACTGAGAAGTAAATTGGGTACCACGAAGTGGATAATATGTAGGAGCACTCCATGAAACCTAACCATATCCTTTAGATACAACTTAGTATATTATTTCTCCAAATAACAAACCTTGATGGAAATGAAATGAGCCGACTTCATCGTACGAACCATAATAACCCAAATCGAGTCACATTACCGTCGAATGCGGGGTAAACAAACAAAAATAATCCATATTAAAATATTCCTACTCCCAAGTATGAATAATAATATGCTGGAGTAAACCTCTCGACTTTTGATGTTCAACTTTCAGTTGTTCACAATTAGGACAGTTAGCACAAATTCAAAAATATATTTCTTCATCCCATTCCACTAATATATCTCTCGTAAGTCACCCGTAAGTCCTTGTATTGAATGGAATTTCAAGAACTATAGGCTTGTGATAAGATTTTCTCCCTCAAGTCATTAACATTAAGAATAGATAAGCCGACTATATATCGAAGCACATTATCTCCCCTTAGGAGAAAGCCTCAATGGATTTTTTTAAGCACTGCTTCCTTCAATTCAAATAAAACAAAATTAAGACCATGCTTGGTTTACACATATGACACGAATGACAATTGTCAACCATTATGAACAATGACACCCCATTCATTAGAATCAACCAACCAAACACCCCAATAAGGTTAATCTATGAATATCACAAACCAAAACCCTTCTCATAACCTTTAACACAAATGATACTACCCATTGACAGTCACTAAGAGCATTCGTCACAACATTTCCTTACTGGGGATAGATAATACTCATGTCGCAATACTTTAACAATAGAGCCACCTCCTTTGGCGAAGATTCATATCATTTTCTTAAACACATATTGCAAGCACTTGTGGCCTGTAAAGAAATCCACCTTACATTATATCGGTAATGCCAACAAATCATAATGGTAAACATATGCGTCGATATTTCTAAATCATGGATAAATCTTTTCCTAATTTTAAGTTGGCGTGAAGCATACACAATAATCTTCCCAATTTGCATAAGAAGACACCCTAGTCAAATCATTATAGCATCACAATAAGCATATCATAATTTGATCAAAGTTATAGTGCAAAATATGATCCATCAAACAGACTCTAAAGCATATAACATGTAAAATGGCTAGCGTGAAGAAAAAAATGTTTATCACAGAGTCCATATAACTAATTAGCTATAAGTTTGTAGATGCATGTCGAGCATTAGATTGTTTTGAAAATGTGTTTTAGCTACGAAGGGTTTCATCTTTGTTATAACATTCAACGTATTACATAAAATATGTTTATGGGCACCAAATATATATAGGCTTTTTGCTCTTGCAATTATTTGTACAATTGTGGTGGGGATTCTAGGTGGGTTTTGTGTAGAAACTTTATGAAGAGGTTTTCACAAATGCGGTATTGTTGTTTGATTCTATAGTCTCTTGAAGCAAAATAATATGAACACTGATGCGGCTTAAGGTTTTTGATAGTATGCCAAAGAAATTTTACCACTTAATTGTTTTCACATCTCTTTCAGTCAACACTCCAAAGGCACGTGCATTACATTTGAAAGTTGTATGGTCTTATTATTTTTGGTTCAATTTCCATTTGATATTGTGTTTCTTGAATGATAAAATGTTGAGATATTACCAAGATTATAATAACATCACCTTCACATTGCAATTTATACATAGCGTTTGATGATATGTTTATACCATCAAAATATGATTGAACTCAAATAATATAAAGATAAGGTTTATAATGACTTTGATTCACTAATCATAGTGTGGCTATAATCTTCTTCAACTTTATTACACCCAGATCATGAAAGTTCTGACTTATCATATTTCACTCCAGCACACTCTTCACATCATTCATTCTTATTCAATACAATCACTCTATTTGAAATTGTATTCAAAATGCCTAGAAATATCAACTATATATCTAGTGCAAATTAAGTCCTCTTATGTTAGAACTATTTCATCCTTGAAATTTTCTATTTTCCTCTTTTACAAAAACAATATCCCAACAACAATAATTACACGAGGATCCGAATTACATTTCTTATATCTAATTTGTTTTATCAATATAAATAAAAATATATATGTACAATTTTTTTGGTTAATCTAGATATATAATGTGACACCTTAGATACATCAGTATGTACAAGTGTTGTGGTAGAATGTCCACTCATAAAAGACATTCGAACAAATATTCAAAAAATGAAGACCTCATAATAGCGAAAAAACATATGTATTATAGATCAAATGATACATTACTGAATCCAAGAAAAGGGACAAAATCTATGGAAAATTTCAGAAGAAGAAACAAAATAATGAATTAGGTGGCTCATCACCTATCCAATTAAAGGTATATGAGTCTTCTTTTTAATGCATAAAATTTATATCATTTGAAGTTAGGAGTAAAATTCCATGATCATTTTACGAAAGACTACCACAATGGAATTTTCAGAGAATGATAACTATAAACCTCATTTACGGGTGGAAAATTGAAGTACGACCCATACTTTCAACTTGTTAAAAAAAGTTTAGAGACTAAACTTTTAGGTATGATTCTTAGGGAAAATACATGTCGTCGTAAAACCATCTTGGTGCCATAATTTTGGAATGTAAAATTATGTCTTGAAACTTTGTTTCTAAGCCTGTTTTCCTTGAATATAATTAATGGTCATAAAACAAAATTATGAGCCATAATTTTGGCTAGTAAATGAACTTCAGAAACATTAAATTTTAATATGACTTTAACAAATAGGATCTACGGCTTGAAGATCAAATCACGAACTGTAGAGGGGCACATGGAAGGTTTTTGATAGCTTTTTAATTGGGGTTATTAGGATTTGATGTAATTGGGTATGATTTTGTTTCTCTTCTATTCTCTCAACTCCACAAACTCAGAAAAGCCATGTTAGGGCTTTATGTTTTCCAAGCAATTTTTTTTTTATCAAATCTTAGTGTCTCAGGTATGTAAGCCTCCAATGAGGGTATGTATTCACTGTCATGCCTAAAGTAATTTGATTTTTATGAATTCTTCAGGATTGTTATAGGAAAAGCTAGCAGTTTTCATGAACTTATTATTTTCTTCATTAATTTATTTTTTCACATTTCACTTTCATTTTGAAAATTTTATTGTACTGATTTATCTTGATTTTCATGGTTCTTTAACATTTAAGAATTTTAAGCATGAACACTAATATGATATGATTTTCAACCTAAAAATTTAAAATACTGTAGATATGACTTTTGAGCTTAGTTTCAAATTTGATTTAATATGATATAAAATTTTCAAACCTATGTGTATTATATGAATAGTTTTGTTGGGAGGGATATTTAGTATAAAGAGAATTTGACTCTAGAAAATCCATCCCATAAGTACGTGCCATCGTTGGATCATGTCTCACTACTTTATCGGCTAAATTTTTAGCCTGAGAGGATAAAATTAGCCAATATATATATATATGATATGGTTCTATGCTCTTGAAAGCTATAGGGAAACCCTCCCAATTGGGTTAGATTTTGGACATCATGATGTCACCTAGTGTATGTCGATTATAAGAAACTCCCCAATTTATACTCCTTTTTTCTGATATTCTCTTATAACTATATGTATATTGCTTAAACCCATAATTATGAAAGGCTAATGACATAGATTCATCTTTATATATGATTTTGGAAGAAGGTTCCAAATGGTATTTAGACATGACCTATATTTGTTTTTTATTTAGTTCTTTCACTATGTATATGATTTTGGAAACTTTACGCCATTTTCCTCGTTAGGAAATTTACAGTCATGCTAGTTCCCCTTACTTATTCATTATATTCCACATATTAACACACACTTTTTCTAAGTTCCATTCTTTTTATGATGTAGATTCCGATGTCATGTAGATTCCGATGTCCGTACTAACACTCGTGGCTAGTGAGGTTGCAAAGAACTCTTGGATTAGTTGTTAGTCATATTTTGTAGTTTATTCAGTTGATGGGTATTCCTCGATTATTTGTTAGTCCTATTTGTAGTTTATTTTTTGTTTATTTAGTCTGAGGTAACTGGGGAACATGTTCCTGTAAACCTATTTTCTTCGGTCTAACATTTAAAAGCTTATTTCACACATTAGTTGTCCATCATTATGGATTTATTGATTTCATTACAAAGACTTATTAAGCACATGTTTTATCTTTCAAAATGATTTTTTATGATATTATGTGCTATGTTTTTCTATGGTTTAACTTAGGGAAATGTTTGGTTCAAAGTATTGTATCTAAAGTATGGTGTAGACTAAGAATGTGACAATTTCACCCACCCCACTTTAATGTGTTGTGAGACAACCTTATAAGATTCTATTTCTCCTTGAATTATGGATCTAAAATATTTGAAAGTACCTCTTATGTGACTTGTACATCAATCTCCTTTTTTATTTTAGCAAGGTGTGAATGAGAAATAAGAATGAAAGAGTGTCACTTTCGAGGAGCAACCCCTAGAAGTATTCAGTGTCGTCGTCCTCGAAGAGGACTAAGACTAACCTCTTAGCATTTTTTATTACAATTCATAGGTTAAATGGTGGTTTATGAGTAAGGGTCATGCTGATGTTACGATGTTATGAACACATATACATGTCAACTTGAATATTACTTGTTAATGTTGGTCTTGTGTTATATATGGGTTGACTTATTGATTATGTGATTATTGTCCTATATGGGTTCTTAGATGTGCATAAGGATTTTCAAAGTAAATTAGCGTGTTTTGAATAAATGTCCTCTTTAGCCTGATTTCATATGTTTTATGTGGATATACTCATACTTAGTACAAATGTGTACTAACCCATTTTTTATGTTTACTACTAATGTAGGATCCGGATATTAAGCTTATAGATGGACTTTGAAGGCTACTTAGATATTTCCCAAGTGTTCCATAGGTTCTCACTTTATGAGGACGATGTCACTATCTTGCAGTTCAATATATTTTAGTCTTAATGAAGATTTAGTTCATTCTCTTTCTTTGTTGACTTTGTATATGCCTATATGAGGCCTTTATTGTAATGAAGTATAGGTTGAACCCGAGATGTTTTATTCAACGTAGATGGTTAATGTGAGACATATTCTAGACTTCTTATAATATATATGGCTATATTATGTATGTGAAAAAAAATTAGAAGCCTATGTATTGCTTTCTATATGTGGAGTCTATGTATACTCGCTAATTAAATACTATGTGTAAGCGAAAGGTCTAAGTAAACATCAATGTAGATGTAGTTAAAAATATTAAAATCTTTCGCTAATTTACCCTATGAAATGTAATGACGAATACTAAGAGGTTAGTCTTAGTCCTCTTAGAGGATGACGACACCAGTTACTTCCATGGGGTGGTCCCTGGTTGTGACAAACTTCGTATCAGAGCATGAGGTTGAATATCTTTAGGATGATGTTTCTTTAAACATCGTCTATGTAGTTTCTTATTCATAATTGTGAAGCGCGCCACACTTATGATTGAGAAGTTAAATGATGCTTAGGAAATTCTCATTTTCTTGGAAATCCAACATCGTGCCTCTACAGTCTACTTTATGTGAGCTTTCACCTAAACCTTATATTGTAGTTATAGGTATGAGTACTCGAAGGACAGTTTCATGAAGAATTGATGAAGAGATTTCTAATGCGGGAGTTCCTCCACATTGGAATGAAGATTCTCCCTTTAAGAAGTTACTAATGATGATCAAGCTCTTAACAGTCCTCCGGCCTTGTCGGATGGGGACATAATGGCAACCTTTCTCCGAATGGACCAAACCATTACTACCCAATCATAAGTCGTCACTACTCAAGCTCAAGCCATGAAGAACAAAGCTAGCCGAAAACTCAACATGTTAGCACCATGGCCTCCCACTTGAGCGATTTCACGAGAATGAATCCCCCTACTTTATATGGGTCTGAAGAGGAGGACGACCCCCAAGAGTTGATTGATGAATTCTATAAAATCCTTTGTACTATGGGGTAGCCTACTAGTGAAAAAGCCGAGTTATCCACCTAGCAACTAAAGGACGTGGCATAAACTTGGTACATCCAATGGAAAGACAATAGGCTGTCGAGGAGTGGTCCGAGCATTTTTGTAATGGGAGTGTCCGATGAATTAAAAGAAGAATGTGGTTCGGTTATGCTACATGATAATATGAATATTTCTTGACTTATAGTTCATGCTCAAAAAGTGGAGGAGGAATGATTTAAGAGGAAGAGTATAGCTGCCAATAGGGCAAAGACATTTGATGGTTGTTCCTCAAAGGGTAGGCTTTATGTCCAAGACAAGCCTAAAATCAAAAAGACATTTTCTAATCAAGTTCCTTTCAAGTTCCCAAAAGCTTGTGATGATAGGGTGTTTAACTCTAAGTCTCAAAAAGGAAGAGGTACTAGTTCACCAACAAAGAAGCTAACTTGTGGAAAGTGTGGCAAGAAGTAGTATGGTTATTGTCTTGTTGGGACTGACAATTGCTTTTGGTGTGTCAAGTGTGGCCACAAGGGTAGGGATTCCCCTAATGTGAAAGGACAAGACAAAAGTAGTGGGCAAGCTCAAGCTAGTGGTTGTAATGTGTATCCTCCAAAGAAAAATCATTTTCATGCACTTTGCTCTAGGGGTGAACAAGAGAATTCTCTCGATGTGGAGACCGGTATGTTACAAGTCTCCTCTATTCATGTTTATGCTTTTACTTTACCCATGGGATATATTATATTTTGTTAGTCCTTTGATAGCTAGAAAGTTTGACATTTTTGCTGATATTTCGAATGAACCTTTTATAGTGACTACCCCGGTGGGTGAGACGGTGGTTGCAAAGAGGGTATATAGGAACTTTCCCATAATATTGTCTAATAGAATTAGTTTTGTTGAATTAGTTGAACTTGATATAGTAGATTTGATGTTATATTGGCAATGAATAGGTTGCATGATTGCTTTGCTTCCATAGACTGTACAATAAGGTTGGTGAAGATTAACTTTCTAAATGAACATGTTTTAGAATTGACAGGGGGAAATTCTATTCCTAGAGGTCGTATCATTTCTTGTTTGAAAGCTTGTAAGATGATCTCTAAAGGTTGTTTATACCATATTGTGAGAGTTAAATATTTAGACTTCGAGGTTCCTCCTATTGAGTCGGTACCCGTAGTGAGGGAATTTCAAGAAGTCTTTCATGTGGTCTTCCTGGTATTACTCCTGAACAAGAAATTGATTTTGGTATTGACTTTCTACCGGATACAAATCCCATTTAAATTCCTCCTTATCAGATGGCTCCAGCCAAATTAAAAGAGTTAAAGGCTCAACTCAAGAATATACTAGACAAAGATTTCATCCGGCCTAGCATTTCGACATGGGGCACTCCGGTATTGTTTGTGAAGAAGAAGGATGCGTCTCTTAGAATGTGTATAAATTACCATCAAATCAAAAAAGTCACAATAAAGAACAGCTATCCTCTTCCTCGGATTGATGATTTATTTGATCAACTACAAGGTGCGAGTTACTTTTCCAAGATTGACTTGAGATCGGAATATCACAAACATTGGGTGAGAGGTGAAGACATTCCCAAGACAGCATTTCGGACTAGATGTGGTCACTGTGAGTTCTTACTAATCTCCATTGGTCTAACAAATGCCCCCGGCGGCATTTATGGACCTATTAAATAGGGTGTTTCTAAGTTACCTTGATTTATTTGTCATTGTCTTCATTGATGACATCTTGGTATATTCAAAAAATGAGGGTGAATACATGGACCATTTGAGAGTGGTTTTGCATGTTTCTAAGGAACATCAACTCTTTGCCAAATATAGCTAGTTTGACTTTTGGTTGAGGTCCGTAGCATTCCTTGGTCATATTATCTCTAGTGAGGGTGTTTTGGTTTATCAAAGAAAGACCAAAGCGGTGAAAAATTGGCCTACACCTTTGGGTCCCTATGGATATTAGGAGTTTCTTGGGTGTAGCCAGTTATTATAGAAGTTTTTTCGATGGTTTTGCATACATTTCTTCTCCTTTGACAACCTTGACTCAAAAAAATGTGAAATTTGAGTGGTCGGAAACAGTTGGAAAGAACATTCTAATGTTGAATGATAGGCTTACATCGTCTCTTGTATTGACCCTACCGGAGGGTACTAAGGGTTTTGTGGTTTATTATGATTCATTTCGAGTCGGGTTGGGGTGTGTTCTTAGGCAAAATGGCAAAGTTATAGCCTACGCTTCAAGGAAACTCAACGTTCATTAGAAGAATTATCCGACTCATGACATTGAGTTAGCGATCATGGTATTTTCCTTGAAAATATGGAGGCATTATATTTATGGGGTTCATGTTGATGTGTATATGAACTATAAAATTCTTCAATACGTATTCAACCAAAAGGAGTTTAATCTCCGACAAAGAAGGTGGTTAGATATATTAAAAGACTACGACATGAGAGTTCTCTATCACCCCGGAAAGGCAAACTAAATTGGTGGAGAACGCTCTAAGTTGTTTGTCCATTTGAAGTGTGTCGCATGTGGAAGAAACCAAGAGAAAGCTAGTAAAGGATGTTCATAGGTTGGCTCGTATAGGGGTTCGAATGAAAAATTCTCCTAATGGTGGTTTTGTGGTACACCATAACTCCGAGTCGTCTTAGGTGGTTGAGGTGAAGTCTAAACAACACCTTGATCAATTGTTGATGGAGTTGAAAGAGTCGGTTCCTGGAAACATGAATGAGTAATTCTGCCAGGGAGGGGATGGTGTTCTTAGGTTACAAGAAAGATTGTGTGTGCACAAGGTCAAAGAGTTGAGAAGTTGGATCCTTGAGGAAGCTCCTGGAGACAGTTACTCTATTCATCCGAGTTCTACTTAGATGTTCCATGACCTAAGAGAAGTCTTCTGGTGGGATATCTTAAAAAGGTACATTGCGGAATTTGTTGTAGAGTGTCAAAATTCCCAACAATTGAAAGCCCAACACCAAAATCCGAGTGGTTTACTACAATAAATCCAAGTTCCTACTTGAAAGTGGAAGATGTTGACATTGAGTTTGTAGTTGAGTTTCCTCGGGACTAGAAGGCAATATGATTCTATATGGGTGGTGGTGAATAGATTGACCAAATCCACTCACTTTATTCCCGTCATGTCTACTTATCTGGCGGAGGATTATGCAATAATCTAAATTGATACGATAGTGAGTCTTCATGGGGTTCTTTTATCCATTATATATGATAGAGTTGCACAATTTACATCTAGGTTTTTGAGGTCATTTCAAAGAGGTTTGGGTACTCAAGTGAAGTTAAGCACTGCTTTTAATCCCCAAACGGATGGTCAAGCGGAACGTACCATTCAAACTCTTGAAGATATGTTTATAGCTTGTATCAATGACTTCAAGGGAAATGGGGATGATCACTTACCTTTAGTGGAGTTCTCATATTACAATAGGTTTCATTCATCCATATCTATGGCTCCTTTTGAAGCATTGTATGGTAGGAGGCATATATATCCTATTAGATGGTTTGATGTTTTCTAGTCTTCGCTTATTGGTCCTGATTTGATCTATAAGACCTTCGAGAAGTTTCATATGAAAAGTAACAATTTATAACAACCTATAGTCGGCAAAAGTCTTATGCGGATCATAGGGGAAGAGACCTTGAATTCTATAAGGTGTATCTAAAAATTTCACTGATAAAGGGAGTGGTGAGATTTTGCAAGAAAGGGAAGTTGTGTCCTCGTTATGTGGGTCCTAATAAAATTTTGCAAAGGGTTGTCAAGGTTGCATATGAGTTGAATTCGTTTCATTCGGCTTTCGATGAATCCATGCTTATGAAGTGCATTGGTAATCACGAGTCCATTCATCCTATTGAATGTCTTGGTGTGGAAGAAAACCTTTCTTATGAGGAACTTCTAATTGAAATCCTTTATAGACAACTTAAGTTGTTGAGGAACAAAGAGGTGGCCTCTTTAAAAGGGTTAGGGAGAAACCATCTATTTGAGGGAGCAACATGAGAAGCCAAGGCCAACATGAAGTCCCATTATCCTCATCTCTTTGCTAATTAAGGTTAGTGATTCCTATTTAATAAGGAAAATAATGAGTTTATTTGATTTTGACTTGATTTGCAAAGATAAGCATTATATATGATAAAATGTTTATGCTAAAATGAAATATCATGGAAAATTGCTCTTTTGCTTGATTTGCACTATTTGTATATTTGGTATGTTGTTGCCTTCATGAAATGATATTGGGCATGTTGATATGTTGATAAAGGAATTTTGGCATAATTCACTCTTATGTGATATGTTGAGCTCATACAGTAGTGAAAAGGAAATTCCTTATGTTGTAATTTGGAGCTCTTATTTGTTAAAGTTTATGTGTTGGGTTACTTGTAAAAATGCCATGATTATGTGTTGAATGGAGTTGTGAAACACTCATTTGATTTTAATTCATGTGAATATTGTATATTGTTGGTTGGGATGCTAGTCTTGAGTCTATCCTTTCCCTTTTAAAAAGTTTAGTGTCATTCGGGGACAAATGTTCCTAAGGGGGATAATGTAACACTCCAAAAAGTTAAGACCTAAGATAGATCCTCACAAGTTTATTTAATGTTTGTTATGCTTTTTTAAGACCTAAAATAACATTTATAATTCATCCGATAAGTTTTAGAGCCAAGACGTCAAGAAACGTCCATGACGTCCGGAAGCTAGTCTAAATTGAACTAGTTGACGTCGCTAAGGTTGTGAAGGTTTTGGAGGGTCAAATGAAGTCTAAAACTTGTAAAAAGACTTTGAATAGGTAGAGTGTAGTATATAGTGTCTAAATTTCCAATAATGATGCCCCAAGGACCACCTGAAGGGTCCTTAAGGAGGACCACAACATTGGTGGGCAGGCTGCCTAAGTAGCCTGCGTGATTCGAGATCCAAAAGGCTGATGTGCGACACGCAGACCACACGGACCTTAATGCTTAAAATCACTTTTTCGAAAATAAAAATGGCAATTAGCCTCGCGACAAGGAGCCACTTCCCAGATTCGTAAAAATCATATTTTAAGCATTTTTACTTCACAAAAAGATCCATTTAAGTGAGAGGTGTTTTGGGTAATATAGGTGGTGCTTATATATAGCCTAAGGGTCATTTTCACTCACAAAAAAAGAAATTCCAATATCTAACCCAAAAGCTCTCAGCTGTCTCTACTTTCTCTCTCCCCAAATCCTCCATTGAAGAAAGAAGAAAGCTTGAAGAAGAAGACCAATTTCTCTTAGAGTTCACTTCAATTTCGTGGGTTAATCTTTATTAAGGTATGAGTTCTTCACTCTTGGGATTCCTTTCACCAAGAGGTCTTTTCAAAGTTGATTTCTAAAATACCCAATACCATGGGGTTTTCTTATTCTAATGGGTTTTCTTCTAAACTTCAAATTGATGATATATTGTGATTTCCGATGACTAATTAAGTTTAGATTTTTTTTAATTGATGTTAATTGATGCAATTTCATGTAGATCATGTCCTTATCCCTAATTTTCCTAAATCTTGGATGTTGGTTATGAATTGAAGGGAATTGAAGAGTGTATTGATTGTTAGATTGTTTTTTATCTATTCTAAAGCAATTTATGGATTGAGTAGGGTAATGTATAGTTGGGATTGGATCTATTTCTTGAAGAATTCATGTTAACCCTTCTCCCCTAACCGTAGGTTATGAATTGAAGTTAATAGGGATAATGATGGTGCAATTGACCTAGTTCTTGTATTGATTACTATTGATTGATTTTATTACACCTAATTTGGATGTAATTGGTTGGTTGATGGTAAGGTCATGATGATGTCTTTTGAAGGAGGTTTTGTAAGTCTTCATGATCCTTACCTTGAAATCAATAATGATGGCTTGTGATTGATGATGTAGTTCAATTAAAGTATGTCTTGTGATTAGCCTAAGTAGGTGTTGGTATGATGTCGAATTGAAATGTCTTGATTATGTGATTGTGATATTACGCTTAAGATGTAACGATATAAGGTTGGTCATGTATTACCTATGTGCCTTACCATGATATGTTAATGTTAATGTCCCAATTTCACATATGTGTTTTGTAATGAAAGTTGTTCTCATTCAATTTCTATTGAGATAATGACCATGGATATACAAGGAGCTATTATAATATGAACTAAACTAAGCTATGATTATTAATAAAAGATATTTCAAAAAAGGGACTCTAGCTTAGCACCGAGTGAACTAGTAGTGAGGAGTGTCCTTTCCCACATAGGGAAGGTAAGTTCAATATTGTACTCATGAGATTGGAGACAATAATGCATGTAGCATAAAGAGGGTCCCAACTACATCTCCTAGTTCTTGAACTATGTTGCCCCCATAGGAATACTAGCTAGTAGATCCACATAGATGCTATGTTTAAGTTATGGTACTACCTTGGAAAGTAGTCAGCCTTCTTTCGGTGTAGGGTTTCATAACACCAGATTCCACATTTGCTCATGTGGTCTATGTCGGTTAAGACAAGATGTTCCCAAAAGTAAAGTGAAGTAATGAAGTAAACATTAACAAGGGTGACTAAAGAGGTTTGACTTAGCCTAGGTAGGGGTATGGGACTCTACCTATGCCTTGCACTAGTTTGCTTTGACGGAAGCCTTAGGAGGTTATCTTTATGATCTATAATGTATATGTTATGTATATGTTTACTCTAAATGTTGATGATCCTATATGATAGTAGTTTCATTTATGAACATGCTATTGGTCTATATTGCTAAGTATAATGATGACTACTATTAATGTTATGGTATGTTGAGTTAGACATTGTTTATGATCCTTTGTTTAGTTTAAATGATAGAGTAAGGTTATGCGCCTTTGCTTGGTCTTTGCACTTGTAGGTTAAATGGTGGGTTATGAGTAAGGGTCATGTTTATGTTATGATGTTATGAACTTTGAACATGCTTACTTGACTATTACTTGTTAATATTAGTCTTCTATTGTATATGGGTTGACTTATGGATTATGTGAATATTGGCTTATATGGGTTTTTGGATGTGCATAAGGCTTATCAAAGTAAATTAGCATGTTTTGAACAAATGTCCTCTTTAGCATGATTTCAAATGTTTTATGTGCATATACTCATACTTAGTACAAGTGTATACTAACCCATCTTTTATGTTTCCCACAAATGTAGGATTCGGCCTTTGAGATTATCTAAGGCCCTTGAAGAGTACTTGGATATTTCACAAGTGTTCAGTAGGTCCTCACTTTCGGAGGACGATGTCACTATCTTGCTATTTAATATTAATTAGTCTTAATGACGATTTAGTTCATTCTCTTTATTTGTTGACTTTGTATATGCCTATGTGAGGCTTTTATTGTAATGAAGTATGGGTTGAACCCAAGATGTTGTATTCGACTTAGATGGTTAATGTGAGACAGATTCTAGAATTCTTATAAATCTACATGGTTGTATTATGTATGTGAGATAATAGTACAAGCCTATGTATTGCTTCCTATACGAGGAGTCTATGTATACTCGCTAATTATATACTATGTGTAAGCGAGAGCTCTAAGAAAACCTCAATGTAGAAGTAGTTAATAAGATTTAATTTTCCGCTATTTAACCTATGAAATATAATAACGAATTCTATGAGGTTAGTCTTAGTTCTCTTCGAGGACGATGACACCGCTTACGTCTAGGGTTGCTCCCTGATTGTGACAAAGAGAAATTGACAAATGTGACGGAATTAATTAGGAGGGAAGATAAAAATTTATTTAAAATGGAAAGTCTTTGAAAATAATATGTCATTTCTCCCATATTAGTAGAAGAAAGGAAAAACGTTATCCCTATATCAGGAAACATTTTCTTTAGCTCTTAAAGGGTTAAGAAAAATGTGTTCCCTCGCGTCGTAGTCGCTCGTCTCAGATTTGGATTTGGTATTGACTTAGGATTTGAAAAATGATTTGATTGACACAATTAATTTCACAAAATAAAATTATTTGAAAATTCACGTGTAACGGTAAAGTTGTTCTAAAGGGACCTGTTCCTTCTGAATAGATATTATTTCTTCCAAAAGACACAACGTTCTAGAAAGAGCTGTGTGAACTTATGCGTTCACACCATTGGCCGAACAGCAGCATTCCTTGTTGCTGCTGGTTATCAATACAAAGGGTTTCCTAATTATTCAAATACTAAATTTTTTTTCTCTTCTCCATATATTTCTTACAAACCAAATTGTCGATCGACTATGTTTTTGTGTACTCTCATTATTTTTCTTAATTCTCTTAAAATATAAAAGTAAGAGGTAACGCTACTGTAACACCGTTTATCCAAGAAAAACCAAAATTAATATTTCATATGTTGCATGTGCCATTGACGAGCAAAATCGATGTATTGTAGATTGACCCACTGACCATAGGTTGGGTCCGTGGATGGCCACATGTCGTCCCTTCCTAGAACTCAAACAAATTTTTTCTAAGGCATGACCCAAGACCATACCTACGGATGGTAAGTCATACCATGGGCCATGATCCTTGTTCGTGGATCGCGAGCCCCATCAACCCTTCCCGGAAGACCGATCAAGAATTGAAAGGATATATTGTAGGCCCATCAACGGTCTGACGGTTTATCTCTCGGTTGGCCCTGACAGCTTTTATGCCAGGGGTCATTTGGTCTTTCTCTACTCGTTGGACCCCTAAACTACGTTGTTTTAGTTAATTTTAGCCTAGTAACTTAATTAGAACATAACCCTAGTAAATTCATTCTCTAAAAATTCATCAAGTTGAACAAAAAGATAGTGAAAGAGTTGATCAAGTCCTGTCCAAGAACAAAGCAAGTTTTCTTTAGTTCCATCTGAAAAATCAAAACATTTCTTTTTGAATTTCGTAATCAGGTATATGGGATTTCTATGGTGGGTTCCTTTAACCCCATAGGTCCCTAATATTCAGTCAGATTCTTTATTTTCTATATCATAGTAGACCTAGGGTTTCTAGAATTTCAAAATATATGTTGTGATCCAGTTGTCACACTAATCCAATTCAGATAATCATGCTTTTGAGGAATTGTTGCTTATTTCTTTCATGTAACTCAAAACCATAGTTGTGTCTATTTGTTCAGTTCAGTAATTAAACTTTCTAGGTTAGTTATATCAGATATACATGCCTCAGTAAAGAATGCTTCATTATTAGTATAACAATGTTCCGTTTTTAACATGACAACATTTTGAGCGATTCAATACAACAAAACTTTAGTTATAATGATTTATTTACATAATCAGTTTAGATAGGCTTGATACCAAGTGGAAGGGTTAGTTATCCTCATAGTCCGATAAATACATGCCCTCTCACAATAACTCCCCACTGCGAGTACCCGATATAGTGTTCACGCAAATCATGTCTTTATATCATCGGCAATATATATTGGGTCCTCTTGATTGCGCGATACATTGGACTCCATGGATAGCAAGAATATTAACCTAGTTATCATTTATGGTTCAGCTTTCAGTCTCTGCATGTCATGTACTTGGTCATTGCATTAAATTAAATCATTATTAAACATGTTTGAGTATGTACATCATGTTCAGATTATATTATTTCTTTTATTAATTTTTCAGTTATGTTTATATTAATCAGATTTATCCTATCGTGCATGTTTATTACATTACAAGTACTGACACATACTATGTGCTACATCTTCTTGTAATGTAGGTTTGCATCCTCACCATTAAGATCATCCGTAGATCGGTTCTCGATTTCCAATTCAGCAGCATCATTGGTGAGTCTTCATTATTCAAATTAGTTTCAGTTTTGTTAGAATTAGATGGGGACATGTCTCATCATCTAGAATCATTTAGAGGTTTTTATTCTGATGTAGTTTAGATTAAATTTTAGTTTGACTTTGATCTTTAAGTTATCATTAGACTCAATTTTATATATTGAGACATAGAATTGCTATTCTCCATTATTTCATATTATGATATGGTTCTAACTTCCACACAATATGTCTATTTTAATCTTGAGGTCACTCGTGATCCTAAGTACTGTATCAATGCCCTAGGGGTAGCTTTGGGGGGTGACAAATGTGCTATCAGAGCTTTAGGTTCATGATACCTAGGATGTATGAAAAGTCGCACTAATTAGAGTCCCTTTCATGAGTGTTGAGTGCCTCACAGCTATGAGGGGGAGGCTATGAATTGTTTTAGAAAAAAATTCACTTTCTTGATATTCGTATCATGTTTTGTATGATCTCCTTTCTAATCAATCATTAAGCATTTCTATATCATGCCTCCTCATAGAGCTTACCACAGGAATGCTAATGCATGCAATGCTAACGCGACTCCTCCAATCTTATATCATGAAGTTTTGAATGTGGAGTTATAGAATGTCATTTAAAGTTTGGCCCATAGTGTATATACTGTAACAATCAACACGTTCTTGTTCTTGAAACTACTAGTGGTAGAAAAAAGGTAGGTTATTTAGTTATGATGAACCACCTCTATTTCTAGTGTCGCATGTGTGTGAGGATCCCCAGAACGTCATTGATGAGGTCAAGAAAAACGTTAGAGTGAAGCAAATTGAAGGAAATGATAGAGTAGAGTTTGTTTCCTAACAGCTTAAGGATGTGTCTCACAAATGGTTTACATAGTGGAAACACAAGAGGGGTGAGAGTGTCACTAATGTGACATTGGAGTGTTTACTGGTGCTTTTCTGTGAAGGTTCGTTCCAAGAGAGTTGAGGGACACTAAGGCTCTAGAATTCATGAATTTGAGTCAAGGTTCTATTTAAGTCCAAGAGTATGGACTTTATATCACCCATCACTAAAGGTATTCCCCACACATTGTTAAAGATTCACGGGCTTAGATAAGTAAGTTTCTATTTGAGATATCACACTTGGTGATAGTAAAGTGCATAAATGTTAAGTTACTGGAAGATATGAACATATCTAGGGTCTATCCATGCTCATCAAGTCGAGGGACATACGTTTAGGTAATATTCTAAGGATAACAAAAAGGCTTGTATAGGATACTACGAGTATTCTCAAAAAAAATTGGGTGGTGGGAATCGCTTGCAGCTTCAGCATTGGTCTTCAGCCTAACACATTTATCATCAACTGTTCCATCTTTCCGGATTCGACAGAATCATAAAGGTAGGGCATCAATCTCTATGTCATAAGGGAGTGCTTCAGTTACTAGAACTTATGCAACTTTTCCAAAGTGTGGTAAGAACCATCTGGGCGAGTGTCTTGAAGGAAAAGATGGATGTTTTTTTGTGGTCAAACTGGTAACATATTGAGGGATTTCCCTTCCTCTAAGCTGGGACGGGGAGGTAACAATTGTAGGCAGTCTCAAACTTTAGCAGCACTAGTGTTTTGCCCACTTCAACAGATTAATTCATATGGTAGAGGTGTTGGTTTGTGCCAATAAATTGTATCCTCTCCATGCTTGTCAGGATCAAGAACATTCTCCTGATATGGTTACTAGGACGTTGTGAGTCTTCCATTTTGAATGTTCAGGCATTTGGTTACATCTAGAGGTTACTCTTTCCTTTGTAACTTCGTATATAGCAGTAAAATTTTATGTCAGTCTAAAAATTCTCTTAGAAACCTTCTGAGTCTCTACATTAATGGTGACCCTATTATAGCTAGATAGTTATAAAGAAATTTCCCTATCACAGTCACCCAAAAAGTTACCTAAACGGATCTTATAGAGTTTGAAATGCTATACTTCGATATCATTCTAGACATCGATTAGTTACGTTCCTGATATGTGTTAGTCAATTTTATAATAAGGATCACTCGTTTTTAGTTTCCAAATAAGCCAATCTTAGAATAGGAAAGTAGTAGCTCATTGCATGTGGGTGGATTAATTTTTTATTTAAGGCCATAAATATGAACCATAAGGGTTATATCTATCAACTAGTTTGTTTTAAGAATTCAAGCTCGGAAACCACAACTCTTGAGTCAGTTCCAGTGGTTAACGAGTTTGCAAAAGTGTTTCCAGAAGATCTGCTTTGAGTTCCTCCTCAAAAGGAAATCAACATTGGAATTGATCTACTCCAGATACCCAACCTATTTTTATTCCTCCTTATATGATGGCTTCTACTGAGCTTAAGGAATTCAAAAAGCAGTTGAAAGAACTTTTAGATATGGGTTTCATTAAACCTAGTATTTCCCCTTGAGAAGAACTAGTGTTATTTTTGAAAAAGAACGATGGGTCTCAAGATGTTCATTGATTATATATGATTGAAACAAGTCACATTAATAATAAATACAATATCCCAAGGATTGATGACATGTTTTACCAACTTCAGGGTGCTTGTCATTTCTCAAAGATAGACCTTAGATAGAGTTATCACTAGCTCAGAGTTAGAGATAGTGACATTTCGTAAACAACCTTTAGGACTCGATATGGTCATTATGAATTTATATTTATGTAATTTGTACTAACCAATGCTCATGTAACTTTCATTAATTTGATGAACAAGGTGTACAAGAAGAATTTGGACTTTCTCTTTATCGTATTTATGGATGGTATCCTCATTTACTCTTAGAATGAGGAAGAAACATCGACTCATGTGAGGGTTGTTCTGCAAATTCTCAAAGATCGCTATTTATTCGCTAAAAGTTTAGCAAATGTGATTTTTCAGTGCAATTTGTTGATTTCCTTGGTCATATGGTATTTACCGAAGGAATGGAATGAATTCTATGAAAATAAAGACAGTGAAATAATGTACAAAACCTACCTATCAAACAGACAATAGAATATTCTTGGGTTTGGCTGGTTATTACAGAAGGTTCATGGAAGGATTTTCATCCATAGATTCTTCATTTACTAAACGGACTAAGAAAAAGACTAAGTTCCAATGGTGAGATAATTGTGAAAAGAGCTTCTCACAACTGAAAATAGGTTGAGTAAAATTCATGTTATGACTGTGCCAGATGGTTTACATTGTAATGTGATCTATTGTCACGACTCTTGAGTCGGCCTAGGTTGTGTGTTCATGCAGAACGGTAAGGTTATAACTTATGCTTCTAGATAGCTTAAGGTACATATGAATAACTATCCGACTCATGAATACATGTATAATATTCACGTAGATGGGTTCACATACCACAAGAGCTTTTAATATGTGTTCACCCAGACAGACTTTTATCTTTTCCATAGGAGATGGATTGAGTTCCTTAAGGGTTATGAGATGAATGTGATGGTATATCCTTCCAAAGCCAATGTAGTAGCAGATGCTCTCAACAAACTATCTATGTGTAGCGTAGCACATATTGAAGAGGAAAGAAAAGAACTGGCAAAAGATCTTCACAAGCTTGCTCGCTTAGGAATCGCCTTATATTATGAGAATATCAAATGGTGGTTTCAGAGTTTAGAATGGGTGAAAATCTTCATTAGTAGTGTACTCAGGTTGTATTAAGTTCCTTTGTCTATCATCTCAGATAGAGATCCTCAATTTACCTCTCATTTCTTCAGTTATTTCAGAGACGACTTGGAACTCATGTTAATCTCTGCAAAACATTACATACACGTATGGATGGTCAGGACAATGCACTATTCATACCTTACAATATGTGTAGTGAGTTTATAATGATCAACTTCAAGGGTAGTTGAGATGATAACATTCCTCTTATAGAGTTCTCCTACAATAATAGCTACCATGCTACTATTCAGATAGCCCCTTTTGAGGAATTACATTCGAATAGATATTGATCTCTAGTTGCTTGGTTTGACGTAGGTGATTGTCACATCCAGGGATTACCCCCTTGACGTAACCAGCATCGTCCTCCTCGGAGAGGACTAAGCTAGCCTCTTAGCATTCTTCATAACAAATCATAGGTTAAAATACGGAAAATTTGAACTTTTTGTATACATCTATGTAGTTAGGTTTCAATAGACCTCTCACTTACACTCATATATACATAGAGAGTTTACTTATACTCCTCACATAGGAAGCTTATATAGGCTTCTACTTTTAAGCTACATACACAATATAGTCTAATAGGAATCTCTCAGACTTAAACCATCTAGAATGAGTACAACATTTGGGTACAGACCATACTTAATCACAACAAAATCCACATATATGCTTATACAATAATAGTCTTCAAATGAAATAGAAGGAAACTAAATGTCTTTAGACTATAACAACATCAACTATATAGATAGTGGCATTGCCCTAGAAATGGTGAGGACCTACCAAACTTGGAGAATGAGAATCCAAGTCTTCTTCAAATGGCCTTCTAGAAATTCAACGGTCGGAACCTACATTATTGTAGAAAAATAGAAATATGGGTTAGTACAACACTTGTAGTAATTTTGGAAACATGCACATAAAAAATTTGAAACTATGCTAATTGGGACATATGTTCAAAACCATGCTAGGTTACTTGAAAAGCCTTATACACAACCAAGAACACATGTTAGCCAATAATCACATATTCCTTAAGATAAGACCATGTACAATACAAGACCAACATTACCAAGTAAAACCAAGTCAACATATGTAATAGCAAATTTGAGTCCATAACCAAAACAACTCCAACATCATGTAATTACCACCAAGCATGTATAGGTTTTCCTAACATTACAACATATGAAAGACCCTTACTCATAACCGACCATCATGTCTATAAGTGCAATGACCAAGTAAAGTCCCATAACCTCACTCAAGCAAGTTAACCAAACAAATGATCACAATAAATGCCTAACCTCACATAACATAGCATCAAAATAAGTCATCATCATATTTAGAAATATAGACCGGTAGCATGCTCATAAGTGAAATCAACATCATATAGGATCATCAACATGTAAAGTCAACATATGCATAGCATTTACTTTATAAGAACATAAGAACAACCCTCTAGGAATTCCCTCAAAGCAAACTAGTGCAATGTATAGGTAGAGTCTCATACCCCTTCCTAGACTAAGTAACTCTAGTTAGTGTCAACTTTATTACTTTATTTTAATATCGGGAACACTTGCCTTAATCGCGACATAGACCACGAGAGATAGATGTGGAATCCGGTGTCATGAAACCCTACACTAAAAGAAGGTGGTATACTTTCCAAAGTAGTACCTAACATGAAACATAGCATCTAGGTGGATCCACTAGCTAGTATTCCCATGGAGGCTACATAGTTAAAGAACTAGGATACATGTTTGAGACCCTCTTTATACCTTTGGCATTTTAATCTCTTTCTCATGAAAAAATAGTGAACCTACCTTCCCTACTGGGGAAGGTACACTCCACTTTACTAGTTCAGTCGCTGCTAAACTAGAGTACCTTTTTAAATGTCTTCAAGTTTTTCTTAAATAAATCATATCTTAGTTTAGCTCAAAGAAGGCTAACCCCTTGTATAGTCATATTTATTAGATCATTAGGATTGCATAATAACATTCTTTCAATACAACCCTCGTATGAGAGATTAACACATTATCATCATCATGTCATAATAAGGCACATAGGTAATTCAAAACCAGCCCTATATCATTACATCTTAAACATAGTCTGACAAATAACATAATCAAGACATTTAAATTTCATCATCATACAAAAACCTACTTAAACTAATCACAAGATATGCTTCAATTGAACTTCATCACCAAGTGCAAGCCATCACAATTGAAATAAAGATTCATGATCAGAAAGTCTTACCAATTCTCATTCAAAAACCATCATCCATGGTCTTACAACCAAAAAACAAGTTTTATCCAACATTAGGAGTGATAATATCATACAATAATAATTAAAACAAGAACTAAGTCAATTTCATTAACACTAATCAATTCAATATGAGTTCATAACCTTGGGTTAAGGAAACTGGGGTCAATTCATTGTCTATTCCACATACTTGGTTTAACATCAATAACTACCATGATTGAATAATAATACATCACAGTATAACCATAATAATCATTAGAAATCAAGAAAAACACAATTTGAAAGATCAATTTCGGATTAGACAAAAAACTAGGTTCATATTATCTTTTGGAAATCAATTTGATAGAACCCTTTGGGTAAAGGAGTCCCTAAGGTGAAACGTTCACATACTTTGTTAATTCTTGAAGATTGATGGAGGAAAGTGAAGGTATTTATGCAATAAAACCATTTGACCTTGGTCTTCTATGGAGTCTTCTTTGGGGAGAGAGAAAGTAGACGAAAGGTAGAGAAATTTGAGTTCAGGAATTCTGGGTGTTGGGTTTGTTTAATTATGGTTTGGTCATTATATGGGTCCTTTATTTAACTTAATTATACCCCCTAAATCTTAATTAACCAAATAACTAATTAACCAACACAGGACTGACTTACGAGACCCCGACCTACGGTCGTAAGTTAATCGACGCCTGCTGTCGTAAGTCAGTCGACGCCTGCTCCCTCCCCCCATCGTATTGTACAGTTGTTGTTTGATTCAGAGACTCGCCTATTGGACCAGTCATGGATTATCTCTAAGTGTTGTACTATGGGTAAATCCATGACCTTTCCTACAAACAAGGCCCCATCGATTGGCTTCGTAGGTATCCACTGCCAAAACAACCTTTTAAGGTCAAACTAAAGGGTCCTTTCCAAGGACCCTTAGGGTGGTCCTAGGAGAGTTGCACCACAAAAGTTTAGACCCTAAACATACTCTCAAATTTTTTTGATACCTTTCCACAAAATTTCATCAAAACCACGTGAAATAGTCTAAGGTACACTAGCACTTATTTCTCTAGTCTCTAGACGTCATGGACGTTTCTTGACGTCTTGACTCTATAACTTCTTGAATGATTTATTAAACATTATTTTATGTATTAAAAAGTGTTTAAGTCTTGGATACTCATGTGAGGCTCTAGATTAGGTTTTGGACTTTGGGAGTGTCACATTATCCCCCCCCCCCCACTAAAATTCGTCTTCGAATGACACTAAAATATGTTGTAGAGAAATCATAGAATCAATATTAGAAGCCCAAAAACAACAAATATAATAAACATGAGTTACAACCCAAAGGAGTCCTTCACACCACATTCAACATATAATCATGGAATTTACTAATAGCAACACAAAACATCTCTTACTACACATAAGAGCTAAACAATTGGGGGGAAAGACATGGCTCTAGGGAAATATCGTAGGAAATCATCAATCAACCACCAATATATGCTTAAAAAACATTAATTCATCACAATTAATTCATAATTTCATTTTTCAAAAAAGACCCATGTGTAGGAGAAAACCTAGATTTGGGGGATTTAAAAATTATATTTTTTAGGGTCCTCTTGGGGAAAGGATTCCCAATAATGAGAAACCATGCCTTAAAGATGATAAAGCCAAAAAATTGGGTTGTAAACTATAAGGCTTGATCTTCTTGTTGGAGCTCTATTGGTCTTTAATGGAGGTTTGGAGGAAGAGAGAATTTGAGAGAGATGAGAGTGATTTTTTATCTCAACTTCTTAGAATTGATTTGGAGGTTAAAATTAACCTAAAATTGACCCTAAGACCTTATATATTCACTCATTAAATTACGCGAAAGACTTCTCACTTAAATGGGTCTTATTGTGAAGTCAAAATACTTAAAAATACGACTTTTATGAATCTGGGTAGTGGCTATGTGTTACGGGGTTAATTTCACAATTTATTTTTGAAATCCAGGTTGGAGGCATGACGGTTGCGCGTCGCAGCAGCAACCAAAATCCTTCCTGGTCGCCCATGTTCGAGTCCTCCCCAAAAACCCTTCAGGTGGTCCTTAGGGTGTTGTGACTATTTTTTGACCCTCTATACTAAATTTTACATGTTTAAAGTCTTTTTACATGTTTTATACTCCATATGACCCTCCGATACCATCACAAAACATAGGGACGTCTACTAGTTCAAGTTAGCTAGTTTTCGAACGTCAAGGCCTTTCTTTTATGATATGGCTCCAATACTTCTCAAACATGTTATTTACACTATTTTAGGCATAAAATCATAATGATACAACATATGAGTCTCTAGTATAGGTCATGGAAATTATGGGGTGTTACAAAAATAGACATTTATAATGTCAATTCTATAGGCACGACACAAGATTGATAAAGAAAGTTGTCATGGCCCAAATTCATTACATAAGACATGAAAAAAAGCGAGGAATTAAAACTTATCACGAATAATTTAATTAAAAGTAAATCTTTCATAAATACGTAAGAAATCTCATCGCCACAAGCCAAACTTAAGACACGACATATAACATCTCAGGGACACGGACAATTACATTGAAATCAAAGACATATTAAGTCTTAATAATAAAAATAGAAAACAAAGACTCTGTCCTTGATATATGAGGACATACCAATTCTTGAGAGAGTGAATTTCCCAAGCTTCGCCTTTGAATCTTCCAAAAAGCATTTAACCTATACTTATAAGGTATAGGAAATAAAACACCTTGAAAATCCAAGGCACATTGGAAAGCCTAACATAGGTTTCATGAGTTCTAAGTATTGTTTCTAAGTCCAATTTTAATGAATATAGGTCATGTAGGAGGTTTAACAACCAAAACATCCAAGAACGTTCATGACGTCCGACAAGTTTGTTTAAAGTGATGTTAGTGTGCCTTATCCTATTTGAAATTTTTTGTAGGAGTTGGAAATGTACGAAATTCGGTATAAAGGTAGATAATAGGTGCTTGAGTGGTTTCATGCTTGAAACTTCAGGGTACAACTCCCCAAGGACCAACCAACGGCCCTTGACGAGGAGCCCTGTAGTTTGATGCAACACTGTCTGGAAGTGTGCATCAACGGGACTGAAGACGACCCGTGTGTGGATCGACGGGGCGTCGATGCCACCTTCATCCAAAACTTAGTCTGGTGGAGAAGGACCATTCACCCGCACAACCTCTGAACTCATCGACAAAGTGCAGAGGTGAAGTCTACAGTTCGTGTGTGGATCGACGGGGCATCGATGACACTGTCGTCTGATGTACCGTGGTTTCACGGTATTTTTAATGCTTTTTCCTTAAGTTTAGTGTGTGTCAAAAAGCCTTTTTGTATAGATTTTTATAAGTTTATCCTAATTTGCAGGAAATTATTCCAAAGATGAACGCGGATGTTTTTTAGCAAGAAATGCAGAAGAGACCACCTACGGAGCTTATGACGGTCCGTCGAGCTTGTGACGATCCATAGGTGGCATCGTAGGGAGGAGAGAAGCTGCTGAAGGAAGATGGGGAAGTCTGACCTAGTGTGGGATTACGAAAGTCCATGACAGACCGTCATAGCCACGACAGTCCGTCCTGCTGGTTCGTTGAAGGATTAATTTCTGCAATTGTTACACTTTCTCTAAAATTGATTGTTGGTGCTTTTGTTGATTAATCAAGTGAATTTCTTGATTTTATTCTTTCGTATTAAAGTAAGTACATGAATTCTTATATTAAATATATGAATAGTATGATTATGACCATGAGTAACTAAACTCCATAACTAGGGTTGTGGGAACCATGGGTGAATAATGAGGTAAAATCTAACTAAAGTAGAAAATATAGAATAGTGTCTTGCATGTATTGATAATTTTTTTGTCTAGAAGACTTTTTAACGGATGGCCAATTTTAGAACTCGCGTTAATGCTACTTGCCGGACCAAGGAGGTAGGGAATAGGAAAAGAATTATCAACATAGATTTAGTGTAAACTATATAATAGGCTAGTGTTGATTGGTACGAAATAATAACTTAGTCAAATATCGAATACATTGGTTAATATGAGGTAAAGTTAAGGGTTAAGTATAGCAACACACGTAGCTGGACCAAGGTGCGGAGTGAAATTTTCTAGATACCGGACCAAGGATGTAGAGATACATAACTTATCACTTTACATGCAAGACAATAGGAAAGAATTGTTATAGTTAGAATTATCAAGTTAGGAACTTGCGGGGAACACTTAAGCCCTAGTTACTTTTATTAATTGATTAAGCTCCAAGATTTGAATTTGTTAATTGTTTACTTTAATTTAGTTAATTATTTTCATTAAATTTGAAATAAACAAAAAAAACCTTTATTGTCTTTTGTTTTCTAGGGAAATAATTGACTAAATAATAGTAATAATATAATAAAGTTAAGTCTGAACTATTCTCCTCGTGGGAACGATCCCAACCACATTAGTTGGGTTTTTTTACTTGATACAACCGCTTTACTTTTTATTTGAGAAGTAAGTTTGAGCGTATCATCGTCCCACACTAAGACAATATTGAGGAAGCCCTCGCTTGCACAGTCTCTGACAAAGATGACACAGTGCAGGACAAAGGGATGTCCGTCGACTCTTAGACGGCCCAACAATTTGGGTTTCTGCCTAATTTAACATCGTCTGTGAGGGTCGAGTTTTCTGTCTAATTTAACTTGATCTTATTTAACTAATTAAGTGGTTTAGGGGTTAGTTGGGGATTAAATGGAGACTAATTAAGTTAATTAGGTCCCACTATAAATATCGTCAACCCTCATTAACCCAAAGACAACTCTCAAATAAACTCTCTTCCTTCTCTCTTATTTCTCTCCTTACATTAACTCACCATTAAAGACTGGTAAGGACTAGGGTTTGGGGGATGGAAAGGGAAGAATTCACCATCAAATTTTTAACAAACGTTAAGGTATGGGTTCTATTTATCTTTGAGAATCTTTCCTCAAAGGGTTCCTTCAAAATAGATTTCAAAAGTTGAGTTTTCTTATGAGTTTCATTCCATTATGAAACTGAAGTTATGGATTGAGTTGTTAATGATTTCTTAGGGTTATAATGAGTATATTAACATGTAATTCATCTTGATTATTTTAATAGTTGATGGTTCGGTCTAAATTGAAGAATATGATCCTCCATCCCTAACCCTAGTTTGTGATATTGATCCATATTGTATTCTAATCATTCAATTGATTTAGTTGTTGATTATATTTTTATTCAATGTTGTAATTATGATTAAATTAAAATAAATTATAGGCTTATCATGCTACATCTTGAGATGTGATTTAGGTTATGAATGATAATGTTAAATTAGCCTATGTATGTTGTCTTAAGTTGTGATCTAGTGTGGAATTGTGTTATAGAGATGCAATTGTTCTTGTTATCTTAGTGGTTATCATTGTGTGATGATGTTACTCCCAAAATTAGTTTAAGTTATGGGTTTATGGTAAGACCTTGATGGTAGACTATGAGGAATTCTTGGTAAGTCTTAGAACCTCAGTCTTTACTTCCAATTGTGATTAATTGTTGTTAAGTCATGATATTACATTGGAGTATGCCTTATACTAGGATCATAGGGTGGAATGATGTTTAATTTAAATGTCTTGACTATGTTGTGAGGTTTATTAAGGTGTTAGTGATATAAGGATGGTGAAAACTATAAATGTGCCTTAATATGCTATGAAATGTTTGTGTGTTAACCTCACTTATATGAATTGTGATGAAAGGACTTATACTCATCCAATTCATATTGATATATTGGTGATGATGATTATACAATGGGTAGACCCTATGCCCTAACTTAAGCTATGATTGATAATTAAAGGCATAAAGACATTTCAAAAAGGAACTCTAGCTTAGCACGGAGTGAACTAGATTGAGGAGTGTACCTTCCCACATAGGGAAGGTAGGAACACTATATTACTCTTGAAATTGGATACTGTAATGCATGGCGCATAAAGAGGGTCCCAACTATATCTCCTAGTTCTTGAACTATGTTGCCTACATAGGAATACTAGCTAGTGGATCCACGGAGTTGCTATATTTCATGTTTTAGTACTACCTTGTCCAGTAGTTCGCCTTGTTTCGCTGTAGGGTTTTATGACACAGGATTCCACACTAGCTCATGTTGTCTATGCCCGTTAGGGCAAGGTGTTCCCAAAAGATAAAATGAATTAAAGGACTTGAACTCTAACTTGGATAACCTAAAAGGTCTAGCTTGGTGTAGGTAGAGGTATGGGAGTCTACCTAAACATTATACTAGTTAGCCTTGAAGGGAGTCTTAGGATGAGGTTCTTATATATGTTTATGTTATGATAATATATGATGTATTTATGATGACCATGACACATTGTTGATACTATATGTTGATTTGTTCATTTATGAATATGCCTTGGGTTGTAATGATAATATATGATGAAATGCAAATCTAAATACCATTATATGTAAAGTTGGACATTGTTCATGTTTTTTTGTTGAGGATACCTGATTGAGTAAGGTTATGGGGCTTTGCTAGGTCATTGCACTTGTTGACTTGATAAGGACTTGTGAGTAGTTGTCTTGCTTATTATGATATGTTTAACTCTTATTCATTCTTGTTATATTATTCCTTGATGTTAGGGTTGTAGTAAATCTTGGTTTTCAAGTATGTTAGGATAAGTATTACTTGTTGAGATAGTAAACATGTTTGGTTTGTTGATATGACTTACTTGAGTATGCATTAAGTCCCTAAAGGGGTACAATGTCATGTTTGACTAAAAGTCCCTTTTAGCATGTTTTGCTTGTGTGTGTGCGTAAGATCTCATACTTAGTACATGTGGAGTACTTACCCCATTTTCTTCCCTTTTCCCAAAAATTTAAGATTCCGACATTGAAGAGTTTAGAAGGTGACATTGTTGAAGGCTTGGATTCTTATTTCATCCAAGTAGGGTAGGTTTTCAACTTTCGAGGGAAATGCCATCCTCTAGCTTGCGGATTTTGTTTATGAGCTTATTGACTCTATCATTCCTTTCCTTTGTAATTGGGTATTGTACTTTCGTATGACCTATATATGGTAATGTTAAATTGATCTCAGGTTGATATACCGTGGTTTCACGGTATAATTAATACTTTTTCCTTAAGTTTAGTGTGTCCGAAAAGCCTTTTTTGCTAATTTTTATATAAGTTTCTCTTTGTTTTGCAGGAAATCTGTCCAAAGCTGAATGCGAGATTTTGAGCGAAGAAATGCAGAAGAGACCACCTACGGAGCTGATGACGGTCTGTCGTGCTTGTGACGGTCCGTAGGTGGCAGCGTAGTGCAGCTGCTGAAGGAAGATGGGGAAGTCTGACCAAGTGTGGGATTACGAAGCTTGTAACGGTCCGTCGTGGCTATGACGGTCCGTCCTGCAGTTTGTCCTGAAGTTCAGAGAAGTGATCCCAGTACCCAGATTCCAAGAGTTGAAGAGTTTTGAAACGAAGGCCCTCGACAAACCGTTGTGCCTATGACGGTCCGTCATACTTGCCGTCGAGGGTAATGAAGAAGAGCAGCAGAAGAAATTGCACAAATATGGGATGACGGAGTCCATGATGGTCCGTCGTGACCACGACGGTCCGTCGCGAGGTCCGTCGATCCAGCCGCGTTTTGGCAGATTTCCAGCAATTCGAATTCTTGTTTAATTAGGTTTTTGTTTTGTTATAAATAGTTCGAAAAACCTCGTTTTTGAGGTTAGACACCTCATAGTTAGACTCTTAGATTGTTAAAACTCCGTATTGGTAAACATTATATTGTGAGATTCTTTATAATCATTAGACTTTTCGTGAGATTATTGATTAATTTGAGAATTCTTGCAAGTGATTTTTGGTGACTAAACAAGCAAACTTTTGGATTTTATTCTTTCTCATTGAAGTAAGTACATGAACTCTTATTTAATATATTTGAATATTGTGTTTATGGCCATGAGTAACTAAACTCGATAACTAGGGTTGTGGGAACCATGGGCAAATAATGAGATAAACCCTAACTAAAATAACAATTCTAGAATAGTGTCTTGCATGTATTAATAATTCTTTCGCTTAGAAGTCTTTTTAACGGATGATCAACGTTAGAACTCGCCTTAATGCTACTTGCCGGACCAAGGAGGTAGATAATAGGAAAAGAATTATTAACATAGATTTAGTGTATACTATCTAATAGGCTAGTATTGATTGGTACGAGGTAATAACTTAGTCAAATATCGAATACGATGCTTAATATGAGGTAAAGATAAGGGTTAGGATAGCAACACACGTAGCCGGACCAAGGTGCGGAGTGAGATTTTCTAGATGCCGGACCAAGGATTTAGAAATACATAACTTGTCACTTTGCATGCAAGATACTAGGAAAGAATTGTTATAGTTAGAATTATCAAGTTATGAACCTGTGGGGAACACGTAAACCCTAGTTACTTTGATTAATTGATTAAACTCCAACATTCAAAGCTGTTAAGTGTCTCTTTCAATTTCGTTAGTTATTTTCATTCATTTAGAAATAGAAACCCCCCTTTTATTGTTTTTACTTTCCAAGGAAGTCATTGACCAAACAATAGTAATAACAGGTTGAAGTTAAGTCTAAACTATTTTCCTCGTGGGAACGATCCCAACCTCACTAGTTGGGTTATTTACTTGACGCGACCGCTTTACTTCTTATTTGAGAAGTAAGTTTGAGCGTATCAAATTTTGGCGCCGCTGCCGGGGAAAATAGCTTTTAGATTAATTTGAACTTATTACTATAGTTTAGTTGATATTTTCTTGATTTTACTTTGTTTTATTGTTTTTGATTTCTTTTCAGAACTATCCTCCTTGTATGCCAAATACACGGAGAGGAAGAGAACCGCTGTTTCCCTACGATCACGAGTTAGAGCGTACACTGCGCAATATGAATCGTAATTTGGGAATAAATGATGAGGATCCGAACCAGAACATCCCAGCTCCGGTTGATGTTCATGGTCAGATGTTACCCGATGCTCCGGGTGAACATCAACAGAGGGGACAAAATCCCGCTCCACGGCCCCAAGCATACTACAGAGGCTATGATAACATAGCAGATTCGGATTGGCCACTGGTTTTGCCTCCTCTACCCACAGGCCACACTTTTGTGGTAACTAGTAGTCTGATGCAAATGCTCACTGCCAGAGGTTTGTTTTCAGGGCTACCTTCTGAGGATCCACATGCCCATATAGCTAAGGTAAGGGCAGTGTGTAAAAGTTGTGTGGGAAGGCCTGATTTGGATCTAGATGTAATAGGGCTCAGAGTGTTTCCTCTCTCACTGACGGGAGAGGCTGCTATTTGGTTCATTGAGCTCCCATACAACTCCATCTTTACTTGGAACCAATTAAGAGATGTCTTATTAGCACGCTACTATCCGGTCTCCAAGAAACTAACCACAAAGACAGAGTAAATAACTTTGTGGCACTACCAGGAGAGTCAGTTAGTAGTTCTTGGGATAGATTCACCTCATTCTTGAGGAGTGTTCCAAATCACCGTATAGATGATGAGTCACTGAAAGAATACTTCTATCGGGGACCGGATGATAACAACAAAGCGGTATTGGACACTATAGCAGGTGGATCTTATGGAGAATGTCCTTATGTTGAGATTGCTGAAAAATTAGAAAAAATCTCCCGGAATAACAAAGCTTGGAGTACTAGGAAGTCTGATACAGGGAGAAACACCTTTGCAGTGCAGTCCACTCACAACCCAGCCACAGAAGAGATTCGTGAAGAAATGGCTCAAATGAGAACTGAGCTTGGGTTGGTTCTAAAACATGTCACTGGGGGTGCAGAAAAGATTAATGCAGTCAACTACTTGTCGAAACCACCGCCACAAAACGATGAGTGTTATTATGAGGAGGATTCCTATGCAGTAAATGAACAGATGGGGGGTTTCCGACCAAGTGCCCAAGGCTCTAATCAAGAGAATTGGCGCCAAGGTCAAGGGAACCAAGGTCGGAACTATGGTAACTACAATCGTGAGGGTCATTTTGTGCGAGATGGAAACTACAATCGCGACAACAACTTCAACAGGGGTAACTATGGTAATAGAAACGACAGGAATGGACTCTATGTTCCTCCTCAAAATCGTGAAGTTACTCCTAGGGATTGTGGATGTAGTATGTCGCGAGTTGAGGATATGTTGCATAAAATGATGAGGAGGTTCGATGCTAGTGATGAGCACAATAAAGAGTTGAGAAATGATTTAGCGGGTATTGGGCAAAAAGTTGATACCCATGCAATATCAATTAAGCAACTTGAGTTACAATTGGCCCAATTATCTGCAACTGTGAACACACGGCAACCGGGCACTCTTCCTAGCAACACTGTCCAAAATCCAAAAAATGATGGACATTGTATGGCAATTACTACTCGCGGTGGCAAGCAAACCATTGACCCACCTATGCCATCTGATGAGAAAAAGGTGACAAAAGAATCTGATAAAGTGGTAGAAGTTGATGCTGAATTAGAGGATAACACTGCAAAAGATGCTGAAGTGCCTAAAAAGGTAACTCCTATGCCTAGGCCACCACCCCCATTTCCTCAAAGATTTTTGAAAAAGACCGAGGATGGCAAATATCGGCGTTTTATTAACAATGTTGAAGCAACTTTCTATCAATGTCCCTTTGGTAGAAGATTTAGAACAAATGCCCGGTTACGCCAAATTTATGAAAGATCTGGTCACAAAGAAAAGATCGGTCACTTTTGAGGATGATGATTGAATGCAGCATTCTAGTGCTATTGCTACAAGATCTCTGGTTAAAAAGAAAGAAGATCCGGGTGCGTTCACTATTCCTTGTACAATCGGGCTATTACATTTTGCGAGTCGTTTGGGTTGTGCAATGCACCCGCAACATTTCAGAGATGTATGATGTCGATATTTTCTGAAATGGTGGAGGATACTATAGAAGTCTTTATGGATGATTTTTCTGTGGTTGGTGATACATTCGAGCGGTGTTTGACCAATTTATCTGAGGTCCTTAAGAGATGTGAAGACTGCAATTTAGTACTAAACTGGGAAAAGTGTCATTTCATGGTGAAAGAGGGTATTGTGTTGGGTCATCACATTTCAGAAAAGGGCATAGAGGTTTATCGAGCTAAAGTCGAGGTAATAGAGAGACTTCCCCCACCGATCTCTGTGAAAGGTGTGAGAAGCTTTCTTGGGCATGCAGGTTTTTACCGGAGATTCATCAAAGACTTTTCAAAGATTGCACACCCATTGTGCAAACTGCTGGAGAAAATTGTAAATTTTGTTTTGATGAATCTTGTCTTAAGGCATTCAGTGAGCTAAAGGAAAAATTGGTGTCTGCGCATATCATTATTTCTCCGGATTGGAACAGTCCATTTGAGGTGATGTGCGATTCTAGTGGGGTGGCTCTTGGTGTAGTACTGGGACAGAGGAAAAACAAAATCCTTCACCCCATCTACTATGCTAGTAAAGCCCTAAATGAAGCTCAGAAGAACTACACAGTGACTGAGCAAGAACTCCTTGCAGTAGTTTTTGCTTTTGAGAAATTTCGCTCCTATTTGCTAGGTACTAGATTTATAGTGCATACTAACCACTCATCATTGAGATATTTGATGGCAAAGAAGGATGCGAAACCTAGGCTGATTCGTTGGGTATTACTGCTACAAGAATTTGACTTTGAAGTGATGGATAGAAAAGGAACTGAAAACCAAGTTGCTGATCACTTGTCTCGTCTAGAGGATGAAGCTATGAGAGAGTTAGGGGATAAGACTGACATTGATGACACTTTCCCAGATGAACATGTATTGGCTGCTTCACAAGACTTGATCCCATGGTTTGCAAATTTTGCGAACTATCTGGCTAGTGATATTGTTCCACCAGACTTGTCTTTTCATCAAAGAAACAAGTTCATGTACGATGTGAAGAAGTTCTTTTGGGATGAACCATACTTGTATAGGAGTTGTGCCGACAGGATTATTCGGCGTTGTGTGCCAGAATGTGAGATGTTGAGTGTGTTGGAGGCATGCCATTCCTCACCCGTTGGTGGACATCACAGTGGTATCCGAACCGGTCATAAGATATTACAATGTGGTTACTATTGGCCAACTCTTCATCAAGATGCTCATGGGTTTGCTAAAGCTTGTGACAGATGCCAACGAGATGGCGGTATTTCAATAAAGCAAGAGCTCCCTCTAAAACCCATTCTTGTGATTGAGTTATTTGATGTTTGGGGTATTGACTTTATGGGCCCTTTCGTGAGTTCTCATGGGATGAAGTACATTCTAATAGCAGTTGATTATGTATCTAAATGGGTCGAAGTCGTAGCCCTCGCAAACAATGAAGGGAAGAGTGTCACTGCATTTTTGAAAAAGAATATATTCTCTCGTTTTGGCACCCCAAGGGCCATTATTAGTGATGGGGGCTCCCACTTCTGCAACAGATTGTTCAAGGGGTTATTGGAGAAATACGGGGTTCGCCATAACGTGGCCACTCCTTACCACCCTCAAACTAGTGGGCAAGTTGAAATGTCGAATCGGGAGATCAAACAGATATTGTCCAAAACAGTGAACGCTAGTAGAACGGATTGGTCAAGGAGGCTTGATGATGCTCTTTGGGCCTACCGGACAGCATATAAGACTCCCATAGGTATGTCTCCATACCAACTTGTATATGGGAAAGCTTGTCATCTTCCGGTTGAGTTAGAGCATAAAGCCATGTGGGCTATGAAGAAGTTAAAAATGGATTAGAGCGAAGCTGCCGAGCAACGGTTAAATGGGTGGAATGAACTTGATGAATTTCGCCTGAAAGTCTATGAAAGCTCAGCCCTATACAAAGAAAATATGAAGAAGTACCATGACAACAAAATTGAAAAACGAGAGTTTATGGTCGGGGATTTGGTGCTTTTATTCAATTACAGATTGCGTTTGTTTCCAGGCAAACTCAAGTCCAAATGGACTGGTCCTTACACGGTTACCCAACTACTCCCTCATGGAGCAGTTGAGTTGGAAACTAAGGAGGGTGTGCGGTACAAGGTGAATGGACAGCGCATAAAAATCTATCTCGGGCATGCTGAATCGGCGAATGAAGTGATAGAGGCATACCATCTTGATGAAGTCTGAGTAATCAAGTGTCCCCAGTCGTGCCGCGACATTAAACAGGCGCTTGTTGGGAGGCAACCCAATACTTATCATCTTTTTAGTAATGGTAGCATTTTTCCATTAATGGGTTTTAAATTTGCAGGCACATCACCAGGAAATTCAGCAGAAAGATTACTCTGCAGCAGTCACTGACGGACACATCGACGGACCGTTGTGCCTGTGACGGACCGTCGTTTGCATCCGTCGTACCAGGTACGTTTTTCTGTTATTTTGAAACCAGGGTACACACGACGGAACCAACGACGGGTCGTCACAACTGCGACGGACCGTCGTCGGGGTACCGTCACGTGATTAATGAGGTATACCCGACCCGACCCGGCTGGACCCTTTTTCAAAATCAGACCGCTTAAACTCCCCAACCCCTCATTTCACCCCCATTACTTCATTATTTCTCCCATTACTCTTCCCTTCTCAACTTCCACAATCTATTCCTCTACCAACCACCGATCATTGCCCTCTCACAATTCTCCAAAGCCCTAAAGTGTTATCTACTAGTGGAAACTGCTGCTGTGAGTGTCTATCTTTCCACTGAGTACTTGTGCATTTGTTTTTCTCCATTTCTAAGGTATGTGTCTCTAATTTATACTCATTTATCTTGCATTTTTATTTATTAGTTAGTATTAGCTTAGTTCTTCGTCGTCTATTGTTTCCTTTCTATGATTATGTCTAAACCTAGGCTCAAAATGTTCGAATTTGCCATGTTGACAACCTTAGACATAGGTGTTGTTGCATTACTAGCTTCCTAGGTAGTTGGGATAGACAAACATAGGTCCAAAACACTACAAGACCATGTGGGTTCATCGGGGATGCATGGGGTACCCCCTGTTCTGTCACTGTTATTCAGAACGAGACCCCGATGACGGACCGTCGTACCCACGACGAACCGTCGTAGGGTCCGTTCCAAAAGCCCTAGCACCCTGTCCCAACGGACACATGTGACGGACCGTCGTCTTCACGACGGTCCGTCCTGCACAACCGTTCCGGTTGTCAGAGACCCTGTTCTAAGGGTCTCTCATTTTTTTCCAAGTGTTTCACAACGGACACATGCGACGGATCGTCGTCTTCACGACGGTCCGTCCTGCACAACCGTTCTGGTTGTCAGAGACCCTGTTTCTAAGGGTCTCTCACTTTTTTCCAAGTGTCCTTCAACGGACACATGTGACGGACCGTCATACCCACGACGGTCCGTCTTGCACGACCGTCATGATGGTCAGAGACCCCTCTGCTAAGGGTCTCCATATTTTTTTAAGTGTCCTACGACGGACACCTACGACGGACCGTCGTACCTGTGACGGTCCGTCCTGCATATGCCGTCATGCTAGTCAGAGACTCTCCTTCAGGGTTCTTTATATATACATAGACTAAGTAAAACACGACGGACCTCATGACGGTCCGTCGTAGCCACGACGAGCCGTCACCAGACCCGTCGTGTGATACAGTTTCAATAGCAATGACACACCATTTTCAATGTTTTATTTCGTATGGTTTTGCTTGTCTTGTTTGCCACTACTCGTACTAATATTGATCCTTTACAAGTACTATCTACTATGGCACCCAAGCAAGACCGCACCTATGCACGCGGGTGATCGAAGTCTGTCGCCCCGTCGGCCCGCATGGTCATCGGCTCTGATGATGAGCGTGACCCTGAGTACGTGCCCCCAGTCACTTCCGCCCCTTCTCGTGTGTGCGTGCTCCCAGAGCCACACCCAAAAAGGTGGCGTCCGGCGTAGTCACTGCCTCCCAGTCTGATGAGGAGC
>NC_028641.1:41505957-41507297 GCF_001406875.1 Solanum pennellii
GAGGCGCGATCAAGGAAGAAGGAGCGCCGAGAGATGGAGGCTGCGCGGAGAGACTCACTTGCTGACGAGGCGGCGCTCCAGATGAGAGCGTCAGAGTTAGCGGCTGGGGCGTCTAGCTCCCGCACTGTAGATATCGCTGGAGGCACTACTGATGGTGCGGTTGTTGCTGAGGACACCACTGAGGGTGTCCAGATTGCAGAGGACGTGGGTTCCGGGGAACCGGGCCCACCATCTTGCTGATCAACGGCGCTTTGCGCCACAGGTTTGCTTCACCTACCACTCTAGTATTTAGATTTTTATGCATTGGGGACAATTGCATGCTTTTTTTGTTGGGGGTGGGGTAAATGGATAGTGAGTGTTAGGGTGAAGTCTGAGTAGCCCAATTCACTATCCTCTTTTGGGGTTTTCTTGCCTGTGTTCTTTTTCCCCAAAAGACTGATTACTTTTTCTGTTGAACCGGCATGTTTATATCTTTTGTACATAGTTTAATTCTGGAGCATGATGGCTTAAATGATATCCTGCGAAACTGGAAAATAATGCATGACTAGGCATAGTAACTGATAATTGTGTGGCTCTAAGCATGAAATAGTGTTACACCATTGCATTACCCTAAGTCTTAAATTCGAACTAGGTGTCTAACAATCTGGTATAGTGATGAGATGTCAAGTGAGTGTGAGGAAAATTTGAATAGTCAACTATTGGTACTGAGCTAGAACTTGCCTGGTTAGTCCTGCTAAAAGTAAGCTGTAATAGACAATTAGGAAAGGATCATAGGCCCTTATTCAATATAGCCTATTTCTAGCCTAAATGAAAGAAACCAAATGAAATTTATCCTTCTTTGATCCAAATAATCTGAGCTTAAAATTAGACCTTTCTTTTTCACCCCAGCTGATCTTTTCTGGGAACAACGTGTTGGCCCTGGTCCCTCCTTGGACATGTGCACCTTAGCTTATGCCAAAGGCATAAGTTGAGGGTGGGTAATGCATGAACAACCTTCGTTGTGGCCCTGACCCAATTTTGGGTATTATGTACCTTGACTCATGACAAAGCCATGAGTTGAGGGTGGCTATTAGGAGGAATGCTCTGGAAAGTGGGGTTGAAAGAACAAAGAGAGAGAAAGAATAGAAGTAAAGTGACTCAAGAATTTGTTGNATCCAACCGCGTTTTGGCAGATTTTCCAGCAATTAGAATTCTTGTTTAATTAGGTTTTTGTTTTGTTATAAATAGTTCGAAAAACCTCGTTTTTGAGGTTAGACACCTGATAGTTAGACTCTTAGATTGTTAAAACTCTGTATTGGTAAACATTGTATTGTGAGATTCTTGATAATCATTAGACTTTT
>NC_028641.1:41508986-41575937 GCF_001406875.1 Solanum pennellii
TATACTATCTAATAGGCTAGTATTGATTGGTACGAGGTAATAACTTAGTCAAATATCGAATACGATGCTTAATATGAGGTAAAGATAAGGGTTAGGAAAGCAACACACGTAGCCGGACCAAGGTGCGGAGTGAGATTTTCTAGATGCCGGACCAAGGATTTAGAAATACATAACTTGTCACTTTGCATGCAAGATACTAGGAAAGAAATGTTAGAATTATCAAGTTATGAACCTGTGGGAAACACGGAAACCCTAGTTACTTTGATTAATTGATTAAAATCCAACATTCAAAGCAGTTGAGTGTCTATTTCAATTGCGTTATTTATTTTCACTCATTTAGAACTAGAAACCCCCCTTTTTATTGTTTTTACTTTCCAAGGAAGTCATTGACCAAACAATAGTAATAACAAGTTGAAGTTAAGTCTAGACTATTTTCCTCGTGGGAACAATCCCAACCTCACTAGTTGGGTTATTTACTTGAAACGACCGCTTTACTTCTTATTTGAGAAGTAAGTTTGAGCGTATCACAGGGCTATGCCCATATTGTGATAATCGTTTAGATGGTAGGACATGAGACAATCATTGAGACTAATTCTATAAATTAATATATGTCTGTGCAATAAAAGTACAAGGCTATGTAACCTTCCTATATGAAGGGTCTATATATACTCGATATGAATATAGATCATATGTATGTAGAGTCCTATGTAAACCTCCAAGTAGTGATGATGAAAGTTATAAATTTTTTCACATTTTTTCAACCTATGAATGTAATGACATAAAACTAAAAGGCTAGTCTAGTCCTTGAAATGGACGATGACGCCGGTTACGTCTAGGGGGTAATCCCAGGTATGACAAACTTGGTATTAGAGCATGAGGTTGAATATAGTTGAGTTATGCTTCTCTCTATACCATGTTTATGTAGGTTATTATTCATTATTGTGAAGCGTGCCACACTTATGAGGAGTAAACTATATGATGCTTTGGAATCGCTCTCTTTCATGGAAATCTTATATCGTGCGAATAGACTACATATAGTGAGCTTTTGCATCTAATCCTACTGTTGTTCTTATAAGAAGCATGAACACTCGAAGGAATGCAGCTCAAAGATTTGAAGAGGAAATTGCCAATGCGGGAGTTCCTCCCCATGATGAGCAGGTTCCTCCACTTGAAGAAGATGCTAATGTGGAGCAAGCCCCGGCTAACCCTTCACCTATGACAGAGGCTGAGATGAGGGCTATTCTTTCTCAAATTGCCCAAGCCATGAATACTCAAGCACAATCCGCGATGGTTCAAGCCCAAGCCATGACGGCCCAAGCTAATCGGGATATTGCTTCCCGTCCTCATCAACAAATTACTACTATGGCTTCCCGTCTAAGGGAATTCTCTTGAATGAACCTCCTACTTTCTATGGGTCTAAGGTTGGTGAAGACCCCCAAGAATTCATCAATGAGGTCTACAAAATATTATATGTTGTAGGGGTGTATTCCAGTGAGAAGGCCGAGTTGGCCACATAAAACTCAAGAATGTGGCCCAAACTTGGTATGTGCAATAGAGGGATAACAGGCCGTTGAGAGATGGTCCGCTGACTTGGGATATCTTTAAGGCGGCTTTTCTAGATCGGTTCTTCCCTAGGGATATAAGAGAGGATAAAGTGACGGTGTTCATCAATCTTCGCTAAGGAGGAAAGAGTGTCCATGAGTACTCTTTGGAATTCATTCAGTTGTCCATATATGCTCCTTCTTATAAAATGAGCCATTTTGTGATGGGGGTGTCGGAGGACTTACAAAAGGAGTACCAATCGTCCATGCTACATGACAACATGAAAATTTCCCGTCTTATGGTTTATGCAAGAAAGGTTGAGGAGGTTCATTTGATGGAGGTTCTACAAATAATAGGCTTGAGATACAAGACAAGACTAGATTTAAGAAGAGGGTTTCTAATCAAGTTCCTTCAAAATTCCCAAGAGCTAGTAGTTATAGGGTAAGGGAAAAGGTACTAACTCACCAAATGAGAAGCCAACTTGTGGAAAGTGTGGTAAAAAGCACTATGGTGATTGCCTTAAGGGGACGAATAATTGTTTTTGTTGTGGCAAGAGTGGTCACAAGATGAGAGATTGTCCAAACTTGAAGAGTCAAGACAAGGTTAATGGTCAAGCTCAAGCAATTGGTTATAGTGATGCTCCAAAGAAGAACCGCTTCCATGCTCTCCTCTCTAGGGGTGAGAAAGAGACCACTCCCGATGTGGTGACCGATATGTTGAAATTTTTCTATCTTGATGAATATACCTTACTTGATCCCGGCGCTACTTTATAATTTTTTACACCTCTAGTAGCTAAAAAGTTTGATATTTTACCCGAAATTTTGCATGAACCTTTTAGAGTGTCTACTCCGGTGAGTGAGTCGGTTATTTCAAAAAGGGTGTATAAAAATTGTCCAATAATGTTTCCCAATAGACTTTCTTATATTGACCTAGTAGAATTCGATATGCTTGCTTTTGATATTATATTGGGTATGGATTGGTTGCATGCATGTTTTGCATCCATTGATTATAGGACAAGAGTGGTGAGGTTTAACTTCCCAAATGAACCCGTTGTTGAGTGGAAGGAGGGAAATTCTATACCTAGAGGTTCTATTTTTCATGTCTAAAAGAATGCAAAATTATCTCAAAAGGTGGTGTATATCATATAGTAAGAGTCCAAGATCTAGACTCCTAAGTTTCTCCCATAGAGTCTTTACCCGTAGTGAGTGAGTTTTCACAGGTTTTCCTTAATGGCCTTCCTGGTTTTCCTCCCGAACGGGAAATTGACTTTGGCATTGATTTGCTACCGGATACAAATCTCATATCAATTCCTCCATATTGTATGGCTCCGGACAAGTTGAAAGATTTGAAGGATCAACTCAAGGATTTACTAGATAAGGATTTTATAAGGCCTAGTATTTTTCCATAGGGTTCTCCAGTTTTGTTTGTGAAGAAGAAATATGGGTCCTTGAGAATGTGTATTGATTACCACCAACTCAACAAGGTTACCATTAAGAATAAGTACCCTCTCCCTCAGATTGACGACTTGTTTGATCAACTTGAAGGGGCGAGTTACTTTTCAAAAATTTACTTGACTTCTTGGTCATGTCTTTTGGTCTCACTAATGCTCGGGCGGAGTTTATGGACCTAATGAATAGAGCATTTCAAAATTATCTAGATCCATTTGTCATTGTCTTCATTGACGATATCTTGGTATATTCGAAGAATGAGAATGATCGTATGGGTCATTTGAGGGTAGTATTGCAAACCCTTAAAAACATCAATTTTATGCCAAATATAGTAAGTGTAAGTTTTGGTTGAGGTCGGTGAAACCTCTTGGTAACATATCACTAGTGTGGGAGTTAAGGTAGATCGAAGGAAAATGGAAGTGGTAAAGAACTAGCCTAGACCATTGACTCCGACTGACATTAAGAGTTTCTTGGGTTCGTGGATGGTTTCACGTCCATTGCATCTTATTTGACTACTTAGACATAAAAGAGTAATAAATTTGAGTGGTCGATGGAATGTGAGAAAAGTTTACAATTGTTGAAATATAGGCTCACTTCTGCTCCGGTGTTGACATTACCGGAGAGTACAAAGGGTTTTGTAGTGTATTGTGACACATACCGAGTAGGTTTGGGGTGTGTGATTATGCAACAGGGGAATGTGATAGCCTATGACTCTAGGCAACTAATGGTACACGAGAGAAACTATCACACTCATCACCTTGAATTAGCTGGCGTGGAGTTTGCTTTGAAAATTTGGAGGCATTACTTCTATGGGGTTCATGTTGATGTTTTTATCGATCATAAGAGTCTCCAATATGTGTTTATCCAAAAAGAGTTGAATCTCTGAAATAGAAGGTGGCTAGAGTTGTTGAAATATTATGATATGAGTGTCCTTTATCACCCCGACAAGGCTAATGTAGTTGTGGATGCCCTAAGTCGTATGACTATGGGTAGTGTATCCCATCTTGACGAAGCCAAGATTGACCTAGCAAGGGAAGTACATAGGTTTGCTAGGTTGGGGGTGAGGTTTGAGAGTTCTCCGAATGGGGGTGCTATAGTTTATCATAACTCTGAATCATAGCTAGTGGTTCAGGTGAAGTCCAAACAACACCTTGATCTAGCCTTAATGGAATTGAAAGAATCGGTTCTCGACAATTTGAATGAATCATTCTCCTTGGGGGTTGTTAAGGTACAAAGGGAGATTATGTGTTCTCGATGTAGATGGGTTGAGGTATCGAATCCTAGAAGAAGCACATAGGTCCCGCTACTCAATTCATCTGGTATCGACAAAAATGTACCATGACCTAAGAGATATATATTGGTGGGAAGGTCAAAAAAGGGACATAGCGGAGTTTGTCACTAAGTGTCGAAATTGCCAACAAGTAGAGGCCGAACACCTAAAGCCAGGTGGATTACTACAAGAGATCAAAATTCCTACATGGAAGTGGGAAGACATCAATATTGACTTTGTATTAGGTTTACCAAGGACTCAAAAGTCCTATGTTTCCATATGGGTGGTTGTGGATCGATTGACTAAGTCCGCTCGCTTTATTCCCGTCAAATCTTCATATCGATGGAGGATTATGCAAGAATCTTCCTAGATTATATTGTGTGCCACCATGACATTTTTGTTATCCATTATATCATATCGGGGGGGCGCAATTCACATCTACATTTTGGAGGTTGTTCCGAAAAGGATTGGGTACTCCGATGAAGTTAAGCACCGCTTTTCATCCCAAAATGGACGATCAAGCAAAGCGTACGAGACAAACCCTTGAAGATATACTTAGAGAGTGCATAACACATTTAAAAGGGAGTTCGAATAGGCATTTACCTTTGGTGGAGTTTTCCTAAAACAATAGTTTTCATTCATCCATTTCCATGGATTCTTATGAAGCCTTGTATGGTAGGAGGTGTAGGCCTCCTATTTGATGGTTTGAACTGAGTGAGCATCGCTTCTTGGTCCCAAGTTGATTTATAAGACTTTCGAAAAGGTTAATATCATAAGGATATGGTTGCAAATGGCCTATAGTTGGCAAAAGTCTTATGCCTATCATAGAAGAAGGGATTTGGAGTTTGAAGAAGGTGATAAGGTGTATTTGAAAATTTTACCAATGAAATGGGTGGTTAGATTTTGCAAGAAGGGTAAATTGAGCCCTCGTTATGTGGCCCCTTATGAAATCTCGCAAAGGGTTGGTAAGGTTGCCTATGAATTGAAACTTCATAGTGAATTGGCTTCAGTTCATCCGATTTTCCATGTTTCTATCTTGAAAAAGGGTATCGGTGATCCCGAGTCAATTCTTCCTATTGAGGGTCTTGGTGTCAAGGATTACCTCTGTTGTGAGGAAGTTCCGGTTCAAATTCTGATAGACAAGTCGAGAAGTTAAGGAATAAAGAGGTGGTTTCCGTAAAGGTGTTATTGAAAAATCATATAGTTGAGGATGCAACATGGGAGGCCGAGGTCGACATGAAGTACTGTTACCCTCATGTTTTTGACAATTACGGTTAGTCATTATTTTTAATAATATAAATATGAATAGAAATTAAAGTTTCTTGATTTTTGGATGAAGTTTTGCACATTATGCATTTCTGAAAAACATACAGTGAAGTTACTGTAGTATTTCTCTTAAAAACTTGAAATTTTCTTTTTTGCTTGTTTTGAGTTATGTTGTGCATTTTCATATGGGAGTCTTTATGAAATGAGATGTAGCATGTTGTTAAGTAGAACTTTATACTAATTGACTAATGTATGCTGAGTTCATAAGTGTTGTGAGAAGGAAATACCTCACGATGAAGTGTTTTGAGCCTTATGTGTGGTAATATAAGTTTTGATATTTGCCTTGTTGAAATGATATGATTTATGTTGATTTGATATTGTTGATTGTTTAGGCTGCTAGTCTTGAGTCTATTCCTTTCTTCAAAAGAATTTTAGTGTCATTTAGGGACAAATGTTCCTAAGGGGGGGGGGGATAATGTAACACCTTGAAAATCCAGGACACATCGGCAAGCCTAACATATGTGTCATAAGGTCTAAGTATTGTTTCTAAGTCCAATTTTAATGAATATAGGTCATTTAGGATGTTTAAGAATCAAAACGTCCAAGAACATCCATGACGTCCGTGAAGTTGGTTCAAAGGGATGTTACTGTGCCTTATCCTATTTGACTAACTTTTATGAGTCGGAAATGTACGAAATTTGTGAAAAAGGTAGCTAATAGGTTTTTGAGTGGTTTCATGGTTTAAATGTCTGGGTACGACTCCCCAAGAATAAACCAAGGGCCCTTGAAGAGGACCCTTTTAGTTTAATGCAACACTGTCTGGCAGTGTGCATCGATGGGATAGAAGATGGCCCATGTGTGGATCAACGGGTCCTCGATGACACCGTCATCCCACACTTAGGCTTTTAGAGAAGGCCCCTTCACCCGCACAGCCTCTGAATTCATCGACGGAGTGCAGAGGTGTAGGCCACGGTCCTTGTGTGGATCGACGGGGCGTCGATGCCACCGTCGTCCCACACCTAGACAATTGGAGGAAGCCTCGCGTGCATAGTCTCTGACCAAGACGACAGAGTGCAAGACGGAGGGGGGGATGTCCGTGGACTCACAGACGGCCCATCGATCGGGGTTTCGTCTGTGAGGGTCGAGTTTTCTGCCTAATTTAAGTTGGTCTTATTTAATTAATTAAGTGGTTTAGGGGTTAGTTGGGGATTAGAGGAAGAGTAATTAAGTTGATTAAGTCCCACTATAAATACCCTCAACTCTCATTAACCTAAAGACAACTCTCAAACAAACTCTCTTCCTTCTCTCTTATTTCTCTCTCGACATGAACTCACCATTGAAGACTAGCAAGGACTAGGGTTTATGGGATGGAAAAGGACGAATTCACCATCAAATTGTTGACAAACTTTAAGGTATGGGTCCTATTCACCTTTGATACCCTTTCCTCAAAAGGTTCCTTCAAAATAGATTTCAAATAATGAGTTTTGTTATGGTCAACCAATTACGAGATTGAAGTTATGAATTAAGTTGTTGATGCTTTATTTAAGTTATATTGATTAGATTATCATTTTAATTAACTTTTTTTATGGTAATTTTTTATGGTTTAGTCTAAACTGAAGAATATGATCCTCCATCCCTAACCCTAGGTTGTGATCTTGACCTATATTGTATTGCGATCATTCAATTCAGTTAGTTGTTGTTATGATTATTGTCCTATACTATTATTATGATTAAATTAAGATGAATTATAGGCTTATCATGCTAGTTCTTGAGATGTGATTTAGGTTATGAATTATAATGTGAAATTAGCACATGTATCTTGTCTCAACTTGTGATCTAGTGTGTGTTATAGAGATGTGATTGGCCTTTTTATCTTATTGGTTATCATTGTGTGATGAGGATACTTCCCAAATTGGGTTGAGCTATGGGTTGATGGTAAGAACATAATGATAGACTATGAGGAAGACTTGGTAAGTCTTAGAATCACTATCTTTACTTCCAATTGTGATTAATTGTTGTTAAGTCATGATATTACATTGGAGTATGCCTTATACTAGGATTATATGGTGGTATGATGGTTAATTGAAATGTCTTGACTATGTTGTGAGGTTAATTAAGGTGTATGTGATATAAGGATAGTGAAAACTATCATGTGCCTTAATATGCTATTAAATGCTATAGCGTTAACCTCACTTATATGAATTGTTATAAAAGGACTTATACTCATATAATTCTTATTAAGCTATGAATGATGATGATTATACAAGGGGTGGACCCTATGTCCTAAATTATGCTTTTATTGATAATTAAAGGCTTAAAGACATTTCAAAAAGGGACTCTAGCTTAGCATCGAGTGAACTAGATTGAGGAGTCTCCCTTCCCACATAGGGAAGTTAGGAACACTATATTACTCTAGAGATAGGAGACTATAATGCATGGCGCATAAAGAAGGTCCAAACTATATCTCCTACATCTAGAAGTATGTTGCCCCATAGGAGTACTCGCTCCACGTAGTTGCTATGTTTCATGTTTTGGTACTAGCTTGGCCAGTAGTATGCCTTCTTTTGGTGTAGGGCTTTATGACACCGGATTCCACACTAGCTCATGTGGTCTATGTTTGTTAGGTGAAGATGTTCCCAAAAGGTAAAACGAATTAAAGGACATTAACTCTATCTTGGATAACCTAAGAGGTCTAGGTAGGGTTATGGGACTCTACCTAAACATTGCACTAGTTAGCCTTGAGGGGAGTCTTAGGAGGAGGTTTTATATATGTTTATGTTATGATAATATATTATGTATTTTGTGATGACCATGGCACATTGTTGATACTATATGTTGATTTGTTAGATTATGAATATGACTTGGGTTGTAATATATGATGAAATGCAAACCTAAATTCCATGATATGTAAAGTAGGATATTGGTCATGTTTTCTTGTTGAGTATACTTGATTGAGTAAGGTGATGGGGAATTGCTTGGTCATTGCACTTGTTGACTTCATAAGGACTTGTGAGTAGTTGTCTTGGTTATTATGATATGTTTCACTCTTATTAATTCTTGTGATACTATTCCTTGATGTTGCGTTGAGTAAATCATGGGTTCCAAGTATGTTGGGATAAGTATTACTTGTTGAGATAGTAAGCATATTTGGTTGGTTGATATGACTTACTTGACTTTTCATTAAGTCCCTAAAGGGGTAAAATGGCATGTTTGACTAAAACGTCTCTTTTATCATGTTTTTCTTGTGTATGTGCATAAGATCTCATACTTAGTACATGTGGAGTATAACCCCATTTTCTTCCCTTTTCCAAAACATTTTAGATTTCGGTCGTTGAAGAGTTTGAAAGGCGACATTGTTGAAGGCTTGGATTCTTTCTTTCATCAAAGTAGTGTAGGTCCTCATCTTTTTCGGGCAATGCCATCCTTTAGCTTACAGATTTTGTTATGAGCTTACTGACTCTATTATTCCTTTCCTTTGTAATTGAGTATTGTACTTTCGTATGACCTATATATGGTCTTGTTGAATTGATGTAAGGGCTATGCCCATATTGTGATAATCATTTAGATGGTATGAGATGAGATAATTGTTGAGACTAATTCTATAATTTTATATATGTATGTCCAATAAAGTAGAAGTCTATGTAACCTTCCTATATGAAGGCTCTATGTATACTCGATATGAAAATATATTATGTATATTCAGAGGCCTATGTAAACCTCCAAGTAGTGATAATGAAAGTTTAAAATTTTTTCACATTTTTCAACCTATGAATGTAATGACATGAGACTAAGAGGCTAGTCATAGACTTTTAAAAGGACAAAAATGTAGGTTACGTCTAGGGGGAAAACCAGGATGTGATAGAAAAGTATGGGATTAGTACAAATAATGTACTAAGTATGGCAAATGCAAAAACATCCAAAAAGGGATATTTTAGTAAAACAATAATTCATGAAATTTAAGTAAAACATTCAAGAATATAAAAGCAAAACATCATGAGAACCATCACTTAACACTTAGATAAGACATTCCATAATTATAAACCAAAGGAGACCATTTACAGTAACATCCAAAAATTTACAGTAAACTTCAACTAACCTTACAGTGAACAAATTGGAACTTTAACAATGAATCATTTAACGCATTCACAATGAATTATCCTATTCTAAATGAGTACACTTCCAAGGCCAAGCGAAAGAGAAAATGAACTCATTTTCCATAAGAGTTTCCTTACCTCGGCATTATCCTAAGACTCACTAAGGTAGGACATGAAGGAAGTATGCATATTCCTCCTTCAATAAACACCAAAGCAACCCTCAATACTACCCCTTTCTGCTTACTCAACTCGGGAAAAACAAGCCCCTCAATCAATGGCAATAGTCTTCCTTCCGAAATGACTAAATATTGCAATGAATAGATAGGGTCTCATACCACCACCTACACTAAGTAGTACATTCTTTTAGAAGGTTTGGCACCAAGTCTTCCCTTTCGGAAGGTCCTACCTAGTGCAATGAGTAGATAATGTCTCATACCACCACCTACCCTAAGTAGTACGTTCTTCTAGGAGACTTAGTTCAATCAATTCTTTGGTGGAGGGTTATCTTAACCAACATAGACCATGAGAGCTAGACAAGGAATCCCAACATTAACCCCTATCGGATGAGGGATCCTCAATTGCCTAGAGTAAGGTCATTCTTTTTAGCTTTTACATGACTTTCCCAATGGCTACACATATGCGGGCGCATCGTTAAGGGACAAGGAGATTGATACTAAGTACTTATTCTCTACTCACGAGGAGAACTCATCTCAAGAGGTACATTGCAATACAACAACTCAAGTCCCAAAGTGTAACCACCACTTCTTCATATCCTCTCGGTGTTAGACATAACCCCCACGGATTCTAAACACATTAAACTATAGGTTAAGGATAGCTAGTGATTACCACATCTGAACTCACGAAGGGCATTCATCCTCCGAACTATTTAGAAGGCTCTTAGAATGTAGTGAGGTTGCTACTAAACACTTCATCTTAACTCACGAAGAATGTTCACCTCAAAACTCCTCTATTTACTCAATATAACATCATACCTTCATTGAAGTGTGTGTGACTACTTGTGAGCACATCTTACATGTAAACATCATTTCATTAATATTAATTTCTATACATGTTTTAGACCTACATTCATCAATTTACATACTTTACATGCTTCACAAAATCATATACATTACACACGAATTATCTAAGCCAAACATACTATTCAACTTTTCACAAAAGCACAAGACAAGACTTATTTTAAATATCACTTCATTTCATGTACTTTTCCTTCAAATCACATCACAAAACATAATAAGTAATATCAAGTTCATCAAATAAACACCGCCACCAAGAAGGTGGACCATACCACTCAAGAGCAATCTATCATAAGAACTATACAATATAGGCAACTCACCATTAGACCAAGACATCATCCACTATAATTAATCTCTGAAAAATTCATCATAATAAGTCCCTTAGGGAAGTAACTAAATCAAAACAACAACATAAGAAAACCAAAGTTCATACATTACCCAAACTTTTTCATTTAACTCATTTCTTAAGCTAAAAGTTTGATTTATGCATATACGTTAGTTCATTAGGTTTTTAAAATGTAAATAATCAATTCATACAATAATAAACATAGTTAAATCATTAGAACACTTCTACAAGAAGACCCATGCTTAAAATAAGAGATAAAAGGAAATAGAGTTTGAAAATCCTTTTTGAAATCTTTTGGAAATGGCTCCTTGAATGGAAGAGGGTTCAAGTATGGATATCATACCTCAAAGAGAAGTAAAACCACTAATATTTTATGAAGAAAACGTCCAAGACAGCCCCTTCTTTCACTCCTTGAGCCTTAGCTGCAACGGTGACTTTGAGAGAGTTTTCTTTAGAAAGGGAGTGAATATTTGAAGTGAGGGGTAGGGATTAAAATTAACTTTATATTACTTAAAAACACTAACAATATTGACGTAGGGTTATAAAATACTTGGGGTGAATTTACCTAAAATACCCCAAGTTGGCAGCAGCTTCAACAGCTTTTTGAAGTGGCCAATCGACGACCCAAGCTACTGAGAATCGATGAGTCGATGGCCAGTGCTACTGGGCGTCGATGTCATCAGAGACTGGTTAAAGGAAGATCTGATTTTCCCACCAAGTGTGGGACGACACCCCTCAGTCGACGGCAAGTCGATGGGCCTACGCTTTGTAGACTGATCCGTCATTTGGGCAGTGTTCTTGGCAGTGTTGTCCAATTCTTGGGTCCTTCATCTAGGTCCCCTTTCGGGTCCTAGGCGGGGTTGTTCACAGATGTTAAAAATCTTAACTAAGTTGTATAGGTCTTAGGAACATCCTTCCAAAGTTTGAGGGAAAACGAACACGTAAAACTCACACAAACAAATCAAGACATACAAGTACAATCTAAGGCACACCTCGAACGTCATGGACATTCTTGAGCGTTTGACCTCCAAACTAAATCAAACTTCACAAACTGCCTAGCAACACTAAATTAACTCAATTTAAAACAAAATTAACTCAAGAAACACTTATGAGGCTCTATTTCACCTTAGTTTGTTTTTGGGCGTGACATTCTCCCTCACTTAGAATAACATTCGTCCTCGAATGACACTAAAACTTCAAGACCAACAAGGATTCACTTAGCATCACATAAAACATTAAAATCATGAAAAACACACTCAAAATCAAAGAATCAACTAACCAGGAGCATCCTTTCACATTTTCAAACGCTTAGCAACATAAACTTCGCAATTTCAAAACTCACCCTTATCGTTCTTTTATGGAGGAACTATCTTCTCCAACATTAAACATGCTAATATACAATACTTTTTCACACATTGAAACATCAATTCAAGATAAAACAATTTTCTTCAGAAATCAAAAATTTCACATTAAGGTTCACTGTAACACTGCCAATCATACTCAAAATTTTCAAAATTTTATTCTTTGAGAAATTCATCAAGATGACATGATCATATGAACTATAAAACCACATAAACTCGTTTCATATCATAAAAACAACAATTATAAAGAGTTAAGACTTACCAAAACCATCAAATCTAGATTAATTATTCTTCCTAGCTCCATCCCATTGGGATGGTTTTTCTTTGGAACATTAGGATCTAGGGAAGCTTGATTGACCTCTTTCCCTCTTTCTTTGATATTAGGGCAATCCTTCATCTTGTGGATCTTATTACCACATGCAAAACAATCATCCGTTCCGGCAAGACATTTACTCAAATGTTACTTCCCACAAGTCGGGCACCTAGTCCTCTCAAAAGAATGGCCACCACCTTGGGAATTTCGGGTTGGAGCCTTATCCTTGTTTCACAGGAAGAATTATGGTGATAGAACCTCTTCTTAGGCTTTTGGTGACTAGAATTATCCGACTTAGGCCTCTTACTCTCTTGCCTTATCTCCCTAATTTTAGACTCATCAATTTGTTTTGCATAGACCATGAGCCTTGAGATATCCATGTCATTAAGAAGTATTGACGTACGACACTCTATCTCAACAAAGCTAGACACTCCCATCACAAATTTATTCTCCCTAGCCCTAGCGTTGGCCACCATTCTAGGGGCATACTTAGAGAGTTGGGTGAATTTAAGAGAGTACTCTTGCACACTCATTCCACCTTGGCGAAGGTTCATGAATTCAACCATCTTCTTCTCCCTCAATTCTAGGGGAAAAAACCAATCTAGAAAAGCCTCTTTTAATTCCTCCCAATCAACCGTCCCTCTCTATAAGGATCTCTCAATCCTCCATCGCTCAAATCACACTTGAGCCACATCTTTGATTTTGTAAGCGGCTAACTCTGCTTTCTCCCTAGGGGTCACACCTATAGCATCTACAACCTTAAAAACGTCATCTATGACACCTTGTGTTTCTTCATCCACCATATTTCCATGGAAAGTGGGAGGGTTCATCCACATGAAATCACGAATACTAGAAGCGGGAGTACTAGCATTTGGTTAGGGCCTATCTCCTTGGTTAGCTTGGGCAATAAAGTGAGTTTTGACGACATGAGCTTGAGCCGTCATGATTTGGGTCCTGTTAATTAGGACAGCCCTCAACTCCCAATTAGTCATATCTCTATCAAAAAAAGGAGCTTGAGGCAGAGGAGGCACTCGAGGCTCTTGAGGGTCTTGAGGCACTTGAGGCTCTTGAGTCTCTTGGAGTTCCGTAGGCACTTGAGGTTCTTGAAGGGGAACCTCCTCATTCTCTTCCTCTAAGCCAATAATAAGAACTTGGCAAACACGGGGAGGGATCCTCTCATTAGCTACACCTCCCTCCTCCCTTCTAGCGGTTGATCTTCTCATATTCATGTCCTATAAACACAAAGAGAAATGGTTAAGATAAGACACCTTATAGAACTCAACTCTAAGGCACGACATTATAATAGAGAAGAAAGTGGAACTTCTACGATCCTATAGCCTCTTATCCATGGATGTGTCGCGACTCACACCAATGACCAAGATACTACTAGATGTGCCTTGTGAGACTTTTAGAACCTAAACTAATTACCATAACCTTAAGCTCTGATACCAAGTCTGTCACAATCCGAAACTACCCCTAGAAGTTAGGAGGAACCTCATTTCGTGACCGGGCGTACTTGACCCTTTGGGGTCTTATACAAGCCCTTTATGTAGCATTTATTACATAAGACATGAAAAGTAGAGTGGAATTAAAACTTTTCACGAATATCTTAATAAAAAGGAAATCTTTCATAATACTTAGGAAACCTAATCCTCATAAGCCAAACTTAATACACAAACTTCTTAGGGACATGGCCCTTTACATTGAAATCAAATGCATATTAAGTCTTAATAATAAAACTAGAAAACAAAGACAATGTCCTCGAATATATGAGGACATACCAATTCTTGAGAGAGTGAATTCCCCAAGCGTCGCCTTCGAATCTTCCAAAAATCCTTCAACCTATACTCATAGGGTATAGAAAAGTATGGGGTAGTATAAATAATGTACTAAGTATGGAATATGCAAAAACATTCAAAAAGGGACATTTTAGTAAAATAACAATTCGTGTAATCTAAGTAAAACATTCAAGAATATAAAAGCAAAACATAATAAGAACCATCACTTAACACTTAGATAAGAGATTCCATAATTTTAAACCAAAGGAGACCATTTACAGTAACTTCCAAAACATTACCGTAAACTCCAACTAACCTAACAAGGAACAAATTAGAACTTTAACAATGAATAATATATGGCATTCACAATGAATTATCCTATTCTAAATGAGTACACTTCCAAGTCAAAGCGAAAGAGAAAGTGAACTCATTTTCCATAAGAGTTTCCCTACCTAGGGATTATCTTAAAACTCACTAAGGTAAGACATGAAGGAAGTATGAATATGCCTCCTTCAATACACACCAAAGAAACCATCAAGACTACCCCTTTTGAATTACTCAACTCGGGAGAAACAAGCCCCTTAATCAATGGCAAGAAAAGACACCCAACAAACTACCAAAGTCTTCCCTTTCGGAATGACTTTTAAGTGCAATGAGTAGATAGCGTCCCATAACACCACCTACCCTAAGTAGTACATTCTTTTAGAAGACTTAGTTCACTCAATTCTTTTATGGACGGTTAGCTTAACCTACATAGACCATGAGATCTAGACATGGAATCCTTACGTTAACCCCTATCGGATGAGGGATCCTCACTTGCTTAGAGTAAGGTCATTCTTTTTAGCTTCTACATGGCTTTCAAAATGGCTACACCTATGTGGGCGTATAGTTAAGGGATAAGGAGATTGCTGCTAAGTACTCATTCTCTACTCACGAGGAGTACTCATCTCAAGAGGTATATTGGAATACAACATCTCAAGTCATGAAGTGTAACCACCTTTTCTGCATATCCTCTCGGTGCTACACATAAACCCCACGGATTCTAAACACATTAAGCTATAGGTTAAGGATAGCTAGTGAATACCACATCTCAACTCATGAAGGGCATTCATCCTCCGACCTATCTTAGAAAGCTCATAGGATGTAGTGAGGTTGCTACCAAAAACATCATCTCAACTCACCAAGAGTGTTCACCTCAAAACTCCTCTATTTATTCAAGTTAACTTCATACCTTCATTTAATTGTGTGTGAGTACTTGTGAGCACATCTTGCATATAAACATCAGTTCATTAATATTAATTTATATACATGATTTATACCTACATTCATCAATTTACATACTTTACATGCTTCACAAGGTTATATACTTTACACAAGCATAATCTAAGCTTAACATACTATTTAACTTTCACAAAGGCACAAGACAAGATTTATTTTCAATTTCACTTCATTTTATGTACTAGGCCTTCAAAGAAACACACACAAAACATACTAAGTGATATAAAGTTCATCAAATAAACACTGCCACGAAGAAGGTGGACCATACCACTCAAGAGCAATCTATCATAAGAACTATACAATATAGGCAACTCACCATTTGACCAAGACATGATCAACTATAATAAATTTCTCAATAATTCATCATAATAAGTCCCTTAGGTCAGTAACTAAACCAAAACAACAACATAAGAAAACCAAAGTTCATACCTTACCCAAACATGCTCATTTAACCCATTTCTTAAGATATTAGCTTGAAGTATGCATGTACATGAGTTCATTAGGTTATTAACCTGTAATTAATAAATTAATACAAGAATAAAAATATTTAAATCATTATAACACTTTTACAAGAAGACCCATGATTAAAATAAACGATAAACGGAAATAGAGTTTGAAAACACTTTTTGAGATCTTTTGGAAATGGATCCGTGAATGGAAGAGGGTTGAAGGATGGATACCATACCTCAAAGAGAAGAAAACCCACTAATTTTTTGTATGAATAAAACGTCAAAGACATACCCTTCTTTCACTCCTTGAGCCTTAGCTCCAACGGTGACTTTGAGAGCGGCTTCTTTTGAGAGGGAGTGAATATTTGAAGTGAGGGGTCTTGTTTAGGTCTAGGGCTTAAAATTAACTTTATATAACTTAAAAACACTAACAATATTGACGTAGGGTTATAAAATGCTTGGGGTGAATTTACCTACAACACCCCAAGTTGGCAGCAACTTCAACAGCTTTTGGTAGTGGCCCATCGTCGACCCTAGCTACTGTGCGTCAATGAGTCGACGGACCGTGTTGCTGGGTGTCGGTTGCATCAGAAAATATTTTAAAGGGAGGTCTGAGTTTCCCATCCAGTATGGGAAGACGGTCCTCAATCGACGGGGCGTCGATGGGCCTACGCCCAGTAGACTGCTCCGTCGTTTGGGCAATGTTCTTGGCAGTCTTGTCCAATTCTTGGGCCCTTCATCTAGGGCCCCTTGTGGGTCCTAGGTGGGGTCGTACACAGAAATTATACCTCTAATCTAAGTCTTATAGGTACTTGTAACAAACCCCCTCAGTTTCAACGAAAAAGAAAACGTAAAACTCACACAAACACATCAAGACACACAAGTACAATCTAAGGCACACCTTCCGAACGTCATGGACGTTCTTGGGCGTTTTGACCTCCAAACTTCACCTACTGACTAAGAACACTAATTTAACTCTTTTTAACTAAAAATTAACTCCAGAAACAACAACGAGGCTCTAGTTCACCTTAGTTCATTTTGGGCCGTTATATTTTCTCCCACTTAGAATAACATTCGTCCTCGAATGACACTAAAACTTCAAGAACAACACGGACTCACTGAGCATATAATAACACATTAAAATAATGCTCTAAACACTCAAAATCAAAGCATCAACTATCAAGGAGCATAATTTCACACTTTCAAACGTTTAGCAACATAGGCAACTGTAAACTTCAAAATTTTCAAAACTCACAATTAACCTTATTTTATGGAGGAACTAAATTATCCAACATTAAACATGATCATATACAATACTGTTGCACAAACTTAAAATTAAAAAAATCAAAAATAAAAAATTTCACAGTGAGGTTCAGTGTGCTCACTGTTAAGCATACCAATTTTTTTCAAACATTCATTCCTTAACCAATTCATCAAGATGACATAATCATATGAACTATAAAACCACATAAACTCATTTCATAACATAAAAACAACAATCATAAAGAGTTAAGACTTACCAAGATCATCAACTCCGGACTAGTTATCCTTCCTCACTCCCATCCCATAGGAAGGGTTCTTCTTTTGAGCATTAGGATCTAGGGAAGCTTGTTGACGTCTTTACCTCTTTCTTTGATGTTAGGGCAATCCCTCATATTTTGGCCCTTATTACCACATGCAAAACAATCATCCGTTCCGGCAAGACATCTACCCAAATGTTGCTTTCCACAAGTAGGGCACATAGTCCTCTCAAAAGAATGGCCACCACCTTGGGTATTTTTGTTTGGAGCCCTCTCCTTGTTTTCTATGGAAGAATCTTGGTGATAGAAACTCTGCTTAGGCTTTTGATGACTAGAATCATCCGACCTAGGACTCTTATCCTCTTTCCTTATCTCCCCAATTTTGGACTCCTCAATTTGTTGTGCATAGACCATGATGCTATAGATGTCCATGTCATTAAGAAGCATTGTCATATGACACTCTTTTTCCACCAAGCTATACACTCCCTTCACAAATTTGTTCATCCTAGCCCTAGGTTTGGCTACCATGCTTGGGGCATACTTAGAGACATGGGTGAATTTGAGAGAGTACTCTTGAACACTCATTACACATCGGTGAAGGTTCATGAATTCAACAATCTTCTTCTCCCTCCACTCTAGGGGAAAGAACCTATCTAGAAAAGCCTCTTTGAATTAGTCCCAATCAACGGAATCTCTCTCTAAGGGTCTCTCCATCCTCCATTTCTCAACCCACACTTGAGCCACATCTTTGAGTTAGTAAGCGGCTAACTCCTCTTTCTCCCTATGGGTCACACCCATAGCATCTACCACCTTGAAAACCTCATCTATGAAACTTTGTGGATCTTCATACACCTTGGTGCCATGGAAAGTGGGAGGGTTCATCCGCATGAAATCTTGAATTCTAGAAGCGGGAGTGCTAGCATTTGGTTGGGGACTATCTCCATGGTAAGTTTGGGCAACAAAGTGATTGTTGATGACATGAGCTTAATCCGTCATGAGTTGGGTTAAGTTCATTAGGGCAGCCTTCAACTCTGCATTTGTCATATCCCCCTCAACAAGATAAGCATGAGGCATAAGAGGCACTTGAGTCTCTTGAGGTTCCAGAGGCACTTGAGGTTCCTGAAAAGGAATCTCCTCATTATGTTCCCCTAAGACAACAATAGGAACTTGGTCAACCCAGGGAAGGACCCTCTAATTTTCTACTCCTCCCTCCGCCATTCTAGCGGTTGATCTCCTCGTATTCATGTCCTATAAACACAAAGAGAAATGGTTAAGCGAAGACACCTTATAGAGCTAGACTCTAAGGCACGAAATGGAATAGGAAACAAAGTGAAACTTCTATCATCCTATAGCCTCTTGTCCATGGATGTGTCGCGACTGACACCAATGACCAAGATACTATTAGATGTGGTTTGTGTTACTTTTAGAACCTAAACTATTTCCTATAACCTTTTGCCCTGATACCAAGTCTGTCACGACCCGAAAGTTCCCCTAGAAGTTAGGAGGAACCCACATTTCGTGACTAGGTGTACTTGACACTTTGGGGTATTGTACAAGCCCTTTATCTAGCATTCATTACATAAGACATGAATAGTAAAACAGAATTAAAAATTTTCACGAACAATTTGATAAAAATAAAATCTTTCATAAATATTTAGGAAATCTCATCATCAGAAGCTAAACTTAAGACACGACATGTAACATCTTTGAGACACGACCCTTTACATTAAAATCAAATACATATTATGTCTTAAAAATAAAACTAGAAAACAAAGACTATGTCCTCGAATATATGAGGACATACCAATTCTTAATAGAGTGATTTTCCCAAGCTTCGCCTTCGAATCTTCCAAAAAGCCTTCAATATATACTTATAAGGCATAGAAAAGTGTGGGGTTAGTACAAATAATGTACTAAGTATGGAAAATACAAAAACATGCAAAAAGGGACATTTTAGTAAAATAATAGTTCATGTAATTTAAGTAAAACATTCAAGAATATAAAACCAAAACATCATAAGAACCATCACTTAACACTTAGATAAGAGATTCCATAATATGAATCCAAAGGAGACCATTTACAGTTACTTCCAAAACGTTACAGTAAACTCCAACTAATCTTACAGTAAAAAACTTAGAACTTTAACAATGAATAATTTATGGCATTCACAATGAATTTTCCTATTCTAAATGAGTAGACTTCCAAGGCCAAGCGAAAGAGAGTGTGAACTCATTTGGCATAAGAGTTTCCTACCTAGGGATTATCTCCTACCTCGAGATTATCTTAAGACTCACTAAGGTAACACATGAAGGAAGTATGAATATTCCTCCTTCAATACACACCAAAGCAACCCTCAAGACCACCCCTTTCAGCTTACTCGACTCGGGAAAAACAAGCCCCTCAATCAATGGCAAGACATTAAAAGACACCCAACAAACTACCAAAGTCTTTCCTTTCGGAATGAATTCTTAGTGCAATGAGTAGATAGCGTACCATACTACCACCTAACCTAAGTAGTACATTCTTTTAGAAGGCTTGGCACCAAGTCTTCCCTTTTTGAAGGTCCTACCTAGTGCAATGAGTAGATAGCATCCCATACCACCACCTACCCTAAGTAGTACATTCTTTTAGAAGACTTAGTTCAATCATTTCTTTTGTGGATGGTTAGCTTAACCTACATAGACCATGAGAGCTAGACATGGAATCCTGACATTAACCCCTATCGGATGAGGGATCCTCACTTGCCTAGAGTAAGGTCATTCTTTTTAGCTTCTACATGGCTTTCAAAATGGCTACACCTATGCGGGCGTATAGTTAAGGGATAAGGAGATTGCTGCTAAGTACTCATTCTCTACTCACGAGGAGTACTCATCTCAAGAGGTATATTGGAATGCAACATCTTCAGTCACGAAGTGTAACCACATCTTCTTCATATCCTCTCGGTGCTACACATAAACCCCACGGATTCTAAACACTTTAAACTATAGGTTAAGGATACATAGTGAATACCATATCTCAACTCATGAAGGGCATTCATCCTCCGACCTATCTTAGAAAGCTCATAGGATGTAGTGAGGTTGCTACAAAACACTTCATCTCAACTCACCAAGAGTGTTCACCTCAAAACTCCTCTATTTATTAAATTTAACTTCATACATTCACTTAATTGTGTGTGAGTACTTGTGAGCACATCTTGCATATAAACATCATTTCATTAATATTAATTTATATACATGATTTATACCTACATTCATCAATTTACATACTTTACATGCTTCACAAGGTTATATACTTTACATAGGCATAATCTAAGCTAAACATACTATTTAACTTTCACAGAGGCACAAGACAAGATTTATTTTCAATATCACTTCGTTTCATGTACTAGGCCTTCAAAGAAACACAGACAAAACATACTAATTGATATAAAGTTCATCAAATAAACACTGCCACGAAGAAGGTGGACCATACCACTCAAGAGCAATCTATCATAAGAACTATACAATATACGCAACGCACCATTTGACCAAGACATCATCCACTATAATAAATTTCTCAATAATTCAGCATAATAAGTGCCTTAGGTCAGTAACTAAACCAAAACAACAACATAAGAAAACAAAAGTTCATACCTTACCCAAACATACTCATTTAATCCATTTCTTACGCTAAAAGTTTGAAATATGCATGTACATGAGTTCATTAGGTTGTTAACATGTAATTAATAAATTCATACACGAATAAAAATATTTAAATCATTATAACACTTTTACAAGAAGACCCATGATTAAAATCAACGATAAAAGGAAATAGAGTTTGAAAACCCTTTTTGAGATCTTTTGGAAATGGCTCCTTGAATGGAAGAGGGTTCAAGGATGGATACCATACCTCAAAGAGAAGAAACTCACTAATTTATTGTGATTAAAACTTCCAATACATCCCCTTCTTTCACTCCTTGAGTCTTAGCTCCAATGGTGACTTTAAGAGAGTTATCTTTAGAGAGGGAATGTGTATATTTGAAGTGAGGGGTCCTGTCTAGGTCTAGGGATTAAAAATAACTTAATATTAATTTTAAAACACTAAAAATATTGACCTAGGGTTATAAAATACTTGGGGTTAATTTACATAAAGCTCCCCAAGTTGGCAGCAGCTTCAACAGCTTTTGGAAGTGGCCAATTGACGACCCAAGGTACTGTGCGTCGATGAGTCAACGGCCTGTGTTGCTGCGCGTTGATGGCATCAGAGACTGTTTCAAGGGTTATCTGAGTTTCCCACCAAGTATGGGACGACGCCCCTCAGTATACGGGGCGTCGATGGGCCTACGCCCAGTAGTCTTCTTCGTCGTTTGGGAAGTGTTCTTGGCAATCTTGCCAATTCTTGAGCCCTTCATGTAGGGCCCCTTATGGGTCCTAGTTTTGGTCGTGCCCGAACATTAAACCTCTAAACTGATTTGTCTAGGTCCTAGGAATATCCCACCTCAATTTCTAGGAAAACGAACATGTAAACTCACACAAACACGCCAAGACACACAAGTACATCTAGGTTTTTGACCTCCAAACATAACCAAACTTCACACACTGATTAAGAAAACTAAATTAACTCATTTTAATACAAAATTAACTCAAGAAACACTCATGAGGCTGTAGTTTACCTTTGTTTGTTTTGGGGCGTTACAGTTAGCCTCATACCCCAAAAGGCTTAGAGTGATATTTCCATAATGTTGATAGCTACAATTCCTCATTTGTAATAAAGAGGGTTTCCACATATACCTAAACAGGTTCTAGAAACTACGCTTGCCACAAAGGATCTAGCAAGCAATATCACTTATTATGCTAGAATGTGTTAATGTTCTACTTTTGCTAAGTAGAGCACCTTTCCTTTGTGTAGGGCTCTACAACACCAAATTCCATGTAGCAGCTATGGTCTTAGTGTCGGTTAAGGCTATAGTCTCCCTAAAATAAAATGGACGATGGAAGTATAGAAGTAGACCCTAACTAGGATAACCTTAGGGAGGTTTCTTAGTGTAGGTGGGGGTATGGGACTTCACCTATGCATTGCACAAGTAACTCTTGAAGAGAGTTCTAGGAAGGTGTCCTCATGTATATGTATATGTTTATGTGTTTATGCATGGAATTGTAGTCTTCTCTACTTGTTGTGATGATATTCATGGTATGAGTTCTAATGAGTCTATATGATGGGGTCTCTCCTTATGTGTGTAATGTTGGTCTTATTTGCTATGTGAATGAAGTTTCTACTTGGTTTACATGTAGTGACTAAAGTCTTATGTCAAGTTAATGTGAAGTATGTGCCTTTGTTATATGAAATGATCCTATAGATATATTTGTTAAGTTCAAAGGTTGTAGGTTTTGTTTCCTTGTGATGTTAAGGTGATTTTTGAGTATGGATGTTGTATGCCACATTATCTATACATTGCACCAAGTATCACTAGAGGTTTACTTGGTAAATTTAAGAAGTTAGAATAAGAAGAAGTTCATTGTAAAACGAAATAGCTTACTGTAAAATAACCCCAAATGTGACTTAAATTCTATGTTTGATGTGATATTAAGGCTATGAAATATGCATAAATGAAGTATGTAAGTTGAATAATGCTTCATGTATCAAGTTTTATGAAGTTTTCATAAAAAGGCATAATGCATGGTTTTAAGTAAAATGTCCCTTTTAAATGCAAGATTTTCCATGGTTGACATACATAGTGCCTTTGTGTACTAACTCCATTCTTCTCTACTTTTTACACAAAGTGTAGCTTATGGATTCTTAAAGGATGTCTTTAATGTGAAGGGCTTGATACGTGTTTGCCAAGCTCAAGAAAGGGGTCCTTATATACCAAAGATATCCTATGTCAAGTTTATATTCAATTTATTGTAATAGCTTAAATATTATTTCACAATATTTAAGGGTTGTGTCCCTAATCTATTCTATGATTTTGAGTCTAAGATGGCAAAAGAGGCTTAAAGTCTAAATATGTATTTTGCCTTATATTTTATGTATAGTGAAGTGATGTTTCTAGCATATGATGTGCTATGAAATATTTTACATTTTCCGCTAAATTTACCCATGAAAATGCGATGAATGATAACTATGGGATTGTATAAGACCTTGGGCTACATAAAAGATCCTTTTGTACTAAAATGGATGTCTTACAGCCTCTCTCTCATATTCACCTACCAAGGCATGACATAGATAGTAGACAGTCAGCTCTCTCTGAGAGTTCAAGTACTCCATGTTACTTCTATGGTATTATCCCCTATCATGACAAACGTGGTATCATAGCATCAGGTTTATTAAAGTTATTTTAGTGTCCAAAATATCATATTTCCATGTCTAGTAGAGTACTGATCATCGGTAGTGAGTCCCGTCACACCTATGAGCAAGAGGATATAGGACGTTAGAGTTTCCCTTCTTCATCATCCTCATGTCGTGCCATAGAACTTAACTTGATAAGATCTCTCTCGTATGTTTTCTTGTCTCGTGGTGTTTTAGATGTGATTGCTTGGATGAGGTGGTATCTATATGCTTGAGGGATAAAAGGTGAGTTTGATGCTTATCTTGGTTTTATGGTTTCATGAGTATGTATGAAGGTGAATTTTGGTATGTTTTGATTATGTGATGCTCTTTGTGGTTATATATCAGCTCTATATGAAATGGCATGATATGTTGAGAAATGTATGTCATGATATGGTTAAAGCATGTTAAAAGTTGTTATGGTTAAAATGAGTCTCTTTTTGGATTATAAGTTTCTTTATGACTTTTTATGATTATAGTCTTATGATATGGTTTAGACTTAAATGCTTGATGAATGTGGCAAAAAGCTCAAGAATGCATGTGCCTATATATGTATGTTTAATTGTTCAAGGTTGACATATATATGTGAATGGTGGAAATGTTGACCTTTGTATATGTGTGCACCTTCATAGTTGCCTTGCATGGATTGGAGTCTTTTGTATAGGCTTGGTCCTAGAAGTGAAGGTAGTGTGCTCACTTTGTACAGTTATGATGTGGGTTTGATTGACCTAGAAGTTACCTTAATCTAATGTTGAAAGAAAAGAAAGATGCCTTATGGCTATGCCTTTCCTATTGTTTTCCCCTAATGTTGTCATGACCCTTGATGTTTATGGTATAATTGAGACCTTATGTCGTTGGGTAGTATGACCTATCTTGAATGTTATGGTTTTCCTTTGGGTGTTAGGCCTAGGGAATGATGATAATTGAGATAATTTGCTCTTAAATAAGTTTCTCCTAAGTGGGGAATAGTGATGTGATTAGTAAGGTTGTTGATGAATCTATGTTTTCCTTCTATGTTTAATTGAGCTTGAGACTAATGAGTCAATAGAAGCTTTTTCATGGTAGGAGTCTTGCATTAAAGGTATGAGTTGCATATTCTCCATATGCTATATATGTCTTAGTTGACACTATGTTATGCATGTTACGAAGATTCTAAATTTCATGAAAGAAAATTGTGATCAAATTCATGTTTTCTCATGTTTATTGTGCATCTTGATATACTAGTTGTGAATTTAACTTCATGAGACAATTTAAGAAGTGTGTTTGAAGTCACTTACAATGTGTGGTATTTACATTCATTGATTAAAAAAATTGAGTCTCCTTGAAATGAAAATGGTGAGTCTCTTGAAAATAATGTGACTTTTATGATTTGGGAGCTATGAATTTAGGCTCATGTTTAGCTAGTGTCCTTGTGTGTGCCTATAAATTGTAAGATTTTCTCAAAATGATGTGTGTTTATGAAAGTTAGTGTCATGCTAGGAATAAAAACTTTGTGATATAACTTCCTATTGTTGTAATGTGTGTTGTGTGATATACCATTTTAAATTCACTAGGAAGAAAGTATGAGCATGCTTTGGTTAAAAAGATGAGAAATTCTTATTTTAAAATGAATTGACCCTTGTGCCTTGCTTGGGTGTTAACTCATGAGACATGTAAGTGTGTTGAGGAGAAGTACATTTCTCCATGGACACAACTAAGAATGGTATTATTTAGTATGTACCTCATGGAATAAGGCTTAACTAATAAGAATCCATTGTCAACCTATTTGACTAAAGTCTATGTGCATTAAAGCATTAATGCCAAATTGCTCCTTGGGTGATGTTGAATCTGCCTAAGTGTAAATATGGTCGCATAATGAGCTCTTAATAAATTAGAATGTAAATACCATGTTATAATTAGGAGAAGAATGTTCCGCCTATGAACATGACAAGAACCTAAGTGTTTGATTCATTAAACAAGAGTGAATAAAAGTTTGTGCTTGCTTGTGTTGTATTGAGTTCTAAGTGTGTTAGAGGTTGTTGTTCCTTGTATGTGGTTCATTGACTTATATGTGTCACATCCCGAAACCACACCCTAGAATTTAGGGGCAATCTCGGAATGCAACCAGCGTACTTGACCTCTCAGATGTCTTGTACAAGCCCTTACATATCATTCATCGCATAACATAGTGAAAAGTGCGGAATTAAAATTTTTCACGAAACATATCATAGTCTTTAAAAATATCTTTCTTATAAAGTCATAGAAAATACTAAGTCTCAATCTCATCATCTAAAGACACAAGAATACTTTGGACACGGCCCATACAAAATACGAATATATAAATACTTAGTCTATTACACTAGTTCAATAAGAAACGTAAAAGACATATATGCCCTCGAGTCAAATGAGGACATACTTCAACTTCTCTTGAACGATGATACGGTCCAAGTCTTCACTTCCCAAATGCTCCTCACCTACCAATAACTATAGAGATAGATAAAAGCATGGATTAGTACAACCACATGTACTAAGTATGGCATAATGCATAAAAACCATGAAAACGGACATTTCTTCAAAATATGCATGTTTCTATTTAAAAATCATATTATAATCATAAGGAACAACATTTAAAAACTTAGAAACACATAAAATTTATGACAAATATCACATTTTTATAAGTCACTTTCCAGTAACTCGAATCACTGTTACAATGAAGTCCCTTCACTGTACAGTGAAGTTGCTCATCTTCCCCCTTGACATCTTCTAGTATGTAATTATCCCACTTGAAGCTATCCTAAGACTCACTTAAGTAACACCAAGAGAGACCTCACATAAAACCTCTCTAGGAATACCTAAATGACCTTCAAGACTACATATGATAAGTCACATACACACTTACAAGACATCATAACCATCAATGTATGATTCTCCTACAAAAGGTGACTCTAAGTCTCACTTGAGTGAATTGTGAAGCGACCGCCCATACAATCCCTTACACACACACTCAAGAAATCCTATAAACTACCTAGAATAGAATCATTCTCACCAAGTGTATCAACATATAGATAATATGACATTTCCTCAACAAAGGCTATCAAAAGACTTACTTAAGTAGATCAAGAAGATAACCCACATAATCAACATCTTCCCTAACTAGAGTCATTCTTAAGCCTTATCTAGGTAAGATACGAAGTGACCATTCCTATTCCCCCTTCACACCTTAACTAGAAAACCCTTAACTACTCTAGATAAGTATTTATTTCATTTACATACTTCATAAGATAAGTCATTAGTTCATTGGTTCATTAAGACTCATACATGACATAAAGGACATTCAAGTAATGGACATGGAAAAGATCTAGGGACGCTAACTAAGACCTTTAAAGCCTATTGTGCAATGTCTTGATAGCGTCCCATACAACTACCTAAACTTCATAAAACTTCTCTAATTCTAGTAAGTATTCCACAAGATGAGAATAGGAAATAACAGACATAGACCATGATAGCAAGACATGGAATCCAAAGTTCTAACCTACTCCGAAGAGGGTGTTTTACTTTCCAATGGTAGAACTTAGACACATCCCATGTAGGCACATGGTTAAGGAATACGAAAGGCATGCTTTGTAATCTAGTCTCATACTTAACTAGAATACTTCCCTTGCCATACTCACACGGTACTAGCTTTCTTTCTCATAGAGTAATTCACACATTAGGTTCACATAAAATGGTTCCATAACGAGTTCATAACCCTATTACATTTACCCTACCAAAGAGGTCCTCTTAAGGGTACCTTCCAATGGAGACAAGAAGCTCATAATGACTATCCTAAGGTTTAGTATGTTCCCGTTCCATCCAATTAACCTTAAGTCCATCATTCCTTTACTTCTAAGGATTCCATTACCGCTTACGACTTTAACATTCATAACCTTACCACTAGGTTCAAGGTTTCACTTCAAAGACTATCTTAACTTCATTTTAAAGTCACATGTCATTCATACATTCAAGACTAAGAGCTTTAACATACTAAGTCAAGACATCACATATCCATAATCATATATACATCAAGTAACGGAAACAAGTCAACCAAGACAAGACACCACAAACTTCACTTTAACTCATAAATAAAACCATATCATCTTCAAGTAATCCTATACACTATCATAACAACATCAATGTGACCAACATAGACTTATATAGTCAAGTAGGAATAACCAAGACTCACCCTAAGACTATGCACACAAGGTCAAAGTCATAGTCTGTCATGATCACCTACATAACATCGATAGAACACATATACTTTCACATTGCTTACTATCACATCTCGGTTTAACCTCTAGACATAACCGGCATTGTCGTTCTTTTCAAGGACTAATACTAGACGCTTAGTTTCATGTCATTACATTCATAGGTCGAAAATGCCGAAAAATTTAAAAGATTAATTATCACTACTTGGAGGTTTACATAGACCTCTACATACACATAATAGATATTCATATCAAGTATACATCGACCCTTCTTATAGGAAGGTTACAAAGCCTTCTACTTTTATTGAACATACATATACGTAAAATATAGAAACAGTCTCAATGATTGTCTCATCTCATACCATCTAAACAATTATCACAATATGGGCATAACCCTTACATCAATTCAACGAGACCATGTATATTTCATACGAAATTACAATACTCCATTAAAAAGGAATGGAATGATAGAGTCAATAATATCATAACAAAATCCCTAAGCTAGATGATGGAATTGACCTCGAAAGTTGAGGACCTACCCTACTTGGATAAAAGGAAGAATCCAAGCCTTCAACAATGTCGCCTTCCAAACTCTTAACGTCCGAAACCTAAAATGGTTGGAAAAAGGAAAGAAAATGGGGTTAGTACTCAACATTTACTAAGTATTGGATCTTATGCACATACAAATGAAAAACATGCTAAAAGGGACTTTTTAGTCTGAACTTGCTACTTTACCGATTTAGGGACTTAATGCAAAGTCAACAAAGTCATATCAATCAAACAAACATGCTTACTATCTTAACAAGTAATACTTATTCCAACATACTTGAAACCATGATTTACTACAACCCTAACATCAAGCAATAATATCACAAAAATAAATAAGAGTCAAACATATCATATTAAGAAAGACAACTACTCACAATTCCTTATTAAGTCAACAAGCGCAATGACCAAGCAAAGCTCCATAACCTTACTCAATCAAGTATCCTAAACAAGAAAACATGACCAATGTCCAACTTTACATATCATGGCATTAAGGTTTACAGTTCATCATATATTAACATTATAACCCAAGGCATATTGATAAATGAACTAATCAACATATAGTATCAACAATGTGACATGGTCATCATAAATACATTATATATTACCATAACATAAATATATATAAGAACCTCCTCCTAATACTCCCCTCAAGGCTAACTAGTGAAATGTTTAGGTAGAGTCCATACCCCTACCTAGACTAAGCTAGACCTCCTTAGGTTATCCAAGTTAGAGTTCAAGTCCTTTAATTTGTTTAATCTTCTGGTAACATCTTGCGCTAACTGACATAGACCACATGATCTACTGTGGAATCCGGTGTCATAAAACCCTACACCGAAAGAAGGCGGACTGCTAGCCAAAGTAGTACCAAAACATGAAATATAGCAACTACGTGGATTCACTAGCTAGTTTTCCTATGTGGGCAAAATATATCCAGAACTAGGAGATATAGTTAGAACCCTCTTTAGGTCATTAATTATCAATAATGGCTTAAATTTGGGCATAGGGTCTACCCCATGTATAATCATAATCACTCAATAGCTGAGTAAGAATTATGTGAGTATAAGTCCTTTCATCACAATTCGTATAAGTGAGGTTAACACATTAGCATTTCATAGCATATTAAGGCACATTGGTAGTTTTCACCATCCTTATATCACATACACCTTAATAAAACTCACAACATAATCAAGACATTTCAATTCAACATCATACCACCCTATAATATTAGTATAAGGCAATACTCCAATGTAATATAATGACTTAACAACAATTATAACAATTGGAAGTAAAGATAGATATTCTAAGACTTACCAAGTCTTCCTCATAGTCTATCATCATGGTCTTACCATCAACCCATAATGCAACCCAACTTGGGGAGTAACATCATCACACAATGATAACTAATAGAATAACAAGGCCAATTGCATCTTTATAACACAATTCATCTTTATATCACAACTTGAGATAAGATACATAGGCTAATTTCACATTATAATTCATAACCTAAATCACATCTCAAGAACTAGCATGAAAGGCCTATAATTCATTTTAATTTAATAATAAAAACACCATAGGATAGTAATCAAATCAACAACCAACTTAATTGAATGATCACAATAAAATATAGGTCAAGATCACTACCTAGGGTTAGGATGGAGTATCATACTCTTTAATTTAGACCAAACCATCAAAATTACCATAAACAAGTTGAATTACATGTTAATCTACTCAATATAACCTAAAGAAATCATCAACAAATCAATCCATAACTTCAATTTCGTAATTGAATGAAACCTATAAAAAATTGAACTTTTTGAAATTTATTTTGAAGTAACCCTTTGAGGAACGAGTCTCAAAGGTGACACATATCCTAACGTTTGTCATCAATTCAATGGTGAATTTATCCCCTTCCATCCCCCAAACCCTAGTCCTTGCTAGTCATCAATGGTGAGCTCATGTAGAGAGAGAAATAAGAGAGAAGGAAGAGAGTTTATTTGAGAGTTGTCTTTAGGTTAATGAGGGTTGAGGGTATTTATAGAGGGACTTAATCAACTTAATTAATATCCCTTTAATCCCCAACTAAGCCCTAAACCACTTAATTAATTAAATAAGAACAAATTAAATTAGGCAAAAAACTCGACCCTTACAGACGAAACCCTGATCGACGGGCCGTTTGTGAGTCGATGGACAGCCCCCTCTGTCCAGCACTCCGTCATCTTGGTCAGAGACTGTGAAGGCGAGGGTCTTCCTCCAATTGTCTAAGATTTGGACGACAGTGGCATCGACGCCCCGTCGATCCACACATGGACCATAGCTTGCACCTCTACACTCTGTAAATGAGTTCATAGGTTGTGCGGGTGAAGGGGCCTTCTCCACCAGCCTAAGTGTGGGACGATGGTGGCATCGACACCCCGTCGATCCACACACTGACCGTCTTATGTCCCGTCGATGCACAATGCCAGACAGTGTTGCATCAAACTACAGAGGTTCTCCTCGGGGGCCCTTGGTTATTCCTTGGGGAGTTGTACCCGTACATTTCAACCATGAAACAATTCAAACACATGTTTGATATCTTTCCTCAAATTTTTGTACATTTTAGTCTAAGGTACAGTAACATCCCTTTGAACCAACTTCCCGGACGTCATGGACGTTTTGGTTGTCAAACCTCCTAAATGGACTATATTCATTAAGATTGGACTTAGAAACAGTACTTATACATTATGACACCTATGTTAGGCTTTACGAGACGTCTTGGATTATCAAGGTGTTACATCATCCCCCCCCCCCCGTTAGGAACATTCCTCCCCGAATGACACCAAAAGTCTTTTGAAGAAAGAAATAGACTCAAGACTAGCAGCCCAACCAATCAACAATATCAAATCTACATAAATTATGTCATTTCGACAAGGCAAATATCAAAACTCATATTACCACATAAGGCTCAAAACACTTCATCATGAGGCATTTCCTTCTCACAACACGTATGAGCTCAACATACATTACATGAGTCAATTAGCACAAGGTTCAACTTAACAACATGCTACCTATGTTTTTATAAAGACTCACCAATCAAAATGCACATCATACCTCAAAACAAGCAAAAAGAAAAATTTGAAGCAAAAAGAAAAATTTGAAGTTTTTAAGAAATACTACAGTAACTTCACTATAAGTTTTTCAAAAATGCTTAATGAGCAAAACTTCACCCAAATATCAAGAAACTTCAACTTCTAGTCATATATAAACTATAAAAAAGAATGACAAACCTTAATTTCATAAATATGAGGGTAACGGGACTTCATGTCGGCCTCGGCCTCCCATGTTGTTCCCTCAACTAGATGATTTTTCCATAACACCTATATGGAAACCACCTCTTTATTCCTCACCTTCTTGACTTTCCTATCAAGAATTTGAACCGAAACTTCCTCATAAGAGAGGTTATCCTTGACACCAAGTCCCTCAATAGGAAGAATGGACTCAGGATCACCGATATAGTTTTTCAACATAGAAACATGGAAAATCGGATGAACCAAAGCCAATTCACTAGGAAGTTTCAATTCATAGGAAACCTTACCAACCCTTTGCAAGATTTCATAGGGACCCACATAACGAGGACTCAATTTCCCTTTCTTTCCAAATCTAACCACCCCTTTCATTGGTGAAATTTTCAAATACATCTTATCACCATCTTCAAACTCCAAATCCCTGCTCCTATGATGGGCATAAGACTTTTGCCGACTATAGGCCATTTGCAACCGGTTCCTTATGATATGAACCTTTTCCAAAGCCTTATAAATCAACTCGGGAACAAGAAGCAATGGCTCACCCACTTTAAACCATGAAATAGGATACCTACACCTCCTACTATACAAGGATTCATAGGTAACCATGGAAATGGATGAAAGAAAACCATTGATGTAGGAAAACTCCACCAAAGGTAAATGCCTATCCCAACTCCCTTTAAAATCAATAATGCACGCCATAAGCATATCTTAATGTGTTTGTATCATACGCTCCGCTTGACCATCCGTTTGGGGAAGAAAAGCGGTGATCAACTTCACAGTAGTACGTAACCTTTTTTGGAACGACCTCCAAAATCTAGATGTGAATTGTGCGCCCCGATCCGATATGATGGATAACGAAATGCCATGGCGGCACACAATCTCATCTAGAAAGATTCTTGCATAATCCTCCGCCGAATATGAAGACTTGACGGGAATAAAGCGATCGGACTTAGTCAATCAATCCACAACCACCCATATGGAATCATAGGACTTTTGGGTCCGAGGTAAACCTAGTACAAAGTCCATATTGACGTCTTCCCACTTCGAAGTAGGAATTTGGATCTCTTGTAGTAAGACACCCGGCTTTAGGTGTTCGTCCTTTACTTGTTGGCAATTCGGACAGTTAGCGACAAACTCCGCTATGTCCCTTTTTATACCTTCCCACCGATATATCTCCATTAGGTCATGGTACATATTTGTCGACCCCGAATGAATTGAGTAAAGGGACCCATGTGCTTCTTCTAGGGTCCGATCCCTCAACCCATCTAGATTGGGAACACATAATTGCCCTTAGTACCTTAACACACCTTCCCCGCCTAAGGTGCTCATACAACTTGCCGAGAACCAATTCTTTCAATTCCATTAAGGCTATATCAAGGTGTTGTTTTTACTTTACCTCAACCACTAAAGATGACTCGTAGTTATGATGATCTATAACCCCCATCCGAAGAATTGTCCAACCTCACCCCCAACCTATTCAACCTATGTACTTTCCTTGCTAGGTCCTTCTTGGCTTCGTCAAGATGGGATATAATACCCATAGTCAAACGACTTAGGGCATACGAAACTACATTAGCCTTGCCGAAATGATAAAGGACACTCATATCATAATCTTTCAACAACTCTAGCCACCTTCTTTGTCAAAGATTCAACCCCTTTTGGTTAAACACATATTGGAGACTCTTATGATCGGTAAAAACATCAACATGAACCCCTTACAAGTAATGCCTCCAAATTTTAAAAGCATACAGCACGGCCACTAATTCAAGGTCATGAGTGGGATAGTTTCTCTCGTGTACCTTTAGTTGCCTAGAGGCATAAGCTATCACTTTCCCGTGTTGCATAAGCACACACCCCAAACCCACACGGGATGTGTCACAACACACCACAAAACCCTTTGTACCCTCCGGCAAGGTCAACAACGGAGTGGAAATAATCCTATATTTCAACAATTGGAAGCTCTTCTCACATGCCTCCGACCACTCAAAATTTTTAATCTTTTGGGTCAAAGTAGTCAAAGGAGACGCAATGGACGTGAAGCCATCCACGAACCTCCGATAGTAACCCGCTGAATCCAAGAAACCCCTAATGTCAGTCGGGGTCAATGTTCAAGGCCAGTTTTTCATCGCTTCCATTTTCCATGGGTCTACCTCAACTCCCTCACTAGAGATGATGTGCCCAAGAAAATTCACCGACCTCAACCAAAACTCACACTTACTATATTTGGTATACAAATGATGTTCCTTAAGGGTTTGCAATACTACCCTCAAATGACCCATATGATCATCCTCATTCTTCAATATACCAAAATATCGTCAATGAAGACAATGACAAATGAATCTAGGTAATTTAGGAATATTCTATTCATTAGGTCCATAAATGTCGCCGGAGCATTAGTGAGACCGAAAGACATGAACAAGAACTCATAATGCCCATACCTAGTCTGAAAGTCTGTCTTTGGTATATCCTACCCTCTCACCCTAAGTTGATGATACCTTGACCTCAAGTCTATCTTTGAAAAGTAACTCGCCCCTTGGAGTTTGTCAAATAAGCCATCAATCCAAGGAAAGAGTACTTATTCTTAATGGTGACATTGGTAAGTTGGCGGTAATCAATACACATTCTCAAGGACCCATCTTTTTTCTTCACAAACAAAATCGAATCACCCCACGGAGAAATACTACGCCTTGTAAAACCCTAATCTAGTAAATCCTTGAGTTGAGCCTTTAAATCTTTCAACTCGGTCGGAGCCATCCAATGCGGCGAAATTGATATGGGATTTGTATCCAGTAGTAAATCAATACCAAAGTCAATTCCCATTCGGGAGGAATACCGGGAAGATCATTAGGTAAGACCTCCGGAAACTCACTCACTATGGATACTGACTCAATGGGAGGAACTTCAAATTCTAGATCTTGGACTCTTACTATATGATATAGACAACCTTTTGAGATCATTTTGCATGCTTTTAGACAAGAAATAATACGACGGCTAGGAATAGAATTTCCCCCCTTCCACTCAACAACGGGTTCATTTGGGAAGTTAAATCTCACCACTCTTGTCCTAAAATCAGTGGATGCAAAACATGCATGCAACCAATCCATACCCAATATAATATAAAAATCAAGCATATCGAGTTCTACTAGATCAACATAAGAAACACTATTGGGAAACATTATAGGACAATTTCTATACACCCTTTTTGCAACAACCGACTCACCCACCTGAGTAGACACTATAAAAGGTTCATGCAAAATATTGGGTATATCAAACTTTTTAGCTACTAGAGGTGTAACAAATGATAAAGTAGTGCCCTGATAAAGTAAGGCATATACATCAAGAGAGAAAACTTTCAACATACCGGTCAACACATCGGGAGAGGTCTCTTTCTCATCCCTAGAGTGGAGAGCATAGAAATGGTTCTTCTATGGAGAATCACTTACCCTTGTCATGACTCTTCAAGTTTGGAAAATCTCTCATCTTGTGACCATCTTGCACAAGTAAAGCAATTATACGTCCCCTTAAGGCAATCAACATAGTGCTTTTTACCACATTTTCCACAAGTTGGCTTCTCATTTGGTGAGTTAGTACTTTTCCCTTCTTGCATTTTGGGTTAGACACCCTATCACCACTAGCTCTTGGGAATTTGGAAGGGACTTTATTAGAAACACACTTCTTAAATCTAGGCTTTTCTTGTATCTCAAGCCTATTCTTTGAAGAACCTTCATCAAATGACCTTGTTGTCTTAGCATATATATTGTTCCGCGTAGCCCTTGCCTCCTCAACCCTTCTTGCATAAATCATAAGATGGGTAATGTTCTTGTTGTCATTTAGCATGGCCGAGTGACACTCCTCTTGTAAGTCCCTCGACACCCCCATTACAAAATGGCTCATTTGGTCTCTAGGATCGGAGACCAAAGAAGGAGCATATTTGGACAACTTAATGAATTCCAAAGAGTACTCATGGACACTCTTTCCTCCTTGGCGATGATTGATGAACTCCGTCACTTTCTCCTTCCTCATCTCCCTAGAAAATAACAAATCTAGAAAATTCACCTTAAAGATCTCCCAAGTCACCGGACCACCCCTAAACGGCCTATATCCCTCCATTGCAAATACCAAGTTTGAGCCACATCCTTGAGTTGGTATATGGCCAACTCGACCTTCTCACTTGAAGACACCCCCATAGCATATAGTATCTTATAGACCTCATCAGTGAATTCTTGGGGGTCTTCATCAACCTTACAGCCATAGAAAGTAGGAGGGTTCATTCGAGTAAAGTCCCTTAGACAGGAAGCCATAATAGTGACTTATTGATGAGGACGGGGAGTAATATCCCGATTGGCTTCGGTCGTCATAGCTTGGGCTTGAACCGTCACGACTTTTGCTTGAGTAGTTATGGCTTGGGCCATTTGAGCAAGAATATCCCTCATCTCAGCCTCCATCATAGGTGGAGGGTTAGCCGGGGCTTGCTCCACATTAACATCTTCTTTAAGTGGAGAACTTGCTCATCATGGGGAGGAGCTCCAGTATTAGAAACTTTCTCCTCAAGTATTTGAGCCGCATTCCTTCGACTATTCATGCTTCCTATAAGCACAACAATAGGATTAGATGCAAAAGCACACCATAAGTATACTCTATTGGCACGATATAAGATTTCCAAGAAAGAGAGTGATTCCTAAGCATCATATAGGTTCCTACTCATAAGTGTGTTGCGCTTCACAATTATGAATACAATCCTACATAGACATGGTAGAGAGAGAGAGATATAACTCAATGATATTCAACCTCATGATCTGATACCATGTTTTATGCATCCGGGTTTACCCCCTAGACGTAACTGGCATCGTCGTCCTTTTCAAAGACTAAGACTAGACTCTTAGTTTCATGTCATTACATTCATAGGTTGAAAAATGCGGAAAAAATTTAAAACTTTTATTATCACTACTTGGAGGTTTACATAGACCTCGGCAAACACATAATATATATTCATATTAAGTATACATAGACCCTTTGTATAGGAAGGTTACATAGCCTTCTACTCTTATTGCACATACATATACGTAAATTATAGAAATAGTCTCAATGATTGTCTCATCTCATACTATCTAAACGATTTTCACAATATGGGCATAGCCCTTACATCAATTTTAACGAAACCATGTATAGGTCATACGAAAGTACAATACTCCATTAAAAAGGAAAAGAATGATAGAGTCAATAAGCTCATAAAAAAATTCATAAGATAGATGATGGCATTGCCCTCGAAATTTGAGGACCTACCCTACTTGGCTGAAAGGAAGAATCCAACCTTCAACAATGTCGCCTTCCAAACTCTTCAATGACCGTAACCTAAAAAATTTGGTAAAAGGAAACAAAATGGGGTTAGTACTCCACATGTACTAAGTATGGGATTTTATGCACATACACAAGCAAAACATGCTAAAAGGCACTTTTTAGTCAAAACATGTCATTTTACCCCTTTAGGGACTTAATGCAAAGTCAAGTAAGTCATACCAATCAACCAAACATGCTTACTATCTCAACAAGTAATACTTATCCCAACATACTTGAAACCATGATTTAATACAACCCTAATATCAAGGAATAATATCACAAGAATGAATAAGAGTCAAACATATCATAATAAGCAAGACAATTACTCACAATTCCTTATTAAGTCAACAAGTGCAATGACCAAGCAAAGCCCCATAACCTTAGTCAATCAAGTATCCTCAACAAGAAAACATGACTAATGTCCACCTTAAAAAACATCATGGCATTTAGGTTTATATTTCATCATATATTAACATTATAACCCAAGGCATATTCATAAATGAACTAATCAACATATAGTATCAACAATATACTATGGTCGTCATAAATACATCATATATTATCATAACATAAATAAATATAAGAACCTCCTCCTAAGACTCCCTTCAAGGCTAACTAGTGCAATGTTTAGGTAGAGACTCATACCCCTACCTAGACTAATGTAGACCCCCTTAGGTTATCCAAATTAGAGTTCAAGTCCTTTAATTCGTTTTACCTTCTGGTAACATCTTGCCCTAACCGACAAAGACAACATAAGATAATGTGGAATCCGGTGTCATAAAACCCTACACCGAAAGAAGGCGGACTACTTGCCAAAGTAGTACAAAAACATGAAGCATAGCAACAATATGGATTTACTAGCTAGTATTCTTATGTGGGCAACATAGTTCAAGAACTAGTAGATATAGTTAGGACCCTCTTTATGTGCCATGCATCATGGTCTCCAATCTCAAGAGTAACATAGTGTTCCTACCTTCCCTATGTGGGAAGGGACAGTCCTCTATCTAGTTCACTCGGTGCTAAGCTGGAGACCCTTTTTGAAATGTCTTTAAGCCTTTAATTATCAATCGTAGCTTAATTTAGGCCATAGGATCTACCCCTTTTATAATCATCATCATCAATAGCTCAATAAGATTTGTATGAGTATAAGTCATTTCATCACAATTCATATAAGTGAGGTTAACACATTAGTATTTCATAGCATATTAAGGCACATTGATAGTTTTCAACATCCTTATATCACATACACCTTAATCAACCTCAAAAAATAATCAAGACATTTCAATTAAACATCATACCACCCTATAAACCTAGTATAAGTCATACTCCAATGTAATATCATGACTTAACAATAATTAATCACAATTGGAAGTAAACATAGAGATTCTAAGACTTACCTAGTCTTTCTCATAGTCTATCATCAAGGTCTTACCATCAACACACAACTCAACGCAACTTGGGGAGTATCGTCATCACAAAATGATAACCAATAGAATAACAAGGTCAATTGCATCTCTATAACACAATTTATCTTTAGATCACAACTTGAGACAAGATACATAGGCTAATTTCACATTATACTACTCAAATCACATCTCAAGAACTAGTATGATAGGCCAATAATTCGTCTTAATTTAATCATAAAAACACCATAGGATAGTAATCAAATCAACAACAAACTCAATTGAATGATCAGAAAACAATATAGGTCACGATCACTACCTATGGTTAGGGGTGGAGAATCATGATCTTCAATTTAGGCCAAACCATCAACAATTACCATAAATAAGTTGAATTACATATTAATCTACTCAAATAACCTGTAGAAATCATCGACAACTCAATCCACAACTTAAATTTCGTAATTGAATGAAACCCATAAGAAAACTCAACTTTTTTGAAATCTATTTTGAAGAAACTCTTTGAGGAAAGAGTCTCAAAGGTTAATAAAACCCACACCTTAACGTTTTTCAACAATTTGATGGTGAATTCGTCCCTTTCCAGCCCCCAAACCCTAGTGCTTGCTAGTCCTCAATAGTGAGTTCATGTAGAGAGAGAAATAACAGAGAAGGAAGAGAGTTTATTTGAGAGTTGTGTTTAGGTTAATGAGGGTTGAGGGTTTTTATAGTGGGACTTAATCAACTTAATTAGTCTCCCTTCAATCCTCAACTAACCCCTAAGCCACTTAATTATTTAGATAAGACCAACTTAAATTAGGCAAAAAAACTCGACCCTCATAGATGAAACCCCGATCAACGGGCCGTCTGTGAGTCGACAGACAGCCCCCCCCCCCTCCGTCCTGCACACCGTTGTCTTGGTCAGAGACAATGCAAGCAAGTTTCTTCCTCCAATTGCTTAAGTGTGGGATGATGGTGGCATCGATGCCCCGTCGAACCACACACGGATCGTAGTCTGCACCTCTGCAATCCGTCGATGAGTTCAGATGATGTGCAGGTGAAGGGGACATCTCCACCATCCTAAGTGTAGGACGACGGTGGAATCGACGCCCCGTCGATCCACACACGGGCCGTCTTTTGTCCAGTCGATGCACACTGCCAGGTAGTTTTGCATCAAACTACAGGGGTTCTCCTCGAGAGCCCTTTGTTGGTCCTTGGGGAGTCGTACCTGGACATTTCAACCATGAATCAACTCAAACACCTATTAGCTACCTTTCCTCCAATTTTTGTACATTTCCATCTCCTAAAAGTTAGTCAAATAGGATAAGGTACACTAACATCCCTTTGAACCAACTTCCCGGACGTCATGGACGTTTTGGTTCTTAAACCTCCTAAATGTCCTATATTCATTAAGATTGGACTTACAAACAGTACTTACCTATGTTAGGCTTTACGACACGTCAAGGATTTTCAAGGCGTTACACTTAACATGTAGATAGATATCATCATACTTCACATAATCAACTACAGAAATAGCAACATTACTTCAAGTAGTGCCGACAATGCTATGATCATCTTATTGCATAAAGTAACACCGATAAGGCCACGTCAATTTCAAGTAAACCACATAACACCACCACCATAAGTGGACCATAACAATCACAACATAACTGAAGTATAAATAACCTCAAATGAAGAGAATAGGTCAACTTACCACCACATCATCCTCAATTCCTTAATTCGATGCTAAATCATTCAATTCACTACTATAAGACCCTTACCAATGGCCATGGACAATAATTCAATATAGACATTATGATAATAAATGAAACTAGGTCAATTCAATATAGATTCATCAATGTAATACGACCTAGATATCAATTGAACACAATTCTTACATCATTAGAAAGCCCATATAAATATACACTAGAATTCAACAACATAAGATCAATATCAAGTAACCTATAACATAGTCAAAATCTAGGGTTCATCCAACTCATGGGTTCATAGGTAATTTAGGTTAAAATAATCAACACAATATCAATTAAATCATTATTCAATGTTTAGAAATCATTAATGCAAGAACCCATGGTAGAATCTTGAAATTGGACAATTCAACTTGAAAACTTTAGAAAACATCTTGAGAATTGGGGCTTCTTGATGAAGAGAGTTTCAAGGATCAATATCCATACCTTTATGAAGCTAATTATTCACTTTAATGAATAATATCCACCCAATTCGTCACTTTAAGCCCTTCCTTGTGTTTGGACTTCAATGGAGTCCTAGAGAGAATTCTAAGGGATTTTGGTTTTTGATTTAGAAGAATGAATTCTTCAATGTGTTTTGAGACTTATATACACACTTAAAATATCCAAAAGACCCCTAAATAACCGCTAATACTCTTATTTGGAAGTGGGGTGAAATTACAACATCACCCCTCACTTAACGATGAGGCTGCGCAGGAAAAGAGACCATCGATGATTGGGCAGTCGACGGACCATTTTTCCACAAAAAGATTGTCCTGACCTCCCGTCATTTGGTTCAGAGGCTTGAAATGGTCCTCCTCCCTTCCTAGTATAAGTCCCTACCAACGGCACCCATCGACAGGGCGTCGATAGGACCACGAGCCATTGATATCATTTAGGGCTGCCTGGGACAGTCTTGACTCCAAGTTTGGGTACTTTCTCAAGGACCCTTGGTTGCTCCTTGGGGATGTTTTCTCGGACGTTTCCAACACAAAAATGATTGTATACGATTTAGCACCTCTCACATGAATTTCATCCAAAACTAACACGTAAAACTCAATGAAACATGCTTAGACACACAAGGTCGTTTCAAGGCAACAATTTCGAACGTCATGGACGTTTTACCTCCAAACTCCACGAAGCTTGACACACTTCATATAGATGCTATAATTAGTCATTTAATGACCTTTAAACCTCATTAATCACACATAAACACATAGAACCACATATGAGACACATAGGTGACTTAGTCGTCGAACGTCTTGGTCGTCCCTTGACGTTTGACTTCCAATGCACCTAAACTATTAGTCACTGCCTCATTAACACATAACAGACCTATTCAGTACCTTATAAAATCAATACCAAAAGTCTAGACTCTATTTAACCTATGTCATTTTCGGGTCTTACATTCTACCCCACTTGGACAACATTCGTTCTCGAATGACACTTGCCACTCTCCGAACACTTCCAAGAATAGAGATTTAACTAAAAGCTAATAACCATTACACACAACAAATAATCAATAAGAAAACATCACTTTCACATATTTATGATATTTACAACACAACAGGAAACTAGAAGACAATTCTATAACTCGTTATGCTTCAAAACTCACATGCTTCATTCCAAATAACAAAAATTCATTTTATATTAAGTATCATGCCTATATAAATCAGTTCTAACAACATTAAAACAATGTTAGGCCAAAGAATTAATTAGTCAAATTTCCAAAAATTTAACAGTGAATAAACAGTATCCTTACAGTGATTCAAAAAAAATTTTCAAAAATCCATCTTTTAATCAATTCATGATATAAACATGATAATATGTAAAGTAACATTATGTAAAGACATCTTAAAACACAATCATGGCTTCACAAAACACACAGTGCAAGAAGGTAATGAAATTCAATTTTAACAAAACACCTAAACACCATGCACATGCAACAGGCTTCTAAGAATTTCTATCCCGTCTACTAATCATACTCCCCCACTCAGAAGAAACTCATATCTCAAAAATATAAAATGCAAGGACTTAGCCTCATTATTCTCATCTGTCTTTGATCCTCTATTCCGGAATGCATAGAAACACCTTTTTGTTGGAGCATCAACCTTTGGAGAACTAGGAGCAACTTGCTTACCCTCTCTTCCTCTAGAAGCAATCATAGGACAATCTCTCACCTTATGTCCTTCCTTACCACAACTGTAGCAACTCCCGGTACCCAATAGACACTCACCATAATGTTTCTTGCCTCAAGTGACACATGTAGGTTTGACATTTTGAGAACCACCTCCTCTCTCCACTTTCACATTAACCCTCTTAGATTCTTCTTGAGTTTGAGCCCTCTTCTTCAACCTAGTTTGCTCTTGATCACTAGCACTACTTCTTTTCAAACTTCTAGCCATCCTCCTATGTTTAGACTCTTCAATTGATTATGCATACACCATGAGTCTAGATAGGGTCATATCATCATGTAGCATAGCGGTACGGCATTTCTCCCTCACTAAGTCGGCCACACTTGTCACAAAATGACTCATTTCATCCCTTGGATTAGACACAAGAGAAGGGGCATATCTAGATAACATTGAGAACTTCGAAGAGTATTCCTTAACACTCATATTGCCTTGCTTGAGATTGATAAACTCCTCCACCTTAACTTCTCTTTTCTCCCGGGGAAAGTACTTACCAAGAAAAGCTTCCTTAAATTCTTCCCACTAAGTAGGACCCAATTCCTCCGGCCTATTATCCTTCCATTGAGTGTGCCATATTTGAGAAACATCCCTCAATCGATACGAAACCAATTCCGCCTTCTCCCTAGATTTAACTCCCATAGCACTCAAAACCTTGTACACTCCATCAAAAAACACTTGGGGATTCTCTCCCACCTTAGAACCAAGAAAGATAGGAGGGTGGGATTCATCCTCACAAAATCTCTTAACCTAGAGGTCATAGTTCTCTCAACAATATTCACCCCAGGCATCATCCTCAAATTTATTTGAGTAGTCACGGCTTGGGATAAAGCAACCAAAGCCTCTCCTATCTCCCTATTACTCAACTCCGGATGAACCTCCGGAACATCATTACCTCCTTCCATATTAGGGACTTGATCACCTTGAGGAACTTTCTCAACTTTCTCAACTTGTGGAGGAATCTCCTCTTACACCTCGTTCTCCTCAACTCTCCTAGCTGGTGTTTTCCTCGTATTCATCTTCCTAGAAACACTAGGAAAACCATAAGAAAATATTACTCATAACTTTTACTCTACGGCATGACATAGGAGTAGAAAAGGAGGGAAACTCTATCATCCTATAGCCTCTCGCCCATAGATGTGTTGCAACTCACACCGATAGTCAAGACTTTACTAGACGTGACTTGATGAGACTTTTTGACTCCTAATACTACTTTCACAACCTATGCTCTTATACCAAGCTTGTCACATACCAAAACCACACCCTAGAAGTTAGGTGTCACAACCGGGAAGCACCCCCTAGAAGTAACATGGCGTACTTGACCTCTCGTAGATCTTATAAAAGCCCATAGTTATCATTCATCGCATCGACATAGTAAAATTAGCGGAAAATTTAAAACTCTTCATAGCAACTCATATGCTAGAAACTTTACTTCATATACATATAAAACATAAGTCATAAGACATATATAGACTCTAAGTCTCTTTTGCATCTTAGACTCAACATTATTAGAATACGTTAGGGACACTGCCCTTAAGACATAATACAAAACTATACAATATTTAATAGACTTTACAATAAGTACAGATTAGGACATCCTTGGACTTAAGGATTCATTTCCTTGAGCTTGTAAAATCACCTATCAAGATCTTCAATCATAGACCTCCTTTAAGCATTCCATTACCTACACTTTGTTAGAAAGTAGATAAGAATGGGATTAGCACAAGAATGTACTAAGTATGGCAACCATGCAAAAACATGCATTTAAAAGGGACATTTTCTTTGAATCCATACTTCATGTCATTTTGATTAAATCATCATAAAACCTTTATCAATAGCATATATATAATTTTCATACTTCATAGAAACACAATCAAAGGCCAAACATCATTGAAAAGGACTTATAGAATTTAAGTCCAATTGGAGGTCACTTTATAGTGAGCTCATCCTCTTTACAGTGAACTAATTCTTTTAATTCATTAGTATTTCAAGTAATCCATTAAGGATAATTGGTGCAATGTATCACCTTAGAACCACAAGGAAAATCATAAATATCATCTACACAAGACAACACATACCATAATAGAAGTATAATACCACATAGATATAGTTAAGTCATGACCTTCATCATATAGTCAACAAGATCAACATCATGCATGAAAACTCATATCGTGCACATCTTCATAACAAGTAGACAAATACTACAATGTCATGCATAGGGAACACATACATAGTGACATGCATTAGAACACCTTCCTAGAACTTCCTAAGGAGCTACTTGTGCAATGTCTAGATGGGTTCATTACTTCCACCTATCCTAAGTAACCTCCCTTAAGTCATTCTATTTAGGTTGCTAGTCATTTAACTTCCATTGTCCATTTTACTTTAGGGAAACTATATCCTTAACTGACATAGACCGTGTGATGATAAATATGGAAGAACCCAACACCGAAAGGATGTGGTATACCGGCCAAAGTAGAACCAAATGTGACATAGCTTTCTAGGTGGATCCACTAGCTAGTATCCTATGGTGGCAACATAGTTATGGAACTTGGAGGTACATGTGAAAACCCTCTTTATGCCAATATTAGGCATTGTAGTTATTCACTTATGGAAACCCTATTTATGCCCATTGAGGAATTGTGGTTATCCACCTCATGAGATTTATGGTGACCTACCTTCCTACCATAGGAAGGGACACACACTCATATTCAAGTTCACTCGGTGTTAAGCTAAGTTCCCTTCATTGAAAACCGTTATTATATTTTTACTTTATAAATCATAGGTTTAGGACAGTCATCCCCTCATATGGTCAACTCATAGGTCATAGATGGAAGTTCATCAACCTAAATCATGTAAAGAATCGATTCACATGAACATGGCATATGTAAAGCATCATCTAGTTTAGGGTACACATGAATACACCATTCAAGGACCCTCTCTTGACTAGATCTTCATACATGTGTGTGTGTATACATATATTTGATCAAACCTTTCACATAACACATTAAGTCATACAAGTTCATACATACATATTCATACATATATAAACCAAAACTAGAACTATCCTATCAAGGTACACATGTGCAATGCATCGGCAAGGTCCCATACCCTTGTCCATATTAGTACACCTTTCAAGTCATACTAGTAAGGAATACATAACATATCTCACATACATATACTTTACATGCCTAGTAGACATTAGTGAATATGAACAACCTTTTATTTAGACACCATGATCTATACGACTTGTAATATGCATGTGAGTGAGTGTGTGTGTACATTGGTCAACATGATCACATAATGGATATCAACAACATATTGAGGCATCCACCATCTTAGACCATAATATACCTTCAAGCATAAACCACAGAACAAACAATAGCATAGAAGACAAGCCAACTTCATATTACACTTAAGACTCCTAACTTGTGTTATTCATGCATTCACATAGGGGTACATTGGTAAGGTATTATTAACCATTTTTAACTCATCAATGTCATCACCTATACTTCACCCTAACATGGATATACACATGCTTACACAATAGCCATACAACCTAATTCACAACTAGAATAGGAAAGTAGGCATAAGCTTCACATAGTATCATCAAAGTCACATGCGCATATATTCATAAATTTGCCTTCATGGACATGGTCAACACATATATAGATTGAAAATAAAGTAAACAACGCCACCATAAGTGGACCATACCACACTATGTCATACAAGGCTTCATCAACTACAATATTATACGGAAAGTAGAAGAGATAAGCATTCTCACAAATTTCTCACCCTTTGATCATCATTGATCAATAGACCTTGTTCATAAATACTTCATATATAGGGAAGTAGCTAAATGTACTTTAATTATAGAAGAAACCATGTACAAGTCTCTACAAGATTATACTATAACATAATACAAGGCATCTTACATGTACTAGGACGTAGAAGAACATACATTTTTAATCCAATTCACTTGCATTAATCATCAATTGTATTTAATTAATGGCATAAGTCTAGGGCAGTAATTATACACTTTATCAAAAAGAAATCATGCTTAAATCACTTCAAGATCAAGCTACAACATAGGAATTAGACTTGTCAATTCGTTAGGGTATAGCGAGGAATTAACCAACACTATTGATTCTCTAAGGTCTTGATCATCAATCATATTTTAGAAAAATGTATATGTTAGGCAGTAGCTAATGAAATCATAGTCTAGATGAGACACTACTACAATTTTTGACATTAAGGTCTACACAAGCATGCTTCATATAAGGAATTCTTGGAAGGTAAGTTTACATAGGTTAATCCTATTCAAACTATCATAAATTGGCCCATATTGTGTTCATTACATACAATTCATCCTCATATTTCGTTATAGGCAGCAGCTATAGACACTAACCATGATCAATTTACATAACAACTAACCTAACGTAGTGATAACAAGTTACAACTCCATAGACTAGAAGAACCTAGATTAATTCAAACCAAGCCTTCTTTATTTTGATAGTACAGGATTTATATTCACAATTCAACCACAATATTGACCTAAAACAATAGCTACAAGAACCACAACATAATCGAGTTCAACATTAAATCATATAAAGGGCCATGTTACCGTGAATTTCTAGAATACTAAGCTAGGCATGTTCAATTCTTCATCCATGGATCCTTCATCATAAAATCATGATCAATTAATGTAAATAACAGTAGATACAACCACTTAAATATAATAGAATCATAATTCAATCGATAATAAATCAAGATTATAAAGCCCATGCAAGGCTAATTCGTTTTAGTGATAGAGAATGGGTTCATCATGCAATTGTCACGACCGAAGTCTAGTCCCCAGACGAGAACAGCGTTGTTGACCTCTCAGAGGTCGCAGACAAGCCTACATACGTCATCGTTACTTCATCTAGGTTAATTTTAGCGGAAAATTTGAAATTTTTGTTACTTAACATTCATATAAGACATTCTACTTAAACTCATAGACATTCACAATCAACCATCTAATATTAAGACCATCAAATGAAAGAAATAGTTCCATACATGCATTAAGTGTATACTTGCCAAAAATGCACCAATACAATGTTTGAAATAAGATGAGAAAGAAACGCTAGTGGAACAAACTCCACTAACTCAAACCAATATCTAAGCTAGAATATAATGGGCAAGCATCCTCGAAAGCATGAGGGCCTACCAAATTTGGATGAATGCTCTATGTTCGGATAGCTTCAGCGTCGACCTGTCATCTCTAACGTGCACCGGTGTCTGCACCTAAAAATGTAGAGTTGTATGGGATTAGTACACACTTGTACTAAGTATGGATATATGCAAGCACACACCAAGGACATGCATGATTAAGAAGAGCTCTTTCCTATCGATATGAATTATGGAACGTCAAGTCAGTGAACTTGCCAATTTTGGATTAAGAAAGTCATGCCATGAGAGTAACATGCATCATCATACTAATCATTTTGCAAATAACACATAACATATTACACATATCATATCACATAGTTCATATCATTCTTTCATATGTCATGAGACCTTGGAATCAGGACTTGACATTAGGACCTCCCAAAATGAAGGCTCAACATATGGGACCTCAACTACGGAGCCTTCTTTAACAATCACAGAGTCTGATTCATTCATTCATAAGTACTTCATTTTCATTCTTTCATATACTAGTGCAGCCACCAGTCATACCTAGGATGTAGTTGAAGACTCTCATCGGGTTCGCTGTGCAATGACCAAGAAAAACCTAGTGTTATTACTTAAGTCTAGATCACCTCTTGATCATCCTATCCTAACACCTTTGGTATCGTTCATTTCATTATGTGCATTCGTTGAGGCTGGCCTTATTCTTTCTTTGGAAACTTTAACCTTAACCGACATAGATCATGTGAGCATCATGAAATCCAATGTGTAATCCCCACACAGAAAAGAGGTGGAATCACCGGCCAAAGTGAACCAAAACATGCTAGCATATATAGGGAATGGAACCTACTAGGTCCCTATATTGTAGTATAGGTTCAAAGACTAGGAGATATAAGGAGACCCACACCCATCATGCTGTACAGTCTCATCTCATGAGAGTTACATGAACCTCCGCCCTTTCCGAAGAGACGCATCACCGCTCTTAGCTAGCCTATCAGTGCTCAGTATAAAGTTTCATTACATTCAACTCATACATCATGGAAGCTGGCTTCTAGCATGAGGACATCATAGCTCATTAGATGATTTCTCATCTCATCATTAGTATTAAGTATGCATTAACTTCAATACTTTCATTAGAGTGTTCATAAAGACTGGTCTCTTCATTAGCTTTACACTGTCATAGGTGAGTACGTTTTGGTAACATTTACTTAGGATCATTCTATATTGCTCTCATCTTTCACATTAGCCTCTTATCATATTTTCACCTCATTCATTAAATTTAACACATTTGCTTTTCATAATTACTCACCCCTTCACGTGAATGTTCATTTCATCGTATGCCAATGCACTTGGTCATTTAGTGTGTTTCACACTCTTACTTAACCCTTCTAGGGTTACATCATTTTATCACATACATCTTAGTCTCACTTACTTTTAAACGTATGCTAGACTTATGAGTCTACACATACATTCCATGAGGCTTCATTCATAGTTTGTCTAAGTGATTCATGTTTACCCAAGATTATGTGGTACAAGACTTATGCATCTTGTAGATATCCCAAGATATTTATTTTGATCTATAGAGGCAGCATTCATTAAATATTTGTTTACGTATGACTTATATGTCAAAACGTAATTGGGCAAGGGAACCCGATTTCGAATCCCTTGAACAACACTTAATCTTATTTTAAACTCTATAATTGCATTTTTCAGATTTAGGAGACCCTAGTTAGATTCCCATCAACCCCATAATATTTCTCTCTTGTTCTCCTCTCATTTTTCGTTTTAAGGCAAGGTGGTTGTGGGTTCAATCCCCCACAAGTTCATTATTTTTCTGTTAATTAATCTCCTAACTTTCTCACCTATCCAAGAGGTTGTGGGTTCAATCCCCGCTCTCCACATTTATGTTCTCCTTAATTTTTCTCCTAACTCTCTCATCCATTCAAGAGGTTGTGGGTTCAATCCCCACTCTCCACATTTTATTCTCTCCTTTATTTTTGTCTTAACTCTCTCATCCATTCAAGAGGTTGTGGGTTCAATCCCCACTCTCCACATTTTATTTTGCTCCTTTATTTTTTTCCTAACTCTCTCATCCATTCAAGAGGTTGTGGGTTCAATCCCCACTCTCCACATTTTATTTTGTCCTTTATTTTTGTCCTAACTCTCTCATCCATTCAAGAGGTTGTGGGTTCATTCCCCACTCTCCACATTTTATTTTCTCCTTTATTTTTCTCCTAATTCTCTCATCCATTCTATAGGTTGTGGGTTCAATCCCCACTCACCACTTCTATTTTTTCTTTCATTTTTCTCATGAAGTTTTTGTGTTATTTTCATTTGGTGATGTCATGGGTTCGATCCCCAATAACCTCACATTTAAAAAAAATTAAAAACATAGCTAATTTTCTCATCCTTGGCCGAGACTCCAAATTTCCATCAAGGTGGAAATTTGGTCTCTTCCAATCCATTTTCATCTCAATCTTTTGTTGTTGTTGTTTTTTTTTTTTGTAGTTTTTATGTAATGATGTCTTGGGTTCAATCCTTAGTGATCTCACTTATTTTACATTCATTTTTCATTGAATTTTGTACCACTTTGTTTGGCCGAACCCAACCTACCAAATGCTAGAAATTTGTTCACTATTTTCAGCTTCTTTTTATCATCATTCATAAGTTAATTCTTAAGGCATTTCGTGGATCATTTGGTGCATCTTTAAGTGTAATCTTTTTATGATTACATTCAGCCAAGAATTACCATTAAATCTAGCAACATTAAACTTAAATGAACATCACACTTTAAATATTTACATATAAGAAAACACAACATTTATAACACACAAATTTCAGGCAGCAACATAGTTAATTTACAGCACACCATGCTCAAACAATTAACGTAAAATACTTTTCCAGAATACATCTTTCATTCCTTACATAATTTCCAAATACACATTCAATAAATAATCACAATCAGACCTAAAATTATCTACCAGAAGACATACCAACGCATGCTTTGAATCTTTCAGAGGATCTAATGACAGGGGCATGCAACGGGGAAAACCTTAGTTTCTCGATTGGAATTTAAACTGAACTTAGGGATCTCTTAGGAAAGGGTCTAAGAGATAAGAAAAATCATACCATAATATCGTTCCACACTTGTTTAAATACTTCCAAATTCCAACGAAACCAAGCCTCACCACCGAAACTTCAAGCACAATCACGTCAAGAACTTTGTTTTGCTTTACGTTTTTAGACTAACTTTTCTTTTGAGTTTTTAGCATTCAAGTTCTTGATGAACTTTATTATTTTTGTTCTGTACTTTTTTTTTACGGAATGCATAAGCGTGTAAAGTGAGAGAGGCGAAGAGAAAAACGTGACAATGAGTGGATTAGGATTAGGAGAGTTAGGTGGAGACTTAGTCAAACTAGTACTCCTCATTATTTATTATTATTACTATTAATATTATTTATTATTATTATTATCATTATTATTATTATTATTATTATTATTATTATTATTATTATTATTATTCAAAATCTGATTTTTCCTTTAATTAAATTAGTAATTAAATATTAATTAATTAATAGTTCACCAAATAAAATAAATCAAATTAAATCATTGCTCCCACCTAGGTTCGAACTAGGGTGGAGCAAGATTTCACTCAAAGGGCCAATTTCGGCCCTTTCTACCCAAATTACCCCTCCACCATATTATTTAATTAATTAATTAAATATTTAGGATAATTACAATACTACCCTTAGCCTTGAAAAGACCATTTTACCTACACCCTCTAAACTTAAGATTACCCCTTTTTAAGTCCGGTTAAGACTCATCTGGGTAAATCTTCATATTCGGGTGCCCTACATGGTTGGACCCAACCTTTCCTAGCTCAACTAACTCACCAAATTAGTTGTCTTAGTTGTTGCAAAGGTTCAGAGGTATCGTTCTATGCGCAATAATTCGTGTGAACCCGGTCTAATCGTAGGCATTCCAGATACATTAAGAATTACTTAGCATAGTCATTTTAGGGTTATTACATCTAATGTATGAACCAACTCTCCTAGGTAAGACATGAAGTGACCATTCTTATGCCCCCTTCACACCTTAACTAGGCAAACCTTAAACTACTCTAGTTAAGTACTTATTCATTCATATGATTTTTAAATTAAGTCATTATCTTCATTAGTTCACTTAATATACATTCATCACATAAGGGCATTCAAGTAATGGTCTTGGAGAAGACCTAGGAACTCACTCACTAACATCTTCAAAGCCTAATCGTGCAATATCTAGATAGTGTCCAATAGCACCACTTAAACTTCATAGAACTTCTCCAACACTAGCAGGTATCCCATATGATGAGAATAGACAATAACCGACATAGACCATCATAGCTAAACATGGAATTCGGAGTCAACCCTACTCCGACAAAGGGTGTTCTACTTGCTAATGGTAGAACAAGGACACAACCAATGTAGGCACATGGTTAAGGAATATCGAGGATTCCTTTGTACTCTAGCCTCATCCTTAACTAGAGCTACTACCCAAGCATACTCACTCCGAGCTAGACTTTGTTCTCATAGATTAGTTCAATAAAGGAGTACATGAAGAGGTTTCATATCTAGTTCACAACCCAATCACATTATGCCTTACCAAAGAGGTCCCCTAAGGTTTTCTTACAATGGTTAAGAGGATAGCTTAATGACTTTCCTAAGGATGATTTCATGTCATTCCAGCCAATAAACCTTAAGTCCACCATTCACACAAGAAGGATCCCACTACGGCTTTAAACTTCAAGGATATCATAACCTTCCAACTAGGTTGAAGGTTCCAGATAAAGGACCTTCTTAACAATGTTCAAGTTCACATGTCAATCACACATACAAGACTAAGAGGCTTTAGCATACTAAGTCAAGAACTCACATTCACATTGTACATGTATCAAGTAAGGGACACAAGTCTACCAAAACAAGACACACTCATACTTCACCATATCATATATTGCATATCATTCAAGAAGCACGTAGGTATAACCAATATCATCTATAGGTCATAATACTCACTAATATAGTATAATCAATTTAAATATCACAAGTATCATATAATCTATCAAGAAACAACATACTTCAACATCAAGAAATCCACATAATGACTATACCATAGTCTACTAGTCACACACATCATCAACTAGAAAAACTCATGCTTTGAGTCCACATAAACACATAAGTCATATAGACATTCATAATAATCACATATTCAAGTTATAACATGATAAATTCATAATAAATAAAGAAATGCCGATGAGGCCACATCATTCACAATTCATAAAGGAATGTCAATAAGGCCACATTAATCACAAGTATAGCACATAAGCACCGCCACCATAAGTGGACCATACCAAACATCACTAATATCTAAAGCTTAGACTACACAATTTAGAGAAAGTTATATCAACATACCATGAATTCAACCCCACAACTTTAATCCATAGTTAATTCTTCAAACACAATATACCAAGGTCCTTACCAATGGTCATGATCATCAATTCAACCCAATAATCATAATACATAATGAATCAAGGATAATACAACATGAATTTATGAAATTAGGGAAGCCAACTAAGAATTCTAGCATGATTTAGTCATCATTCAATAGCCCTAATCAAACTACATAAGCTCAATAACATTAAGATATAATTAAATCACCCACAAAGTAGTCAAATCTAGGGTTGGATGAATTGCATGGGTTCAAATAATTTTAATTTAAAATCATCTAATTAACAACAATTTAATCAATATTCAGTTATTCAAAACATTTTATGAAAGAACCCATGGCTAGATTACAAAATTGGATAATTCATCTTTTTGATCATTTTTTAAATCATTCAAATTGACTCCTTGAATGGAAGAGAATACAAGGATGAAAATCCATACCTTAATTTTGATGAAAATCCCACTAAATTGATGGACAAAAACTTAGAAAATCAATTGTCTTCCTTGGAACTTCAAAACTTCATCAATGGAGGTTTTTGGAGAGAAGAGATGGAGGGGTTCTGTTTTGGACTTGAGGGTTATTATTTGAAGGGTGAATTTGGGGTTTAAAAAGGTCTAATAACCTCCAATAACAAGACCCTAAAATACTCAAAAGACCCCTGAACTTATAGGACCCTTTAACCAAGTCAAACTCATCTTCAATTTCCAGAATTATCATCGGGAAACAAGTCCGCGGCACGGAGCTTCTCCCACATCATTTTTCAAAATAAAATTCCAAGACAGTGGAGTCTATCTTGTCTCCGCGACGCGGAGAAAATTTTGGCTCTCCATGAACCTAGTCCGCGACGTGGACTAGTTCCCATCATGAACAAATTATGCTTCCTTGGGCAGCTTGCTAGCCCAAGGCTTGGGTCCTCCTCATGGACCCCTAAGGCGGTCCTTGGGGAGTTTTGACCAGACGTTTTCACCTCAAATACTCTTGTATACATCTTAGGTACCTCTAAAATCAATTTTAACTCAAAACAACACATAAAACTTTATGAAACATGATAAGACACACAAGGTCATTTCAAGGCAAACCTTTCGAACAACATGGACGTTCTTGGAGTTTGACTTCCAAACTTCATCAAAACATTATATACTGCCTATAAACACTATTATTAACAATATTAGGACTTTAAAACATCATTACACAAGTGTTAGGATCTAGTTTCACGTAAGTCATTTTAGAGGTGTTATATGAACCTATGGATCCTAAGGTCAAACTTGAGAAGAGTAGTGGTTCTCAAAATGGTAAGCCTACTTGTGGGAAGAAGCACTATGGGAAATGTCTAGTTGGTACAAAAAATTTCTTTGGTTGTGGTAAGGATGGACATAAGGTGAAGGATTGTCCTATAATTGCGGCTAGAGCAAAGGAAGGTAAGCAAGTTCCTCCAATTGTTCCAGGTGATAATGTTCCAAGGAAGAATCGTGTCTATGCACTCTGGGCTAGAGGATCAACGCCAGCTGATGAAGATGATGTTGGAATCTCATAGCTTCTCTCTTTTAGTTATTATGAGTTCCTTCTAAGTGGGGGGAGTGTGGTGATTTGTGGAGTTTTGATTTACTGTCTCATCTCTTCTATTCGACTCAAGCTTGAGAGTTAGAAAGTCATAGTAGCATGTTGCATGTTGCATTGTGTTTAGAAGCCTTGTTGGAATTGAATTTCATTAATACCTTGCATTGTGCATTTTATGAAGTTATAGTTAAGTTGTAAAAATGATTTTATATGATTTTATCTTTCATATTTTCATGCTTTATCATAAATTTCTTAAGAGTTGCATGTTTGGAATTTTGAGCATAGTTCACTCTATTGCTTGGAAGTTCACTGTAGATTTTCCAAATTTTGACTAAATTGTTCTTTTGTTGAAAATTGTTGTAATGTGTAAAAAATTGATGTATATAAGCATGATAATGTTTGTATAAGGTGTTCCTCCTATTTGAAATGAAACATGTGAGTCTTATGTGCATGATGAGTCATAGATTAGTTTCTATTTACTTGTTGTGTTTCGAGTCTCTTAAGCATGTGAAATTGGTGTACTTCCTAATTTTTAATTGTTTATAGTGTGGTATGGTTATGTTCTTCTAGTCATGATTTTCTTATTTCTTGAAAGTGTTTAAAATGAAGCAGGTACCATTCGAGGACAAATGTTATCCAAGTGGGGCAGATTGTAACACCTCTAAAATGACTTAGGTGTAACTAGAGCCTAACGCTTATGTATTGATGTGTTGAAGTCCTAAAATGGGTTATAATGGTATTAGGAGTCAGTGATTAAAGTTCCAAGAAGTTTGGAGGTCAAATGTCCAAGAACATCCATGACGTTCGAAAGGTTTGCCTTGAAACGTCCTTGTGTACCTTAGAATGTTTCTTCGAGTTTTACGTGTCCGTTTTCTATAAAATTGATGTGAGTGGTACTAAACTTGTGTTCAAACATATTTGGTTTGGAAACGTCCAGTAAAGATTCCCCAAGGACCAACCAAGGGCCCTTTAGGAAGGACCCACCATGTGAGCCAAAAGTTTTCAAACCAGCCCAACCTATGGAAGGAAGTAGACGCCCCGTAGGTGAGGAGCGTAGGTTGACACTTATGTGTGGGAGATTCTTCTATATTTGGTCCATCCTTTGATCCAAACCGCGAACCATTAGGACGGTCCGTTGGTTGGGTGATGGGGTGTAGGTGACCAACCGTCAATGGCACCTACTACAATTCTGCATGTCTCGGCCAGCCCAAGCGTGAGACGGGGTTTTCACCTAGCCTTTATAAAAATATTTGGGAGGTTTCCTAAGGTTATTTTGGGTATCATAAAAAGTTTTATAAGTCTTAAACACTTAGATGAATTCATTATTTCAAATCAAAACCCAAATTCTCTAAAGAAATCTTTAGAACTCCAATGGAACCAAAACTCAAGATAGAGCTTGGTTTGAAGATTTCTTTGGTGATTCTTCATCAATTCTTCATCAAATTCATGTATAGAATCAATTAAAGTATGGCCTTCATCCTTGAATCTCTTTTCTTCAAGGGTTAATCTTCAAAGTGATTTCCAAAGTCTTTCAACAGATGAAATTGTCCAATTTTGTAATCTAGCCATAGGTTCTTGCATAAAACATTTTGAATCACTGTATAGTGATTGAATTGTCATTAATTAGATGATTTTAACATAAAACTCTATGAACCCATGTAAATCATGTAACCCTAGATTTGACTACTTTGTAGGTGAATTGATTATGTCTTAATGTTATTGAATTCTTATGTAGTTTGATTAGGGCTATTGAATTATGAATGAATCATGCTAAAATTGTTAGTTGGATTCCCTAAATCTATAAATTCATATTGTATTATCTTTGATACATTGTATATTGTAAGTATTAGATTGAATTGGTGATCATGGCCATTGGTAAGGGTATTTGAGTATTGTGTTGGATGAATTGGCTTTCGATTGAAGTTGTGAGGTTGGATCAATGGTATGTTGACCTAAATTTCTCTATATTGTTTAGTATAGTTCTTAGATGATGATTATGTTTAGCATGTTCAACTTATGGTTGTGATGCTTATGTGCTATACTTGTAAATTATGTGGCCTTGTCGGCATTACTTTATGAAGTGTGAATCAATGTGGCCTCATCGGCATTATTTTATGTATTACGATATTGTTATGTGATAACTAGGATATTTGATTATCATGAATGTCTAAATGACTAATGTGTATATGTGGAGTCAAAGCATGAGGCCTTCTAGTTGATGGTTACTTGATATTGAAGTATGATGTTCTTGATAGATTCTATGATATTTGTGGTACTTAGATTGATGATACTATTGTAGTGAGTAGGATGACCTATAGATGATATTGGTTATACCTATGTGCTTCTCGAATGATATGATATATGTGACATGGTGAAGTATGTGTTGTCTTGTTTTGGTAGACTTGTATCCCTTACCTGATATATGTACAATGTGAATATGAGCTCTTGACTTAATATGCTAAAGCTTATTAGTATTGTATGAGGGTTTGCCATGTGACCTTGCACATTGTTAGGAAGGTCTTTATAACCTTCAACCTAGTTGGAAGGTTATGATATCCTTGAAGCTCAAAGTTGTCCTAATCTAGAGCCTAACATGAGATTCTAAGAGTTTTAACACTACATTAAGGTCAAATATAATGTATATAAGTCATTTAGGAAATTTTAGACCCAAATCGTCAAGGAACGCCCATGATGTTCGGAAACTAGTTCTAGAGGTACAACCATGCCTTAGTCTATTTGACAAGATTTTAGGAGTCAGATGTAAGATCCCCAAAATTATTTAGGATGTCTAGAGATTCACTTGTGCCTATAATCTTTTTAACATGTTAATACAGTTTTTTAAAGTATATTTAGGAGAAGTCAAACGTCAAGATTTGACTAAGACGTTCGACGACTAAGTCACCTATGTGTATTATATGTGTTTATGTGTGTTTCATGAGCTTATGATGTCCTTATATGAGGTATTATAGTGTTTATAGGCAGTGTGTCAAGTTTTGTGAAGTTTGGAGGTCAAACGTCCAATAACGTCCATGCCATAGAACTTAACTCTATAAGATATCTCTCTTATGTTTTCTTGTCCGGTGGTCTTTTTGATGTAATTTCTTGGATGAGATTGTATCTCTATGCTTGAGGGAGAAAAGGTAAGTTTTGATGCTTATAATTGTTTTATGGTTTCATGAGTATGTGTGAAGGTGAATTTTGAAATAATATGTTGATATGATGTCCCTTGTGGCTAGATATGAGGCTTATGTGAAATAGCATATTATGTGAAGAAATGTATGTCATGATATCGTTAAAACATGTTGGAAGTTGTTATGATTAAAATGAGTCTCTTTTGGAATGATATGCTACTATATGGTTTTGCATGATGGTAGCCGAATATTATAATTGGAGTTTGAAATGCTTAGTGACTACCTATGGACGCATGTTGCCTAAGAAATTGTAAGTGGGTCAAATGTTGCCTAAATTATATGTGTTTACCTTCATGATTGATTTATATGGATTGTAGTTCTTTGTATAGACTTGATCCTAGGTGCGAAGGTAGTATGCATGTTTATGTAGAATGAGTTGGTAAAGTTTTGTATCTCATATTGTCATGCTTTTCCCATCAATTTCCTAAATGTTGCAGTTTTGGAATTTTGAAGCATGTTCACTGTAATGCTTGGCAGCTTACTGTAAGATTTTTGGGAAATCGACTAAATTGTTCTTTGATTGGAAGTTGTTGAAATGTGTATAGAATTGATGCATATGATCATGATAAAGAATGTAAAAAGGAGATTTCTTATTTGGAATGAATAGTGAGAGTCTTATGGCATGATGAGTCGTAGATTTGTTTCTAACTTCTTATTGTGTTGTGAGTCCCTTGATGTTGTGGAATTGATGTTTCCCCTAGAATTGACGGTAGTATTTTTATCTTTGTAGGGTGATGATTTGGGTTTGATTGACCTAGAAGTTACTATACTTTAATGTTGAAAGAAAAGAAAGAGTCCTTATGGCTTAGTCTCCTTGTTGTTTTTCCCTAATGATGTATGACCTTGGTGTCTGTTGTATTATTGAAGAACATATGTTGTTAAATAGTATGACCTAACTTGATGATTGTGGGATAATTTGACAAAAATGACGAGGATTAGAATACCTTGGAGTTCCTATGTTAACTTAGTGTAAATGCTTTTAGAGTGGTAATCACTTTTAAGTGATGAAAATGAAGGGTGTTAAGTTAATATCCTCTTAAGGTTGGGTTAAGTTACTCTTAATTGGGTCTACCCTAAGTTGTGGATGGTGATATGAGTAGTAAGTTTGTAGATATTTCCATCTTATCCTTCTATTCTTACTTGAACTTGAATCTAATATTTTTTTAGTAAGCTTGTCCATGATAGAAGTTTTGTCTCAAATATGAATTGCATGACCTTCACATGTTTGGTATGTCTTGATTGACACTATCTTAATAGTATTTTGAAGATTCTAAAGTACTTGAAAGGAAATTTTGGATTAACTTCATGGTTTTATCATGTTGATTGTGCATCTTGATACGTTAGTTGTCAATTTAACTTCATGAGATAAGGTAAGGCACATGTTTGATGTCACTTTCGCTATGTAAGGTTTAGCCTTATAATGAGAAATTGAGCCTCTTTAAAATGAAATATTGAGTCTCTTGAAAACTATGTGACTTGTATGATTTGGAAAGCATGATTATAGGTCCACTTTTGAAAAATGAAGGCATGTATCCTTGTGTGTGTCTATGAATTGTAAGACTTTCCCTAAATGATGCTTACTGTGAAGGCTATTTCTATGTTAGAAATTGACATTTTGTGAAAGGTCTTCCTATTTTTGGTGATGTGCTTGGTGTGACTTACCATGTAGACTTCACTAGGAAGAAAACATGAGAATGCCTTGGTTTAAAAATTGAGAAATTCTTATGTTACAGTAAAGATGACCTTTTTGCATTTGCTTAGGTATGAATTCATGAAACATGTAAGTGTGTTGGAGAAGGACATTCCTCCATGGACACAACTAAGCATGGTATGGTTGAGTATGACCCTCATAGCAGAAGGTTTAACTAATAAAAATCCATTGTCAATCTAATTAACTCAAGTCTATGTGCATTGAAGTATGAGTGCTTAAATGGCTTTTGAGTATTGATTCGAATCTGCCGGTGTGTGACCTTACATGATGAGCTCTTAAATAAAATGAAGTGTGTTCCTTATAAATTTGGTGCATTAACTTCTATATGATAATGTTATGAATGATGTGAACTACTTTATGACTCATTAAAAGTCTTAGTGTGATTAAATTGTTCTAAGTGTCATTCGAGGAAGAAAGTTTCCAAGTGGGGGATATTGTAAGACTTCCAAAAGGATTTAGGGTGAATAAAGCCTCACTTGTGCCTATAAGCTTGTTAACATGTTAATACAGTGCTTTAAAGTATGTTTAGGTGATTTGGAAGTCAAACGTCAAGGGACGACTGTTCGACGACCAAGTCACCTATGGGTCTTATATGAGTTTATATGTGTTTATGTGTGTTTCATAAGCTTATAACGTCCTTATATGAGTTATTATAGTGTTTATAGGCAGTGTGAACACCTAATGTTTTACCAAAATATAAAGATTTAACACCAATTTTAAAAAAAGTTATATTTAAAATAAATAAAAATAAATAAATTGTAAATTACTTTAATAATAAAAAATTGTGAATTTATGGTATTTGTTTTAAATCTTCAACTTTTAATTATTTTAAAAAATAATGGTAGTATATATTAAGAAAAAATAAGAAAAAATAAATTTAAAAAAAAACGAAGAAGAGTCCTAAATATTCAAATTACCTTCCCCTTATCTTAATTAACCTCAAACTCCCAAAAACTAATTTTTCTACTATTGTTATTTAGTAAGTTAATTATTTAATTATTTCTTAACCTTAATTCCCTCAACAATATTTCAAATTAAATCCTAATCGCACTCTATTACGTTCCTTTTAATTAGCACCAGACTCTTAGCAAAAATTATTATAGAAGACACGTTCAGTCGAATAGAAAAAAAAAGAACGGAGATTGAAAGAGGAGAGAAAAAAAAGCAAGAGCAAAAAATCAAGGAGAAGAAAAGTTAGTTATTCTTTTGAAATTTAGGTTATAGTTAGAATTTTGTTCGTGGTTCCAATTCGTGGCTCATTAAAGTTAATACTTGTTTATTAACTTTGGAAATCAGTAGATCGTAGCAGTTATTTTTGTGGTGAATCAATAATACGAGGTAACTCTAAATTCTTGAATTCTTGTATGATTTTAATGAAATGCTTGTAAGAAAGTTAAATTCTAATTATATGAAATTCTTTTAATAGTGTGTTATTATTATTATTATTATGAAATATCATTTTTGTGATTGATGTTATGAGTTATTTTTAGAATTCGCAAAAGCTTAAGAAAACGTTGCCAGAGATTCTTATTGTTGAGAATAAATAAATAAATTAATAATTTAAATATGCATCATGTATTATTATTATTATTATTATTATTATTATTATTATTATTATTATTAATATTATTATTATTATTATTATTATTATTATAATTATTATTATTATTATTATGCTTTTTAGATACACTTTGTAACTTATATCTCTTCATCATATTGAATTGATAAATTTGAATAGATTCGTATATCTTTCCGTTTAGTTTTTCACTTTAGAAGATTTTGTTGAATTTATTGTTGACTTGTTAGATTAGGATTTAAAAATAATTAGTAAAATGATTTTTTTAAAAAAAAAATATCTAAGTAGAATTGTAAATTTTATCTAGAGATTCATGATAAAATAGAGATAATTACTATTAATAATTATAATAAAAAAAAGTAAAATTTGAGAAATTATATAAAGAGAACAAAAGAATAAAAAATAAAATAAATAAGAAAGCATAGTAAAAAAACAACGAAAGAAAAAAAAATAACAGAATTTTTTTAAAAAAAAAACATAAACAGAAAATTTAAAAAAAAGTAAAAAAAAACGTGAAAAAATGTAGAGAAACAGAATGTTGTTAAAAATATATATATAAAAAAATAAAAAGGGTAGCTAAAAACGTGCAAAAGGAAAAAAAGAAAAAAAAATAAAATAATAGAAAAACCTTTTTTAAAAAAAAAATTGTCTTAATCTCTTTAGATTTTTTTTTTTTTGCTAGAATTAATTATAAATTTCATAAAATTTACCTCCTATTTTAGATCTAATTTTTTTTAAAAAAATACAATTCTAAATTAACTTGAACTCTAAAAATCTTTTTCCTACACAAATTCTAATTCCTAACTAATTTAGAATTGTATTTTTTTAAAAAAAATTAGATCTAAAATAGGAGGTATATATATATATATATATAAAGTTAAAATAAATATATTTAAAATAAATAAGACGAATAAATGAGAGAATAAAGTAAAAATATTTTTATTATTAAGTTAAATAATATAATATTCGAAATTAAGTCTAGTCAAATCAAAGTCAATGAAGCGACCGTGCTAGAACCACGGGACTCGAGGGGTGCCTAAGACCTTCCCCTCTGTCAACAGAATTCCTTACCCGGATTTCTAGTTCGTACACCAATAAAAATAGAGTCAAATTCCTTTTGATTACGGATTTAAATAAGGTGACTTGGAACACCAAAACTCAATTCCAAGTGGCGACTCTAAATAATAATTATCCCTTTTCAAAAAGACACTTTAATTGGAAAAACTTTTTCTTTGAAACAATAAAAATCAAAAATATTTGAGAAAAAAAGGAGGCGTGACAGGCAGTATGTCAAGATTCATGAAGTTTGGAGGTCAAACGTCCAATAACGTCCATGACGTTCAAAAGGTTTGCCTTGAAATGACCATATCTCTTAGAATATAAAGAACTACGTGAGACATTACCTATGAAATTAAAGATATTTGAATCCTATTTCCAACTCCACCAATTTCGCATCAATATAGTTTTCGAGTAAAAAGTTATGACCATTTTAGTGAATAATATAGTGTAATTCCGTTTTGGCCGCGGAAAAATAGTAATTAAAGTAATTTTCCTCTCCTTTTCCACTAGGGAAACCTTAATAAAACGGATTTCACAAGTCCTATAAAGACCTAAATATTCATAATTCCATCTTTTAATTCATCATTCTCTTATATCTCAAACCCTAGGACAAAATCTCAAGAAAAAATATCAAAGTAGAAGACTCCATTCAAGAAAATTCAAGATTTGTCAAAATTCTTTAAATAAGGGTAAGACTGAAGCTAGGGTTGAAGTTCTTCATTGATTTCTTCACCAAATCTTAGTGGATTTTTCATCTAATAAAGGTATGGTGCTCCTTCATCTTTAAGTAACCTTTCACTTGGAGAGTTAATCTCAAAGTTTTCTAAGAAGTTCCATGATCAAATACCTTCTTCTTCAATCTAGCCATGAGTTCTTTCTCAAATTGATTTCAAAAGCATAATATGAATGTATTGATGATCATCTACTGATGTGGACGTGATTTTCAATCCTATTGCATGATGAACCCATGCTCTTTCACAAACTCGATTTAAGCATATGTATGGCTTTATGATCTTGATCTTATGTATATCGATTTGTGATTCAATTATGTTAATATTCTTATGTATACTATCTAGTATGTATATTTATGGTGAATCATTGATGAATTATCTATGTGAATCAATGTATGAAGAATTGAACATTACTAGCCTATGCCTCCATGTGATCACTATAACATTGATCTTTAAATGTATAAAAGTGGAATTTAATTATGTTAAGATGCTTGTAGATACTACCTTAGGTTAATACCATGGTTGAATTGTGGATATAAGTCTTGTGTTATCAAAGTAAAGAAGGCTTGGTTTGAATTGATCTAGGTTCTTCTAGTCTATCAAGTAGTAAGTTGTGATCTTGACGTGGGATGGTGGTGATATGACTCGATCATGGTGAATTGTCCTTAGATACTGCCTATATGTATAATGTGATGACAATTAGGTATAATTGATCTAATATGAATAGATAACCATTGAATTGGTAAAAATCGATTTAGATTCTTATAGCCTATAAACTTGGTAAAGTAATGTATATGTTGTGATCTATATCTTAGGGTGGATGAATCATGATTAATAAATGATGTTCTATCTCTTTAGAAACTGCACTAAAAGTATATTATTGATAAAATATGATTTATGAACAAGACTAGGGAAATTGGTTGATGATCTATAACTCTCTACTTCCTAGTATATATGTAATGTATTGTATTAGATTGTAGTATGATCTTGTAGCGACTTGTACATGATTTCTTTATGATTATGGTACCTTATCTACTGTCCTATACTTGAATTATTGATGAAAGAGTAGTAATGGGCAATGATTACCAAAGGCTAAAGGTCTGGTAAGAATTGCTCTACTCTTCTACTTCTCTACTTCTTTATAGTATTGTTGATGAAGCCTTGTATGGTATGGTCCACTTATGACGGCGGTGTTTACTTTATTGTCATTGTATATGTGTTGACCATGGCTTTGAAGGAAATTTGATGAATATATGAATGTGTGGTTATGATGATCACCTTATGTGTAACTTGTGCCTAGTTTTCTACTCTAGTTGTGAATCTAGGTTATGTTACTATTGTTATGATCATGAGAATTATTATGTTAGGGTTATGTGTAGGTGCTGCCATAAATGAAATATTAAGGAATGATTCTCCATACCTATGTACCCATATGTGAATGCATGAATAGCAAAAGTTAGGAGTCTTAAGTGTAATATGAAGTTGGCTTGACTCCTATGCTATTATGTGTTGTGTGGTCAATGCTTGGTTGTGTATTGTTGTCCTAAGAGGGTGGATGCCTCAATGTGTTTTTGATATCCATAATGTGATCATGTTGACCAATTTACACACACCCTCACTCTACATGCATGATTATAAGTAGTACAGGATCATAGTGTCCAATGAAAGGTTTGTTCTCATATTCACTAGTGTCTATTGCTATGCATGTTAAGTTTATGTCTATGAAAGTATGATATGTGTTTCCTTAACTAGGGTGACTTGATAGGTGTACTAGTATGGGCAAGGGTATGGACCTTGTCTATGCATTGCACATGTTTACCTTCATAGGGTAGTTACTAGGTTTGGTCTCTTATGTACATGGGTATGAATGCATGAGTATGTTATGAACATGTCTTATATGCTATATTGTGAAGTAAGTGGTATGATGAAGTAAGATTATACCTAGTGTCTAAATGTTTTTATATAAAAGCATGGCTCAGATAGTTACACTTGTACACTTATGCATGAATGAAGTAAAGTATGAACATGTGTGGTCTAAAGGTGTTATGTGAAAGGTTTGTTCACATGTATCTATACACACATGAATGATGATCTAGTCAATAGAGGGCCTCTTGAAAGGTGTTCTCAAGAGTACCCTAACTAGAAAGATGCTTACATATGCTATGTCTATGTGAAAGGTTTTCTCACATGATATAGGTTGATGAAACGACTTCTCATCTATAACCTATGATCTAAGCATATGAGGAGTAAATCTCCTAAAGCCTATGTTTTATAAAGTAATGTAATTAAAGGCTTTCAATAAAGGGAACTTAGCTTAGTACCGAGTGAACTTGAAGATGAAGGGTGTCCCTTCCCATTGGTAGGAAGGTAGGTCACCATAATCCTTTTGAGGTGGATAACCACAATGCCTCAATAGGAATATATAGGGTTTCCATAAGTGAATAACTATAATGCCTCATTTGGCATAAAGAGGGTTTTCACTGATATGCCTCCAAATTCCATAACTATGTTGCCCCATAGGATCTAGCAAGTTATATCACCTAATATGCTAGCATTATACTCATGTATTATCTTGGAAAGTAAGACACCCTCTTTTTGTGTGAGGGTATGACATCAAATTCCATATTTGGCTTACATGGTCTTATTGTCGGTTAAGTATATAGTTTCCCTAAAGTAAAATGGACAATGGAAGTAAAGTAAGGACCCTAACTAGGATAACTTAAGGGTAGTTGCTTAGTGTAGGTAGGGGTATGGGACTTCACATATGCATTGCACAAGTGACACAGAGGGAAGTCCTAGGAAGATGTTCTAATGCATGTGACTATGTTTATGGTTCTCTTGCATGACGTTGTGTTAGTGTTTACATGATGAGATGATATGCATGACATGAAGTTCTAATATAAATATGTGACTAAGTCCCTATATTGAAGCGTAAGTTGGTTGCCTATAGTATTGTGTTTGGTACATAAAGGATATGTTAAGTCTTGTGGTCTCATGATAGATCTACTAATATGTGTGAGGTTAAGGGGCTTCACATGTACATTGAACTTGTAGATTTAGATTGGGATTAAGAGTAAGGTTTCATAAGGTCCTATATGAAGAAAAATAAGTATATATGCATAATAACAAAAGTTTACCCTATTGTTCTTATGTCTTGGCCTAAGTGTGTCTTTCATGTATTATACTTCTATGAGGGTATGTTTTGGCTTATATAAGTTGTATGAATGATTCCTTGTGGCCTTAAGGTGATGCATTGCACCAAGTATAACTAGAGGGTTACTTGGGAGATTAAGAATTTAAAAGAAAGATGTTCACTGTTAAAGAAAAATGCATATATGATATAAATGTTATTGTATAAAGGTTTTATGAAGATTTACTTTAAAAGGCATGAAGTATGATTACAAGAAAATGTCCCTTTTAAATGCATGTTTTTGCATGGTTGCCATACTTAGTGCATTCTTGTACTAACTTCATTTTTCTCTACTTTTACATAAAGTGTAGGTTATGGATGCATAAAGGATGTCTATATGATTGAGGATCTGGATATGTGATTCCCAAGCTCAAGGAAAGGAATCCTTAAGTTCAAGGATTCCTAATTCATGTCTTTACTGTAAAGTGTATAAATTTACTTATGTATTATGTTTAAGGGTCGTGTCCCTATTGTACTCTTATGATGTTGTGTCTAGGATGGTAAAGAGACTTGAGGTGTAAATATGTACTTATGATATATATATATATATATATATATAT
>NC_028641.1:41576283-41600942 GCF_001406875.1 Solanum pennellii
TATATATATATATATATATGAGGTAAAGTTTCTAGCATATGAAGTGCTATGAAAATTTTTATGTTTTCCGCTAAATTTAGCGATGACAATGTGATGAATGATAACTATGGGCTTGTAGAAGACCTCCGAGAGGTCAAGTATGTCATGTTACTTCAAGGGGGTGCTCCCCGGATGTGACATCGGAAAATGATGAAATTTGGTGAAAATCTGTCTAACACGTATTAGAGTTGTTTTATAGTCGAAACGTCCGGGTACCACTCCCCAAGGAACAAACAAAGGGTCCTTGAGGATGACCCTTCCTGTTTGGCTAAAAGCAGTCAAAAGACAGCACCATCGACGGTTGCCAACAATAGAGGCGTAGGACAATCGACAAATCATCGATGGGCACCATCGAAGGTCACTTATCCATTTTGGCAAAGAGTCCATTTTGGGCACTCTCTTACCAAAATGACACATGTGCAGCACGGAAGGCACACTGGCCGTCGACTGACCTACCACCCGTAGGATCGGGTTCATAGGTTAGGTCACTATTTGTTGCCACATTTTAGGTTAGTTAAATTAATAAATTAGGTGGTTAGTTAATTAGATAGGGGTTAATGTAGGTAGTTTTAAGTTAGTTAATGACCTATATAAAGATCCTATCCTAACTAAACTAACCCAACTCTTCTAATTTCAAAAACCCAATTGCTCTTCCTTCTCTCTTCTTTCTGTCTCCAAAAGAAACTCCATAGAAGACCAAGCAAATGAGGGTTCTAGGGAAGAAAGAATACTAATTTTCTCCATCAATATTAATCAATTAACAAGCTATGGGATCCTTTCACCTTTGGGATTCCTTTCTCCAAAGGGTTCTTCCAAAATTGGTTTCAAAACGATGAGTTCATGTGGGTTTCTTTCTATTACGAAATTTGACTTTCGAAATATCATTTTGTGTTTTATTTTGGCTATTATACATAGATTATGATGTATTATGATTCAATTGTGCTAGTTCTTGATGTATTGACCTAGTTTCTGGAAGATGGCTTACTCCCCTTTAACCCTAGTTATGAACTAGTGATGAATTGATGTGTAGTGATTTAATTGCCTTCATTATTGTGTAATTAACATTTATCGATGTTATTATACCTATTATTGGATTGAATTGACTTGATTGATGGTAAGACTATGATGATGTCTTGTGAAGGAGATTGGAGTAAGTCTCGTGATCTCAAACTTTTACTTCAATTATGATTACGTTGTGTTTAGTGATGAAGTTATATTGAAGTATACCTTATGTTAAGGTTATTTAGGGTTGGTATAATGTTGAATTGATATGTCTTGATTGTGTGATTGTGAGATTATGCTTAAGATGTAATGATATGAGGTTGGTAATGAAGTACCTATGTGCCTTACTATGATAAAATGACGTTAATGTGCTAATCTCACATATGAGGGTTGTAATGAGAGGTTTTCTCATGCAATTCGTATTGAGCTATGACTATGACTATGACTATATAAGGGGTAGACCCTATGACCTAAAATAAGTTATGATTATTAATAAAAGACATTTCAAAAGGGACTCTAGCTCAGCACCGAGTGAACTAATAGTGAGGAGTGTCCCTTCCCACATAGAGAAGGTAGGATCACTAATGTACTCATGAAATTGGAGACTATAATGCATCTATCATAAAGAGGGTCCCAACTATATCTCTAGTTCTTGAACTATGTTTTCCCATAGGAATACTAGATAGTTGATCCACACAGAGGCTATGTTCATGTTTTGGTACTACCTTGACAAGTAGACCACCTTCTTTCGGTGTAGGATTCCATGACACCAGATTCCACATTGGATCATGTGGTCTATGTTGATTTAGGCAAGATATTCTCAAAAGTAAAATAAAGTAATAAAGTGAACTCTAACTAGGATGACTTTTGAGGGGTTTGACTTAGTATAGGTAGAGGTATGGTACTCTACCTATACATTGCACTAGTTAGCCTTGAGGGGAGTCTTAGAAGGATTTTCTTATATGTTTATATGCTTATAAATGTAAATTATATGTATATGTTTATTTTACATGTTAATGATACTATGTGATGTAGGCTTCACTTATGAACATGTGGTTGGTCTCTAGTGTTAAAGTATGATGATGTTTACTCTTAATGATATAGTATGTGAAGTGGGCATTGCTTATGGTTCTTGTTAGGTTTACTTGGTTAAGTAAGGTTATGGGGCCTTACTTAGTCATTACACTAGTGAACTTAATGGGGGTTCATGAATGAGGGTCTTGCTTTGGTTATGATGCTATAAACTCTTATACATGCTTGGTGATATCATAATTTGATGATAGAGTTTTCTTGATTATGTGCTCAATTATATTTAAATGCATTTTGGCTTGACTAGACTTGGTATTGTTGGTCTTGTGATGTACATGGTCTTAACTAAGGAATATGTATTATTGACTAGTATTGGTTCTTGATTGTGCATAAGGCTTTTCAAAGTAAATTAGCATGATTTAATGAAATGTTCCTTTTTAGCATGATCTCTATGTTGTATGTGCATATGATTCCATACTTAGTACAAGTGATGTGCTAACCCCATTTCTCCCTTTTTCCTCAACGTGTTAGGTTCCGGTCGTTGAAGGGTTCGTGACAACTTTGAAGGAAGGCTTGGATCATTCTCCAGGTGTGGGTATGTCCTCATGTTCCGAGGATGATGCCTTTCTATCACTCTACCTATATTAATTTGTTATAGTCTAAAAACGCTCATTTTACTCATGTTGTTTCAAGACATTGTTTTGAGCCCTAAGTGGCACTATTACATTTGTGTAAGGGCTATGTCTATATTATTTTATTCTATTTAGATGGTTTAATATGAGACATACCTTTTTAAGACTATATTATGTGTGTTTTCTATATGTAACATAAAAGTAGAAGACTATGTAATCTTCTTTACGAGGAGTCTATGTATACTCGCTATAAATATATTATGTGTAAGCGAGAGGTCTAAGTAAACCTCATGAAGTAATGTAGATGAAAAGTTCTAAATTTTCCGCACTTTTTAACCTATGAAATGTAATGACGAATGTTAAGAGGTTATTCTAAGTCTCTTAGAGGATGAAGATTCTAGTTACTTCTAGGGGTGCTCCTCGGATGTGACAGCCGTAATGGTATCCTTCTTATGTGAATGGTGGACTTAGGGTTGATTGGATGGAACAACATGAAATCATACTAAGGAAAATCATTGAGCTATCCTCTTAACCACTGAAGGCAACCCTAGGAGACCTCTTTGGTAAGGTGTTATGAGTTGGTTGTAAACTAGATATGGAACCTCTTCATGTACTCCTTTATTGAGTTTATCTATGATAATAAAGGCTATCCCCGAGTGAGTATGGTTTTGGAAGTATCTCTAGTTAAGTATGAGGCTATAGTACAAAGAAACCCTCCATATTCCTTAACCATTTGCCTACATGGGATGTGTACTAGTTCTACCATTGACAAGTTCAACAACCATCCATCGGAGTAGGTTCATGACTCCGGATTCCATTCATAGAAGGTCTATGTCGGTTATTGTATATTCTCATCATATGGCATACCTACTAGTATTGGAGAATTTTTATGAATTTGCATAGTGGTATGCGACATTATCTAGACATTGCATGATTAGGCTTTAAAGATGTAAGTGAGTGAGTCCCTAGGTCTTATCCAAGACCATTTCTTGAATGTCCTTATGTGATGAATATCTCTTAATGAACTAATAAAGATTATGACTTAAGTTGGAAAGTATGTTAATGAATAACTACTTACCTAGAGTAGTTCAAGGATTGTCTAGTTGAGGTGTGAAGGGGGAATAGGAATGGTCACTTCATATCTTACCTAGGGATGTCTTAAGAATTACTCAAGATAGGGAAAGTGAATTGATAAAGTAGACATGATCTAAACTTAGGTAGTCTTAAGGATTATTTAGGTAATCTTGGAGAGGGGGTATGATCATTCTCTTATTGCATTACTTAAGTAAGTCTTTTGATAACCTTTGGGAATATAATATCATATATATGCTATTATATGAAGTTAGAATGATCTTATCCTAGGTAGTCTAAAGGATCTCTTAAGTGGGTGTGAAGGGATTGTATGGGCGGTCGCTTCATAACTCACTCAAGTGAGCCTTAGAATAACCTTTGATAGGAGGGTCTCATGTTTATGTGAATTGAAGTAATAGTATGTTATATTGTGAAAGGTGACTATATGTGCTTAGGTTAACTTAATGTGATCTTTTATACTTGTTTATGAAGTTATAATAAAAAAATAGAATGATTCTCATAAATGTCTGTTTTCATGATTTTATGCATTATTTCATACTTAGTACATGCATTGTACTAATTGCATACATTTTGTTATATATAAAGGTGTAGGTGGAAGGTGAGAAGCGTCTTGAAGCAAAGATTGGAAACTAGGATTCTTTCAAGCAAGTTGAAGTATGTCCTCACTTGACTTGAGGATATAACTATCTTTAGACTTCTATTATTAAAAGTATTGTAATAGACTAATTAATTCTATATTTCGTATTGTATGGGCCGTGTACAAAATTCTTGAGTCTAAGATTGACATATATTGAGACTAAGTGTTTTCCTATGATTTTAATATAAAAGATGTTTTAAGATATTTCGTATGAGAAGTTATTAATTCTGCACTACTTTTCATACATGTATCCAATGAATGATGTCAAAGGGCTTGTACAAGACCTCCGAGAGGTCAAGTACGCCGTGTCTCACTCCGAGAGTGTCATATCTTCTAGGGTGTGCTCTCGGGATGTGATAAATAGAGCAACCTTACCAAATCTCCCTTGCTTTGATCATCAATGATCAATGATTATAATGCATCAATAATACTATAAGGGCAGTAGCTAAAGAGAACAAAACCTAAACGATATCATACTTCAATTGCCATAAAATCAAGATCATATCAAGTGCTCTACATTAACAATCAATAGAAGATAGAAGAACATAGGTCAATATCATTCAAATCCTCAAACCTTGATAAACATGGATCACTCATCAAAAATTCATATTCGATATACATAATTGGTAGTAGATATAAGCAATTCAACATGGTAGAGTCATAATTCAATTAACACAGAATAAAGATTACAATGCCCATAACATAGGCTAAATTGAGAATTGGTGGGAAAATGGGTTCATTGTGAAATTGGATTGAAATTCAATTTAAAATCAGTACATTATCATCAATTTATCATGAACATGCTTTTGAAATCAATTTGAGAAAGAACCCATGGCTAGATTGAAAACTAGGAAATTTGATCATGAACTTTCATTGAAAAACATTGGAAAGAACTCTTTAGATGGAAGATTATCTAAAGATGAAGGATCACCATACCTCATTGAAGGATACAACCACGAAAATCTTCACGAAGAATTTATGGGAATTTAAGCTCCAAGCTTTTCTTGAGCTTCATCTCCAATGCAGGTTTCTAGAGAGGTTTCTTTCGGAAAGGGAGGTCTAATTTTGAAATATGAATTGGTTTTGGTGTTTTGATACTTACAACTAACTTAGTATACCCAAAATAGCTAAATTAACCTCCTAGGTTCAGCTTAGGAAGTGGGTTGAATTTTCCATTCACCCCTTAATGAAACAGTGCGCTTGGCAGTTGGATTGTAGGCTACATCGACGGAGCAACCTACGCCCCGTAGGCCCATCGACGGGCCTTTCTGCTGGTCTTTGTTTGGGTCTAAGGCTCGGCATTGTTTGATTTGGCTCCTAGTATAAGTATGGAACGACACCAACCCATCGACGGGGCGTCATCACACCTACTGGCCGTGGTTTGCTAGGCGTAGGTAGACGCTGTCAAGGTAGTGTCTAGGCAGACTTTGGGTCCTCCTTATGGTCTTTTTGCGGGACCCTTGGGAATTTGTACCCGGATTTTCAAGTGTAAATACATTCTTATACATGTAAAGGACCTTTCATACCAGTTTTAACATCAAACAACACACGTAATACATCAAAACATGCTGAGCACACGCAAGTACGTCCAAGGGCTAACTTTTGAACGTCTTGGACGTTCTTGGACGTTTGACTTTAAATAAATGCTACATGCTTTAAAACACTTAATTAAAATTTTAACAAGCTTATTAGGCACATGTGAGTCTCTAGACACCTTAATTCATTTTGGGGGTCTTACAGTGCCAAATATATCTCCTAGTTCTTGAACTATGTTGCCCCCATAGGAATACTAGCTAGTGGATCTACCTAGAATGCAATGTTCATGTTTTGGTACTACCTTGGCAAGTATTCCACCTTTTTTCGGTGTAGGGTTTCATAACACCGGATTTCATATTTAGCTCATGTGGTCTACGTCGGTTAAGGCAAGTGTACCCGAAAGTAAAATGAAGTAATAAAGTGAACACTAATTAGGGTGACTTAAGGGTTTTGACTTAGTATAGGTAGGGGTATGAGACTCTACTTATACATTGCAGTAGTTGGCCTCGAGGGAAGTCCTAGAAGGTTGTTCTTATGTTTTATAAAGTAAATGTTATGCATATGATGACTTTACATGTTGATGATCCTATATGATGTTAGTTTCATATATGAACATACTATTAGTCTATATTGCTATACATGATGGTAATTACTCTTAATGCTATGTTAATAGAGTATAGACATTGCTTGTGATCCTTTGTTGGGTTTACTTGGTTGAGTAAGGTTATGGGGATTTACTTTGTCATTGCACTTGTGGACTTGATTGTGGGTTATGAGTAAGGGTCTTGTATATTTTGTAATGTTATGAATGTTGAGTAAGGTTATGGGGATTTACTTTGTCATTGCACTTGTGGACTTGATTGTGGGTTATGAGTAAGGGTCTTGTATATTTTGTAATGTTATGAACTTTTATACATGATTTATTGTTGTCATGATGTTGGAGTTAGTTTGGTTATGTACTCAAATATATTATGATACATGTTGACTTGGTTATACTTTATGATGTTTGTCTTGTGTTGTATATAGCTTTGACTTAAAGAATATGTGATTATTGGCTTGTATGGGTTCTTGATTGTGCATGAGGCTTTTCAAAGTAACTTGGCATGAGTTTGAACAAATGTCCCTTTTAGCATGATTTCAAATGTTTTATGTGCAGGTTTCCATACTAAAGTACAAGTGTGTACTAACCCGTATCTCTATGTTTCTACAATTATGTAGGTTTCGGTCGTTGAGATTTTAGAGGGCCATTGCAAGATAACTTTGACTCTCATTCTCCAAGTTTGGTAGGTCCTCACCTTCCGAGGACGATGCCACTATTTAGCTATTGATGTTGTTTTAGTCTAAAAGACAATTTATTTCTTTCCCTTTCATTTGAATAATATTATTGTATATGCCTATATGTGTCTTTTGTTGTAATGAAGTATGGGCTATGCCCGACTTTTGTACTCAATCTAGATGGTTTAAAAGTGAGATGTTTCCTATTAGAATATTTTTATATATTATGTATGTGAAAAAAAGTATAAGCCTATGTAGTGCTTCCTATTGGAGGAGTCTATGTAATCTCCATATGTATATATTATGTATAAGCAAGAGATCTATGTAAACCTCATATGATAGATATATATGAAAAGTTTTTAATTTTTCGCAATTAACCTATGATATGTAATGACAAATGCTAAGAGGTTATTCTTAGTCCTCTCCAAGGACGATGAAATCGGTTACTTCTAGGGGGTGCTCCCAGGTTGTGACAGCCTTGGCTTCACACTGACTTGAACCTGTTCGCATGCACCATCGACGGCCTCAAGTCGACGGTTTATCGTTCCATGAACAAACTGTCCTGCAATGGCATCGTTTAGTTTAGAGACTTGTCAAAATGGAGCCTTGGCTCCGATTTCTAAGTATGGACTCATGACTCCAAATGACAAAGCCTGTGTCAATTGACGGGGCATCATTTGCACACTATTTTGAATAGTTTCTTGGGTCAATTGTTTGGGTCCTCCTAGAGAATCTTAGGGTGATCCTTAGGGAGTCGTACCCAAACATTTTGACCCTAAACATACCCTAATGTATACCCTAAGCTTTTTCACCAAGTTTGGATTTTATACGACTCTTTAAACCCCTTGAAACACCTTAAGGCACACTAAGTCATCTTCACACATCTCCGAACGTCATAGTTGTCCCTTGACGTTTAGGTCTTAATTCCTCCTAATCAAGTTGAATATATCTGTTTAAGTATTGAAATAACATTATCTATTACATGAGGCTCTAGTATAAGTCAAGGAACTTCCGAGGTTGTACACGCTTAGTCCAAGCATCTTCATGTTTTAGGTCACTGGCGATAAGGTGCTAAATCACGGAACTTTTCGGCGATGCACCGACTGCTCGTTTTCGTTGCTGATTTAATCCCTTTCTTCATGAGCTAAGGCAGACATCTTAAAGAATAATTCATCACCAATGACAAGGCCTCAAAAACATCAGAACACTCTAAAGCGTAGCCTCAATAATTTTGAACGCGAAAGACTTTGAAACACCCATTTCTGAGTACGGGTAAAATATCATTGTTTGAAATTTTGATACCCAAGTTGATTGCATCTTGTCTTTAAATAAAACACCACACGATTTTACTCTTCGTGAATATGGCCTAAAGGGCCCGCAATCGCTGAGCTTGGAGAAGTTTCCCTTCATGAATGCGGCAAGGAGCCCATGAACGCGAAGGCCAAGGAACCAGGGGTCTTCAATCATGGTTAGGTACCCATGAACGTGAAGACCAGGCAGCCTAACCCTTCGCAAATGCGGACAGGACCTCAGGAACGTGGTGACCAACTTTCCTAGTTTGCACGAACTTGACCCAAGGTCTGCAATCATGAAGACCAATTTTCTTCTACACCACTTGATGCATATCAAGTGGTTTGGAAAGTTCCCAAATCTCCAACGGGGCATCCCAAATTAGTTTAGAACCCCGTGCATGTAACTAAGGTACGCAACCCCACCAAATTAGATATTCCAGACTCAATGAGTATTCCAAAATTCCATAAATGGTTATCTCAGCAAAGTGGGCCCACCCCAATCTCTATTTTAATCCAAAATCCAAAAAAGGACTCAAAATTAGTTGAGAACCTCGAGATTCGTATAAAGGGCCACTCCAAACCAAACTCAGCATACTAAAGCTAACCACGCTAAGGAAATTCTCATTCGATCTCATTACTCCAAATATTTACTAAAGTCATTGTTACGACTTAACTTGAAAGTTAAAATACCTAATCGCATAAATGCGTACGAAAAGTCTTGGGAGTCATGCCGACCATGATACTACTCATAAATGACCCTTTTGGAGCTAATGAAATCGTTGGAATGTGATTTTGAGGTCATCTTTTTGCACTTTTGATAAAAATAACTGTTCAAGGTTCAAAAGCTCCAAAACACATTAACTTTTGTAAAAACAAAATAAACGATCAGGTGACCAAAATATTGGTCCTATAAAGTCATAAATTACTTTGGGTCGCTACATGACATTCAAAACTATGAACATAAGGCATATATACTAAAATGGCATAGAGGGTTATTACATATTGTGGATGCTTATATGTGATTACTAGTTAGCTGGAATATCATGCCTGGTATGATTACTAATGCTTGGATCGGATACCACACCTAATAAAATTACTATCATTTGACTTAGATACTATACCTAGTATATTAACTAGTTGGCTGCCGCATCGATACCCTAATCATTTGTGTATGGGTTCCTTGAGAGAATTGATATGTTCAATTATTCTTCCATGAGTGGACCGCGCTTACCTTTTGATAATGTGATGTATGTATGTTGGATCTTTAAGTGGTATGGGTTGCTACGAAGGAAAGTTGATATGAGGTGTTGCTTGTATGTGATCATCTAGGACATGTTTCATGTTTCAATTAAGTATAGGTAAGGACTAGAAATCTAGGCGATGTTATACTTGTGATTATGTTACAATTTAGTATGGGTAAGAACTGGAAATATAGCCTATGTTATACTTGTGACTATAGTGGTGTATATTTTGGTTATTGAAATGGTGGTTTTTAAGTTAGGTTGATAACAAGTTGGATTTGGTGCTTGGTCTAAGTGTTGGGACTTTTTATGGTTGTCTAATGTTTTGGAACTTATCCTATTATGGGGATGTGATTCAAGATGGATAAGTTGTTCTAAGGCACCACATTCAGGTATTGTTTCAGAAAGGGCCAAGAAGTTGACATGAGAACTTAAGAGAGTAGTAGGTTGTTTGATAGGTCTAGTGGTGGTCTTGTATTCTTAATATATATGTGGTAGAAGGGTTAAGGTATGATTTGATATTATGGTGGTGTAATAGAGAGGCATGGGATCAAGGTGCATTAGTTATGACATTATATGTGGGAGGGTGAAAGCATGTGGATAGAGACTTGGGGTGATATAACTATTATATTACATGTTTAGTTTTTTGAATATCTACTTTATATTATGTGTTTGGTTTGGGTCGACTTATGAAGCTTTTCTTTGAATTATTTTTCCAACACCACAAAATTTGCTTCATTCCGAGTTCAAAGTAGAGAGTAATGATCATTTAACTAACTAATGTACTGCAGTTTCTTTTTAGCCGTGGGAAAATTCTAAAGTTATTTTATTCTCCTTATACAACTAGGAAAACATTAAAATCAAATTTCTTATCTCCCATGAAGCCCTAAACAATTCTATTTCCATCTTTTGTATTATTGATTCTCTTATCCAAACCCAAATACAAAATTATTAGGAAGATCAAAGAATAAGAATTCTGAGTAAGATTCTTTCAAATATTTTTCAAGATTCTTCTTCAAGCAATGTTTATCCAAATCCTTTTCAAGATTCTTCTTCAAAGTAAGTCCTTCTCCAATTATTCCAATCTTTCCAACTCAAATTCCTTCTTATAATCATGATCAATAATAGAAGTCTCAATTCTGGTCATAGGATTTTCAAGAAACTAATTCAACAATCTTAAAAAAGGATTTCATGATCATTATTATTCAAATTAGGCTTCTTCTTCAAGATTTTTGGAGCATTTAAGGTATGTAAGATTGTTAAAGTCATAAGGAACTTTGTTCTTCCTCATGTTCTACTCCTAAAATATATGTTTTTAAGATCAAACCTAGGGTTTTTATCCAAGATTCTATGATTTCGAATTCCTTTTATCATTTATTAATTATTATTGATTTATGGTTCATTCTCTTATACCACATGGATTCACTTTTAATCAAATTTATTTGAAAACCTTGTCGTAGTATTTCATATGTATTATGTTCATGAATTAAATTTGCATAAGATTTAAAGAAGTATTTCAAGAATGAATTCAAGAAAGTATATTCAGTTTTAGTTACATTATTTTCAAGAAGTATATCAAGAATGTATTATTATCTTTAATTTCAAGTGCATTATTTTAAAAGAGTTTCAAGAAAATATATGTTACTTCCAATGCGTTGCTTCCCAATTGATTCATAGGAACACATGCATAATTCATAATTTTGACTATGGTGTTATGAAGAAAATCTTATGAACTTATGAATTATGATAATGAATTTATAAAAGATTTATGCATGATTTATAAAGAGATGAATTTATGTTTTAAGGATGCTTTAAAGGAATTGTCAATGATTTGTGAAAGATTTTTCATATATGAAGGTGTTGCAAAAGGTTTTCTCACATTCTTATGATATCATGATTGTGAAAGGTATTCTTATACATGTATGGATCATGGGTTTTAAAAGAGTTATTCTAATATGAACTTATGATTGGATTGATAGTATTAATTGTGTCCTTTCCAAGTATATTTCTATGATTATGATTATGACTACTTTAATTTAGTTAGAACATTACTTAGCACCGAGAGGACTTCGATATGGAGGCTCTGCCGTTAGTAGAGGGCGGGTCTCTAGAAGATATCTTCTTGTCCCTAACTGCGTACCCGCATAGGTTTGTCTCAGATAAACATTAGTTACTGAATCCCTTTACATTGGATTATGGTTCTTACCTTGGACACCCTCTTTCGATATAGGACACACACTGGAATCCATATTATAGCTCATATGGTCTATGTCGGTTAACGATAAATATCCCACAAAAGAAGTTTGTTTTGTTCAAAGGTTATGTGGAAGTTTCTTAATTGGTTTTAAACATGCAATGGTCTCATATATGATTTATGATTTCTTTATTAAGGCTCTTATCACGTTTTACTTGGTCTTGCATATGATGCTTAAATTTATCATGTCGAGCTTTACAAATTTTCATACATATATCTCATACTCAGTACATTCAAAGTAATGATTCACATACTTCTTGTGCCTACATTTTTCATATGATATAGATTCAGGTTCTTGCTATCAGGTTCCTAGCCATTGGATCGACTTCTAGTTAGAAGAGGACGAGTTCTCTTATTTCGAGCACTCAAGTTAGTTTGTAGTTCTAGAGTGTTATTTCTATTCATATTTATTGATTAAGGTAAGTGGTGGTCTGCTTACTATAATCACTATTAGTAGATTCATAGACAGTCAGTTAGAGTAATTGTATATCGTCTTTCCTATTTCAATTTTTTTTTCACATTATACTTGTTGTATACAAAACTTTGTCCAAAAATATATAAACTAGTATTGGATAATCATGCTTCCGCTTAGACATTTTTTATTCTTTTACATGTTCATATTTAGTTGCTCATGACTATGAAAGTATCAAGGGTTAGCTTGGAGTCATTCGTGATTTTAAGCACTGTATTACAACTAGTGGGTAGTCCGACCGTGAAATTTCAGCCTTATGTTATGGCATGCTTGGATGAATTTCCTTAAGTATTTAAGTTTGTATGATTTAGGCTTCATATACTTATAATCAGTTTTTACATTAGTGATTTTCAGTATTGATTATGTAACTTTTAGTGGCATGTCAGATCATGAGTTTAGTTTGCGTCACTTGTAGCTTTAAGCATCGTGTTACGAGTGGATGTCATACTCCTTTTCTCACATGGCGGTTGGATTTTTCAATTTAAGTGACAGTATTTATTAAGTGATTATTTTATTTTTTTAGAGTCGTCACTTGGAATAGAGTTATGGTGTTCCAATTCACATTTTCTTTTTAATCCCCAACCAAAAGAAAATGACTCTATATTTTGGTCTGCAAACCAGAAATTCGGGTAAGAAATTTCGTTGACCGAGAGGAAGGTATTCAACATCCCTCAAGTTTCTTGTTTTTAATACGGTCGCTTTTATTGACTTATACTTTTATCATTATTTGGATATATTATTGTATGCTACAGTTTCGCTCATTTTTTTATTGTTGAGCTTTCATTTGGTCTCAACCTAGATGCGTAACTGCATTTTCGATTTTGATATTTAATAGCTTTGAAGCATAATTTCTTTGTTCTCTCGAATGTGTATCTAATATTGTATGTATCACATCTTGATTTTAATAAAATATTTCTTAGAATAATTTTTGAAGGTGTGTCACCAAATCCTTGAATTTCCTTTAAGTGTTTCATAAAAAGATGTGTAACCACATTCTCATTTGAAACCATTTTTTTAACATGTCTAAAACCTATCTGATGTTAGAAGAAAAATATTAAATAAAATAAAATAAAATAAAAGAGATTTAAACTTCTAGGATTCAATATAAAATCTTGGATTATTTTGTATTTTTTTATTTTTATTTACTCTTAAAGTTGATGTTAAAATTAAGCCTACATATATTATATTTTTATTTTTTATCTTACAGTTAATGGCAAAATTAGACATACGCATATTGTAATTTCTTATTAATCCAACAAAACAATGACTTATTGTTAAACTCATTCATTTTAAGAGATCACAATTAGTGAACAAAAATAAATAAATAAAAATAACCACCAAATAAAGCTACTTTCATTCATTAAAGAGATATAACACTTAGCTTATTCTTCATTTTAATCAAATTATGAATAAAACAAAAGTGTAAGAAAACATGTCACATAGTTACATCTAATTCCATGAATAAATTAAAGAGACAAAGTAAATTTGAATACCGCAAATTGCTTACTGAAGTTCGATTATAACACTCACAAATTTTTTGTGGGTCGAACGTAGTGATATATGTGTAAAAAGAAGATTTTTTTCAACTGTGCAAAATCTTTTTTATTCTTGCTCCTTGTGCGTGTGTTTTATTGTCAATGTTTGTGCAGATTGTGTGTATTGCTGATAGTTTTTTTACTTTTCTTCCCTCTTTTCTCTTGCTGTCTCTCGTGTGTTGTTGTATATTTATAGGATATATGGGGTGTGTTGTATGTGTCGTGTATCACTTCTGAGGCTGAGTTGAGGAAGTGGGGAATTAAGGTGTGAGGAAGTGGGGTAGTGGAAGTAGTCTGTAGGTATATATAAATATAATTACTAACTAATTATTTAAATTAATATAAATTTAAGAAAGGGAAAAAGAATAAACATATTTCCGAACTATTGTAAATGGTATGCAAATACCCTTCGTCATATTTTTGAGATATTGGTGCCCCTATCGTTATACTTTTGGGACATTGGTTCCCCTGTCGTCATACTTTTGGGACATTGGTGCCCCTGTTGTCATACTTTGGGGACATTGGTGCCTCTGTCCCTTCGTTAGAGTGAAAGGCACACTACACCATTTTAGGTCTACGGCAACACTAAATCTTGATAACGCTTATAAAGTGTTGCCTAAAATACTTTTGGGAACACTTTTAAAGTGTAGCCAATGATTTTGACTTTTAGCTACATTAATTTTAGCAACACTTCTAAAGTGTACTCTTTAATGGAATAAACTACACTTTATAAGTGTTGTTAAAATATGATATAGTTGGCAACACCTATTTACATATATGACCACACTTCTAAAATGTCCTATTTTTATAATTGAAAAAACAACACTTTATAAGTGTTGCCTTAAAATTTTTCACTAAAACATTTAATTTTTTCACTCTCCCTCCAATTATTTTCAACTCTCCCTCCAATTTTTATTGGCCAAAAAAACATTAATAAATCATAAAACATTTAACTTTTGACTCTTTACTCTTTACTCCCTCCTTCAGCTTTCCTCTTTCACTTTTCTGATTTTGTGAAGGAACTGAAGAACCAACTGAAGGAACTGAAGAACCAACGTGAAGAAAGCTGAAGAACAACGTGAAGAGTAGAAGTCGACCCAGAACAGAGATGAAGAGCTGAAGAGCTGAAGAGCTCAAGTCGTTTTCTCCAATAACGATTTCTTCAATAGTAAGTACGATTCTCTTTTTCAATACGTTAGCTGAAGTGTTTGATTTTTTGTTTTGTGTTTAGAAAGAATGAATGCTTTTGGGTTGTTGGAAAGATGATGAATTGAAGCTACACTTTTCTCTCAAGTTTCTCACTTAAGAACATGATTTCAAACAGGTTTAGTTTGAGAAGGTTTTATCAAGTAAGAAATGTTATTCATAATGTCTAAATTTTAGCTTTAGGGTTTTAATATCTTGTATTTTTATACGATTTTTGGGAGTATGAATTGTATTTTGGCTTCATCAGTTGATTTTTGGGAGTGTAGCTCCTATTTTAGCCTCCCTATATAAACCTCTTTTTTCACTGTTGGGGGTTGGAAAAAAGTTGGGATTTATTTGAGCAAACACCTTTAGAGCAGCTGAAGAAAATAGTTAATATATATATATATATATATATATATATATAAACACATTCAAGGCAAGGACAGTCAAGTGTCGATAAGAGTATGACATTTTCTAACTCATTTCGCAGATTAGTTTTCCCAAGCTTTGTTCGAGTCCGAGATTCTGCCCGAAATTCTCATCCGTTGTTAGTGTTCAAGTTTCATGGAGAAGATCGATTTCCTACTCGTCCCCTTCCAGTTCACTGCCTGAAGAAAGGTAATGTTGTTTTCCTCATAGTTTTTGGTGCATATTAACTCTACCCTCCACTTACTCCACTTGTTTAATTATGTTGTGTATGTTGTTGTATTCCTTGACGCACTCGTGGGGCTACACTTTTTTGTTGTTGTTGTAATAATAGTAGTGCACATACTTGAATATCACAATCTGCACATTGAAGAGGACTAGAACTAATGTTACTGGTGATAGAGGGGAGGCACTTCCCGAGGCAGTTGTTGAGGCCCCAGCTAGAGGTAGGGGTAGATCTCGAGCTAGAGGTCGTGCTAGTAGTACGACAGTAGCCAGAGGTCGTGGACGTGGAGCAGCACCAGTGAGAGGTCGTGCTAGAGAGGTCTCTACAGAACCTCAGATTGATGGCAGAGAGGACCAGGTTCCTCCAGATCCTGTAGTCACACCTTTGCTTCAGGATACACTATTGAGGGTGTTAAGTGTGCTCGAGGGCTTTTCTCAGGGTGGTGGCGCAACTACCACACCACATGACTCTCTTACTAGAGAGGGGGCTCAGACCCAAGAGCAGCAACAAGCTCCAGTTGTTCAGGATGCGGTGGGGCAACTACCAGTAGATCCCGCGGTTCAAAATGATGTTGCACCAGCAGTTGGGGGTCAAGTTGCATCGATGGTTGTTCTGACAGAGGATGAGCAGCGTAGGTATGAGAGATTTCGAAAGATGGACCCACCTCAGTTTCAGGGTGGGAAGAGCGAGGACGCTCATGAGTTTCTAACTACATGCCGAGAGTTACTAGAGGTGGTTGGATTAGCTGATTCACATGGGGTTCGATATGCTACACTCCAGCTTCGTGGACCAGCGAGAGACTGGTGGAGGACTTATTCAGGGGGTTTGCCAGTTGGATCTCCTCCAGTGACTTGGGAGCAGTTTGCTAGTGCATTCCAAGATCGTTTTATCCCATGGAGCGTGAGAGAGGAGAGTCGCTTGAGGTTCGGGAGTCTGAGACAGGATGGTTTATCGGTTACAGAGTATGAGACGCGTTTTTGCCAGTTATCTAGGCATGCGTTGGCCATTATTCCACAGGGTAGGGGTCATGGCAGAGTTCAGTCAGGTAGAGGTGATAGAGTTTCTAGTAGTGGTGTTGCAGCTCAGTAGAGTGGGGGTAGAGGTACCACCCAGGCTGGAGGTGGACGAGGAGCCCACTGCTATGCTTTCCCCGGGAGACCTGAGGCGGAGACCTCTGATGCTGTTATTACAGGTATCATCCCAGTATGCCATCGACCTGCGTCTGTGTTGTTTGATCCAGGTTCTACATTCTCTTATGTGTCTACGTATTTTGCTGCTAAATTTGATATGATATGTGATAGCATGACTGTACCTATTCGTGTTTCTACACCCGTGGGTAATCCCTTAGTGGTGGATCGAGTGTATCGATCCTGTCTTGTTTCTTTGGCTAGGTATGACACTTGGATAGACTTAATCATTCTGGGGATGGTGGACTTTGATGTTATCTTGGGTATGGATTGGCTTTCTCCTTATCATGCTGTCCTTGATTGTAATGCTAAGACTGTGACTTTAGCAATGCCTGGTGATCCGAGGGTTGAGTGGAAGAGTGTTAGTGGTTCTTATCCTAGAAAGGTCATCTCTTTTATCCGTGCTCAGAGATTGGTGGAGAGGGGGTGTTTTCTTACTTAGCTTTTATTCGGGATACTAGTGTTGAACCACCTCCCATGGACTCTGTTCCCGTGGTTCAGGAGTTTCTCGATGTATTTCCTTCTGATCATCCAGGTGTTCCTCCTGATAGGGATATCGATTTTGCTATTGATTTGGAGCCGGGCACTAAGCCTATTTCTATCCCTCCATACCGTATGGCTCCAGCAGAGTTGAAAGAATTGAAGGATCAGCTGCAGGATTTATTGAGTAAGGGTTTTATTCGCCCTACTGTATCACCTTGGGATGCCCCTGTATTGTTTGTGAAGAAGAAGGATGGGACTATGAGGATGTGTATTGATTACAGACAGTTGAACAAGGTAACAGTGAAGAATAAGTATCCTCTTCCGCGTATTGATGACTTATTTGATCAGTTACAGGGAGCATCACGGTTCTCTAAAATTGATTTGAGGTCTGGGTATCATCAGTTGAAGATTAGGGCATCAGATATTCCTAAGACAGCTTTTCGAACCCGGTATGGGCATTATGAGTTTCTAGTGATGTCTTTCGGATTGACTAATGCTCCTGCAGCATTCATGGAGTTGATGAATGGGGTGTTTCGACCATACCTTGATTCTTTTGTGATTGTTTTCATCGATGACATCTTGGTTTACTCTAAGACTGAGGAGGACCATGTCCGACACCTGAGGATTGTACTTCAGAGGTTGAGAGAAGAGAAGTTGTATGCCAAGTTCTCAAAGTGTGAGTTCTGGCTTACTTCTGTGATATTCTTGGGACACGTGGTGTCCAAGGAGGGTATTAGAGTAGATCCGGCCAAGATTGAGGCAGTTAGAGGCTGGACGCGACCTACTTCACCTACTGAGATTAGGAGTTTTGTGGGATTGGCAGGCTATTATCGACGATTTGTTCAGAGTTTCTCTACTATTGCAGCTCCATTAACTAGATTGACTCGACAGGATGTGCGTTTTCAGTGGTCTGATGAGTGTGAGCAGAGCTTTCAAAAACTCAAGACTTTATTGACTTCAGCTCCTGTGTTGACTCTACCTGAGGAGGGTGTAGACTTTACAGTGTATTGTGATGCTTCAGGAGTTGGATTGGGTGGTGTGTTGATGCAGAAGGGGAAAGTGATTGCTTATGCTTCTAGGCAATTGAAGTCCCATGAGAAGAACTACCCTACTCATGATCTGGAGTTGGCGGCTGTGGTATTTGTACTTAAGTTATGGCGTCATTATTTGTATGGAGTGCATTGTGAGATCTTCACTGATCATCGGAGTCTTCAGTATATCTTTAGCCAGAGGGATTTGAACTTGAGGCAACGGAGATGGCTTGAGTTGCTGAAGGACTATGATGTGACCATTCTGTATCATCCAGGAAAGGCCAATGTTGTGGCCGATGCTCTGAGTAGGAAGACTCCTAGCATGGGGAGTCTTGCAGCGCTTAGTATTGAGGAGAGACCATTGGCTAGAGATGTGCAGATATTAGCTAACAGTCTTGTCCGCTTGCAGATTTCAGAAGAGAGTGATGGGATGATTGCTTTTATTGAGGCTCGGTCTTCTTTAGTCGAGCAAATCCGTGCACACCAGTTTGATGATGAAAAATTATGTCTCATTCGAGACAAAGTATTGAGAGGGGAAGCTAAGGAGGCTGTCCTTGATTCTGATGGTGTCTTGCGGATCGGAGGCAGAATTTGTGTGCCCAGGACAGGCGATTTGATTAGATTGATTCTTGAGGAGGCCCATTGTTCTCGGTATTCCATCCATCCGGGAGCGGCAAAGATGTATCATGATCTGAGCGAGCATTACTGGTGGTGTGAGATGAAGAGAGATATTTCAGACTTTGTTTCGAGGTGTTTGACTTGCCAGCAGGTCAAGTGTGAGCACCAGCGGCCCGGGGGTGTATCTCAGAGGATGCCTATTCCTACTTGGAAGTGGGAGCGGATTACTATGGACTTTGTTGTGGGTTTGCCTACCACAGTGGGTGGTTATGACTCTATTTGGGTTGTTGTTGATAGGCTGACCAAGTCTGCCCACTTCATCCCGGTTCGGGTGAAGTATACAGCAGAAAAGTTAGCTGAGCTATATATCAGTCAGATTGTGCGACTACATGGAGTTCCTATTTCTATCATATTAGATCGAGGTTCACTATTTACTTCTCATTTCTGGAAGGCATTACAACATGGTCTGGGTACTCAGTTAGATATGAGTACGGCATTTCACCCTCAGACAGATGGTCAATCTGAGCGGACCATTCAGGTATTGGAAGATATGCTTCGAGCGTGTGTGATCGATTTTGGTGCTAGATGGGATCAACATTTACCCTTAGTGGAGTTTGCCTATAATAACAGTTATCACTCTAGTATCCAGATGGACCCATTTTAGGCGTTGTATGGAAGACGGTGTAGGTCTCCGATTGGTTGGTTTGATTTGGCGGAGATGGACTCTTTGGATACAGACTTGCTTAGAGATGCCATGGAGCAAGTCCGTATGATTCAATATAGATTATTGACAGCTCAGAGTCGACAGAAGAGTTACGCAGACCGGAGAGTTAGAGCTTTGGTGTTTATGGAGGGTGATCATGTTTGGCTCCGAGTATCACCCATGAAGGGTGTGATGAGGTTTGGAAAGAAGGGCAAGCTTAGCCCTAGGTTCATTGGACCTTTTGAGATTTTGAGCCGAGTGGGAGAGGTGGCCTATAAGTTAGCGTTGCCACCTAGTTTGTCAGCAGTTCATCATGTTTTCCATGTCTCTATGCTTCGGAAGTATATTCCGGATGAATCTCATGTGCTTTCACTTGACTCTGTGGAGTTGGGTCCAGACTTGACATTTGAGGAGGAGTCTATAGCTATTTTGGATAGGCAAGTTCGAAAGCTTAGGACCAAAGAAATTGCTTCAGTGAAGGTGCAATGGAAGCACCGATCAGTGGGAGAGGCAACTTGGGAGACTGAGTCTGACATGCGTGCCAGATATCCTCAACTTTTTGAAGCTTCAGGTACTTTCTTTTACCTTATGTTCGAGGACGAACATGATTTTTAGTGGTGGATAATGTAATGACCCGTGAGGTTATTTTTGGAAAATTTAAATTATTCGTATAACTTGAGTTAATTTATTTATGAGTAATTGTAGATAATAAAATTAATAGATAGTTAGTGGGCTAAAGTGATCAGTTATTTAAGATTTTATACTATTAGGGTCATGTATAAAAAAAAAATAAGTTAGTGGTTTTGATCAGTTTAATAAATAATTAATTTAGAAAAGAAGGAAAGGCAGAAACCTTACCTGAGCGACGCGCGAGAGAGGAAAGGGAAAGGAATTCGATCTCCAGGTAACAATTAATAGAGCAATTTATCGCAATTGTTTTGTCATATTGACTCTATGTCAAATGGAAATTTTGTATGAATTGAGAATTTGGTTTAGCGGAGTAGTTAATATTTTATTCTGATTTAGTGTGTCATTCGTGAGATTTTGGGACTACTGGAAGCACCATTATTTTATTATTATTATTATATGTAATTAGTATAGTGATAGTGCTTATAAAGTGTTGGTTACAGGGGTGATTTATGATGCTGTGCATCTTTCTGGGGGTTTGGGACAATATGATACAAAGAAAAGAAAACAGTGTTGTGGCTATTGATATTATTATATATTCTTAGGTTATTAATTTTTTTGTGGAACCTGATAAAAATAATTGTAATTAGTTGAGTCTTTTCTTTTTTAGTATTTCAATGTGTAATGGTTGTTGTACATGTGTGTATGGAAAATAAGTATTTGGAAAAGTGTATTTAAGGGGTACGAGTGAACTGTTGGGAACGGAGGTTGTGCTCCTTCCGTGAGTAACCGGTAATTTGGATTAAAATTATTATTATCATCACATTCTGAGTTAAGTTTTGGTACATGGGGTAGGTAATTAAATATTAGATTTATAGTATCATATAAATACCATTTGAATATGATACTTAAAATATTAATTAACGTCAATAATTAAGAACTTGATTATAAAGTTGGGTGAATTTTTTTGGGTCAAGGTTATACACATAATAATGTGGGTGTTGTTAGTTCCGAAACCTAATTGTGAATATATACTTGAATAGGTTGCATCGATTTGGAAGCTCAACGGAAAGGAAAGACTCAAGTCATAGAGTGATTATTTGATTGGCTAAGGCAAGTGGATTTCTAAACTCTTGTTAAGCGTACGAAATTCGTGTATTTCCTTGTGTGAGGTTGAGAATGATTTGGAGACTTATTGCTTAATTGTTGGTGTTGTATTTCTTGTTGCAAATTGTGCTTTGTTATCAAATGGTTATCTCCTCCTTTTCATTTGAGCAATTTGCATTGTATCTGAGACATGGTTGTGGTAAGAGGATGTACTATTTTCGAGGGTCGTATCACGCGCCGCGATGGATATTTTATTTAGAGGGACGTATCGCGCGCCGCGAAGGTTACTATTATCGAGGGTCGTGTCGTGCGCCGCGACAGATGCATGGACAGATATGTCCCCCATGGGTCCCGGACTGAGAGACAGCGGGTGTGTATCGTTAAGAAAGACATGCATCACGATATTTGACATTGCATCTCATGGCATTGCACATTTTATTATTGATGAACTTGAACATGTGTTTTGTTGATCTTGTGAGTGTTTCTCTGTGAAGCTTGTGACTGTTGAATATTGAGTTGTTATTGAGAATGTGTAAACTGATAGAGTGTGGTTATTGAGTTGTGTGTTTGGTAAACTGTAAACTATTAGACTGTAGCGTGGAGGTTTAGATATGGTGTAAGAAGTGCCCGTATTTTGTTCACTTAACTTGTGTTTAGAGGTTTGCTTGTTGGGTACCGCGTGGTTTGGTACTCACCCCTTGCTTCTACAAATTTTTGTAGGTTACGAGCCCGGATTTTTGTGATACCTTCCATTCTCTTCGTTTCCGAGGCATCTTGTGGAGGATTGTGAGGTAGTTGCTTGTCATCTCAGCGAACTTTCCTACTCCAGTTTATGACTTTGTTTTTACTTGAAAGACAACTTCATTTTAGACTTCTATTTTATTTCAATTCTAATATTTACATTAGAGGCTTGTGCACGTGACAACCTGGTTTTGGGGATTGAATTAATATGACTTGGTTTCATAATAGAAATTGTTGTTGGATTGTCATTTACTTCCGCACTTTGTTAGATATTGGGTTTTAGGCTAACTTGTCTTGGTGGGATTAGACGAGTGCCATCACACCCATTTTTTTGGGTCGTGACATTTTGATTCGTTGTGCTATCACAATCTGCACATTGAGATGATCTCTTTTCTTTTGTCAAATATCAAATATCGTCTATCTTCAGGTGGGGGTTGTTGGTTTGTAAACAAATACTTTTCCCCTGCTTGGCCACAAATGATTTTGTAAATAGGTGACTCTGTGGTTCTTCCTTTGCTTTTCATGTTAATTTCTGCAGATGCTTAAGATTTTCTTTGTTCTTATTCTGATTGTTGGTACTGTTGCTTGTCCATGTTTAAGATCTTTCTTGCACTACAAGGTAGATCTTGAAATCTGTGATACTGCTGCCTGTTTTCTTGGTTAATAGATATGTTTGTGATGCAATTAGCTAATTGATTAACTTCTCTAAATATATGTACTATCTGGATTTGAATTGTTCCCATAATCATATGCATCTCCTCTATCTTATCAATTAAACTCCAAGTTAACCTCCACTCTCATTGAATCATGTTCTTGAGACTTAGCGAGTCAGTCTCAAAAATGGCATTTGTGATCCCACACCTCTTGCAATAACTGAGTGCTTTCCAAATTGCTGTGATTTCAGCTTCAATATTTGTCGTGTTGCCTATGCTTTGTGTTTCTGCATATACTAGATTTCCTTGGATTCCTATTATACAAAATCCGTAAGAGTTCTCTCCTGGGTTGACTTTGCTAGAGCCATTCGTTCTCTCTTAGGTTGCCTTGGGGTGGTAACAGGGGATCTATGATCTTGATTCACTTTTCAACAATTCCAATTGATTGCACTCACAGAAAGGGTGGTAGGAGGGGAAGAATGATGTAAGCTTGCTTCTCTTGTCAAGAAGGAGATGCAATTTCTTGTTGAGATCGCTGCAGGTGTTAGTCAACAAAAATCACCAACACTCAATGATAAAAGTCTCAAGATAACCTAATAATATTACAGAGTCTAACTAATAATCCAGCGTCTAACAATGCGGAGTCTAACCTCAAAAACGAGGTTTTTCGACGGATCGTCATGGCCACGACAGACCGTCATGGACTTCGTCGTCCCACACTTCTGCTCTCTTCATTACCCTCGACGACAAGTATGAAGGATCGTCACAGACACGACGGTCCGTCGAGGGTCTTCGTTCCAAAACACTTAAACTCTTGGAATATGGGTACTGGGATTACTTCTCTGAACTTCATGACGAACCTGCAGGACGGACCATCATAGACTCGACAGACCGTCGTGGACTCCGTAACCCCACACTTAGACTTCCCCACCTTCCTTCAGCAGCTGCACTACGCTGCCACCTACGGACCGTCACAGACACGACGGTCCGTCGAGGGTCTCCGTTCCAAAACACTTAAACTCTTGGAATATGGGTACTGGGATTACTTCTCCGAACTTTATGACGAACCTGCAGGACGGACCGTCACAGTCACGACGGACCGTCACAGTCACGACGGACCGTCGTGGACCCGTAACCCCACACTTAGTTAAACTCTTGTAATATGGGTACTGGGATTACTTCTCTGAACTTCATGACGAACCTGCAGGAAGGACCGTCATAGACTCGACGGACCGTCGTGGACTCCGTAACCCCACACTTAGACTTCCACATCTTCCTTCAGCAGCTGCACTACGCTGCCACCTACGGACCGTCACAGACACGACGGTCCGTCGAGGGTCTCCGTTCCAAAACACTTAAACTCTTGGAATATGGGTACTGGATTACTTCTCTGAACTTCATGACGAACCTGCAGGACGGACCGTCGTGGTCTCCGTAACCCCACACTTAGTCAGACTTCCCCCATCTTCCTTCAGCAGCTGCACTATGCTGCAGTTCTTTGAAAATATCATGTCATGTTGTTATGTATTGATTTTTGTGGACACTTCTAAACTATGTTATGAACCTTGTTTCCAGTGGTCATCACTGGTTTGTTTGAACTACTTGTGTGTAATTTTTACATTGAAGTTTACAA
>NC_028641.1:41607247-41627247 GCF_001406875.1 Solanum pennellii
TAGATATAAAGTTACACTTTGTAAGTGTTGCTCTAGATGAGATATAAAATCAACACTTTATAAGTGTTGCTATAGATGAGATATAAAGTAACAATTTATAAGTGTTGCTATAGCTGACATATAAAGTAACACCTTATAAGTGTTGCAATAGATGAGGTATAAAGTTACACTTTATAAATGTTGCAATAGATGACCAATAAAAGGCAACATTTTTTAAGTGTGACCAATAAATCTGAAAAGGCAACGCTTTTAAGTGTAGTCTAACAAAAAATGAGTGTTGCTAATGCACGTCTTCAAAGCGTGCCCTTATACCTATTTGGCTACGCTTTATAAGTGTTGCCAAAGATGGCAACATTTAAAAAGTGTTGCCTAATGTCAAAGGTTACGCTTCTTTTGGGCAGCCCCTAAAAAGTGTTGCTGAATGTCCAAAAGTGTAGCCTTTTCTCAAAGGCCACACTTTTTGCTAGTTTAGGCTACACTTACGTGGTGTTGCTGTAGGCCGAAAATGGTGTAGTGGCATATATGCTCTAATTTATGAACGACAGGGACACCAATGTCCCAAAAAAAAATGACGGAAGGTATCTGCATACCATTTACGGTAGTTCGGAGGTATATTTATCCTTTTTTCCTTTAAGAAAAGTCAAGTAGAGAATTAAAAAATATAATTACAAAACACTAATTTATTTATTAAATATATTTTAAAAGAAAACATACATCTTTTTGAACATTTCTTCTCTATTGAATAAATTGAAAACAAAATATAACTCTATTTTTCTGGTTGTCAAATATATTTACACTAAACTTACTAATATATGATAAATTTAAAATATATAATTTAAACGTAAAAAAGTATTTAATCACTAAAATTTGTGTAAAGCATCAAGTTCAATAAAAAATTATGATTCTAATATTTGGGGGAAAATTTGGCAAATAATGTTTGTCCATACAATTTTTCATTATTTGGCAAATATTTTTGGCAAATATCCCAAATTCTCAAATACTAGTTTTTTCTAGTATTTGGGTCAAATCTCATTATTTGGGATCTTTTGAAAATTAAAATTTTACCCCAAACTTTTATCTTTTACAAAAACACCCTCTATAGTAGTTGTTTGTGTTGTATTACATAATTTTTTTACGTGAACACCAAAATAGTGATGAAATATTTAGTGAATATTAAATAATGATATGATTGTTGATGAAAGTGATGAAAAAATAACTCAAGGTAATAAAATCATGTGCTTCATCTACTTCACGATGTATGGAATGATACTTGTTGCACTCGCTCCAAATTACCACATTGCTCTAGTGTGATGGAAACTATTTGTTATTATTGTAACGAACATCCAATTGACTTGTAATACATACTTATAGTTAGTTTTAATAGTTTTTAAAACTTATGGGTATAAATCATATTTTTCTAAAAAGGTGAAATATATTTCCCAAATCCTATGGCCAAACATATGGTGAAATTTCACCCAAATTTTCACTCAAATAATATTTGCCAAGAATATTTGAAAATTTATGGCCAAACGCTAGCTAAAGTAGAGGTAGTTTAGAATCATGAGAGAGAGAGAGAGTCATCATTTTAGACCTAAAGTGTATGTAAGAGTATATAGGCCAAAGTTGAGACATTTAAATTTTTTTAACGGCCACACTTAAAAAATATTTTTAAATTATCAAAAATGTGTTCAGTTAACATTTTTTTCCAAAAATATTTCCCATATCAATGTTTTGGTCTAAAAATGTCATATTGTTATAGTTGATTAAAAAATGTCCTTTTGCTAATAAACATGTTTTTTGTTTAGTCTTAAACACATTCTTTTCCTAATAAAAATATTTTAACTCATCATTAATTTCATAAATATAAAATCATAGTAAATCATTAATTTTTATTTAGATAATAATAAAAATCATTATAAAATAAAAATATTTATATTTCTTAATATTTTCTGAATTTAAGAAGATAAGCATTTGCTAATATGATTTTAAGTTAAGATGTAATAATTAAAATGTTAAAGAACATGAATATTTCATTAATTCAAATTAGAAAATATCTTTAAAATATTATTGATAGAGTTGACCCTTTTTCATATTAGCTTTATAATCAAAGACTATATTAACAAATGTTTATCTAATTTCAATTAAAAAAGATTTTTTATTTGTTTTTAATTATTATCTAAATGAAAGTTAATAATTGAGGTTCTTATAATTTTTTATGTATAACGTAATCTATGTTATTAGTATAACAAGTATATGAGGTAATTCAATTTTAATTGATAAAAAAAGATAGACAAAAATCAGTTTCCACTTTCATATTAGTTAACAAGATTTTTTATTCTTATAAATAATATTTCATTAAAACAATGTATTTACAGAGAAAAAATAATATATTTATTTAAAAATATTTGAGACATAACTAATATAAGAGTGTAATCATTTAAAATTTATTAAAAATAAATTTATAAAATAGTTCTAATTATATTATATTCATAATATATTAATCCAAATAAATACTATGGATTAATATAATTGAGTTATATATTTAAGTCCAATAAATATGAACTTAATTAAAGTCTAAGTTAATTGATTTGGACTAAGCCCAATTTGTTAAGCCAAATTCATCTCATTTTAGAGGCTCATTTTGGCGCCACGTGTGCAAATGATGTGGCATGCCAAGTCAAATAAGAAACCAATGGAATCATGACATGTGTCCAAAATGACAAGCCCGCTCCATAAAGTTCATATGTCATGTCACTTAAATCTGATTGGCCGACAGGAATCATGTTCCAATTGCAACTCCCCTATTCTAAAACTATAAATAGGGTCCTCATAATTCAGAAAGGGGACAGAAAATTATAAACAAGAAGCTAGAGAAAATTTATGGTACAAACGCCATTTGATTCTCCATAAAGCTACAACATTAAGAATTCAAGTATTAAAGTTGAACGATAAAGATCAAGATTATTGAATTCAAGAATAAACTGAAACCCTTGAATTCAAGTAAAAGTCAAGATCAAGATAAAGATCAAGTTCAAATCCAATATCAAGTTCCAGACAAATTCAAGAATAAGCTCAATAACCCTTGAATTATATTTGAAAAGGCAAAATCAGAGGAATCATAGAGATTGTAACACTCGCAATCGAAATAATAAAACGATTGTTGCTATAATTTTCTGTTCTTGATTTTTATTTTCTGGACCCGAATTTTATCGTCTAAAAATTCTGGCACGCCCTGTAGGACAATCTCTACCTCTCATCTCAACTTTTCAAGAATCAAAGAATATCGATATGACTTCCATGAACAACAACTCTCGATCAACTGCCCCTAAGGCCACTAGCTCCAAGTTCTCTACTGAAGTTGAAGGCATCCTTTTTATTACCTTTGAAAGTTTCGGAGTTGTTACCAGAAGCAAGGTTGCTACACTAGGACAACAAACACTTCAAGTGTCGTCCACATCAACTCCTATTTTTGGGTCTTCGACTCCAGAAGGAGCAAGTTCCTCTACAAATGCTCTAGAAGGAAGGAGTAGTGTTGATGAAAAGATCAAGAAGTCATTGGCTCTACTTGGGCAATCTGGTTGCAAGAACTCTACCACAAGATAGAACTATGATTCAACTACTGAATCATCTCCACATACATCGCGTAATGTGAGTCCACTGAAGATTAATGTATGAGCAATCCATGCTACTTTCTTACATCTCCAATGATCATGCAAACAATCGTGACTGTTACTTCCTCCTAAAGAGAAAATTGCAAATCTGACGAAGTTGATTGAAGGATTGACAAAGCATACACAACACCAAGAATCCCGAATTGATAAACTGATGGATAGGATGGAAGGACTTTTAGATGGAGAAACGAGACATGCGCCTGGAAAGAGTGTTGAACTTTAAGAACTCGAAGATCTTGCAAAGAAAGCCCCGCTTGTTAAAGAGATACTAGTTTCTTCTGAAGGAATGATCTCACTCGTTCGCTCGAAAGAGTTTATTGAAGGCACTATCAAAGATAAGTATAAAGTCTCCACCAAGTCTTCTCATATGTATGTTAAGTCATACACTGCTAGAATTGATAACTTTAAAATGTCTAAAGGTTATCAACCTCCCAAATTTCAACAATTTGAGGGAAAAGGAAATCCAAAATAACATGTTGCACACTTTGTGGAGACAGGTAATAATGCTGGAACCTATGGAGACCATCTTGTCAAACAGTTTGTCCGCTCTCTAAAAAGAAATGTCTTTGATTGGTACACGGATCTTGAACCTAATTCTATTGATAGTTGGGAGCAATTAGAGCACAAGTTTCTCAATCGCTTCTATAGCACAGGCATACAGTAAAAATGGTAGAACTCAAGAATACTTGCCAAAGGAGGATGAACTGGTTATAGATTACATAAATCGATGGAGGAACGCGAGCCTAAATTGCAAGGACATACTTAGTGAAGCTTCTGCAATTGACATGTGTATTCAACGAATGCACTGGGAGCTTCTTTACATCTTGTAAGGAATAAAATCAAAATCATTCGAAGATCTAGCTACTAGCGCTCATGATATGGAGTTGAGCATGTCCTCTGCTGGAAAAGATATGACTATTATCCATGATCCTAGCAAAGGAAGAGACAAGCGGGAACCCAAGAGATGGAGCAAATTTGTGCCAAGAAATGACAACAAAGAATCCATGAGTGTTAATGTGTCGCTTGCAAAGTTCACCATGAATGAGGGCATAAAGAAAAATCTGAGATCGACTTTTCAAGCACGTTCAAATCAAAAGTCGACTCTAATGGATATGCAAGGAAAAAAATATCCCTTCTTGAATTCTGATGTTTCTGAAATTTTTGATGAATTGCTCGAGTTAAAGCTCATTGACTTTCCAGAGATGAAGCGGCCCGATGAAGCTGGAAAATGTAATGACCCAAATTATTGCAAGTATCATAGACTTGTGAGACATCCTCTTGAAAAATGTTTTATCTTCAAGGATAGAGTGATGCGATTGGTTAACGAAAAGAAAATTGTCCTTGATGATGAGAAGGCTAGTTCTTATCAGATCTCTATCACTTTTAGCTCAGTTGATCCGGTCCAAATATATATCTCTAAAAGCATGAAGAAGAGTCATTAGACCAGGAAATTGATATAGATGGTGATGAATGTTGAATTCTTGTAACTAGGCAAAGAGGCAACAAGTCAAGCTTACAAAAGAATCATCCAAGAAACAGATTAGAGGAAAAATGGTGAAGAAATCGGAAAAGTAAAAATAAATCAAGCGCCCAAAAAAGGCAAAGGTAGATCTGCATCACTAATTAAAACCTTGACGTCCTGTGACTCTAGAGGAATTTTACCAAGCTCGTTCGGCATAAAGTCTACTCAAGACAATGTTGAGGCATCATGTTTAAATGTTAATAAAGAAGACACGGTGAAGGTGCCTCCTACTGGAAAAAAAGGAACAACTAGTGAATCCTCACCAAAAGTGTATCCTAGTGATGAAGAAAAAGTAACAAGGGAAATCTCATCAATGATGTCTCTTTCATCTTTTGAAAAATCTATTGAACCTTTTTTCCCAGAAACACATGCATGTAATACTAAAATCACATTTACAGATAATGATCTTCTATTTGGTGAAATACTACACAATCGTCTTTTGTATATGGTGGGTCATGTGCTAGAGAAGAAGATAAATAGAATCTTAATAGATGAAGGATCTAGAGTCAACATTTTGCCTATCCACACATTGAAGGAACTTGGCGTCACGACTGGGGAACTTAGTAAAAGTCGTCTATTAATACAAGGATTTAATCAAGGGGGGTAGAGGTCCATAGGCTCTATTAAATTAAAGATGTGGATCCACATGGAAGATTTCCGATCAAGTGCACGGATACATGTGATCGACGTAAAGACATCATATAATTTATTACTTGGCAGACCTTGGGTACATGAGAATAGAATTGTCTCATCTTCTTACTATCAATGTTTGAAGTATCTCTAAGGAGGAATTGAAAGAAATATAGTTCCAGATGATAATCCTTTCACCGAAGTTGAGACACACTTTGACTATGCGAAGTTCTATTTGAGAAGTTATGTTGTTAAAGGGGCCAAATCTAATTATGTCAAATAAATCAAGTCTGATAATATCACAAGCAAAAGAATTGATGTGGCTGTCGAAAAGGTTAAAACTAACACTAAATACCCTTGTCCCATTCTAAATGAAGGGAAGATCATGTCTTCGAATAAGAAGTTAACTTCTAGACTTTGCTATGTTGCAAAAGTGAAGAAAGAAGAACATCAATCGTCTAACCTTCAAGAAAATGCATTGAGAGGTCTAACTCTTCCTATTAGACAGATAGATGCAATAAACTTGTCATCAAAGTAGTCAGAAAAGTCAATCACTCAAAATCAAGTGCGAGATGTGTCCCTCCCTACAAAATGCACAAGAGAAGGTTGTGATCCCAATTCTTACAAGTTATTTGTGAAGGCGGGGTACAACCATAATGAGGCATCAACGCTAGGGAAACTTCCATCAGAAGATACAACTAGGCAAGCACGTGAAGTCTTAGGTTATATCCAACTACCGCCAATTCGCATTTCCATAAGAAGGCCCAGCAATAACCATATAACTTTTGAAGATGAGGTCACTAATCTCAATAAAAAGTCTTCCATCTTTGATCGACTTAGAGAAGCGCCTGCAAGAACTTCTGTGTTTGAGAGGTCAGGTCCATTGAAGAAGAATAACAAAAATTTGAGAAGTTATTTAAAAGTTAAAGTGCCTACTTCACATTTGATTCAAAAGGATTTTAGAAGTTTGATTCCTTCTAGAGTGAGGCGATGAGTGGAACTTGTGGTTTCATGTAAAGACGAACTCAAGGAAAACTCTCACATTGTTGTTTACACCAAAGAGTCGAGGAAGACGAAGAAAGTGTAGGTTCCTCAAATCATGTTACAACCCAAAATAAGTATGATCCTTTGCCTCAAATGAAGATTGATGAAGAGGTAGAAGATGTTGTCTCGTGTTGTCATATATTTGTCAATGACAATGATCCTTTGGAAGAGGAAGATTTCGGAGATGCTCCACTGGAACTTTAAGAAAGAGTAAAGGCCACAATAGATCCTTTGAAGGAAGTTTAACCTTGGCACTAATGAAGACCCAAGCCAACTTACTTGACTGCATTTCTAGAAGCTGATGAAGAAATCTCTTACATGAATATACTCAACGAATATAGTGATGTCTTCTCTTGGAGTTATAAAGAAATGCTTGGATTGAATCCTAAAGTAGTGGTTCATTAGTTGGCAGTCAAAAATGGTTCTTGTCCTATTAAGCAAGCTCAAATATGTTTTAGGCCAGATTTGGTTCCGTTGATAGAAAATGAAGTTAACAAACTCATTGAGACAGGATTTATTTGTGAGGTCAAATATCCTGCATGGATTTCAAGTATTGTACCTATGAGGAAGAAGAATGGTCAAATTTGAGTTTGTGATGACTTTAGAGATCTTTATAATGCATGCCCTAAAGATGATTTTCCTCTTCCCATTCCAGAGTTGATGATTGATGACACCACTGGTTATGAAGCGATGTCGTTCATGGGCTGTTCTTCTGGCTATAATCAAATTCGTAGGGCGCCAAAGGATGAAAATTTAACTCACCGCATTTCGCACACTGAAGGGTATTTATTTCTACAAAGTGATGTCATTTAGTTTAAAGAATGTGGATGTCACATATCAAAGGGCTACGCAAAATATCTTTGATAACTTGCTCCATAAAAATATTGAATGTTATGTTGATGACTTGGTGGTTAAGCCGAGAAATAGGGGTGATCATTTGGAAGCCTTAAGGATGCTGTTTGAGTTGCTCCGAAGATATCAATTGAGAATGAATCCATTGAAATGTGCCTTTGGAGTTACTTCCGGCAGGTTCCTTGGATTTATTGTGAGACATCGAGGAATTGAAATTTACCAAGCCAAAGTCGATGCAATATTAAAGATGCCTGATCCTCGTAATATTCATGAGTTAAAATGTCTCCAAGGAAAGTTAGCCTACTTGAGGAGATTCATCTCAAATCTAGTGGGGAGATGTCAACCATTCGGTCACCTCATGAAGAAAGGTACTCCTTTTAATTGGGACCAAACATGTAGTGATGCATTTAAATGTATCAAATCGTATGTAGAAAAACCTCTGGTTTTGCCAGCCCCTATACCTAGAAAACCATTGATACTCTACATTGCAGCACAAGAAAGGTCTGTAGGAGCCCTGTTAGCTCAAGAGAATACTGAAGGCAAAGAAAATGCTCTTTATTACTTAAGTAGAACGATGACGCCGAATGAGCTATTATTCGTCAATTGAAAAGTTATGCTTGGCACTTGTCATCTCAATTCAAAAGATGAAGCATTATTTTCAAGCTCATGTTGTCCTCCTTATTTCTAGAGCAAATCCCATTAAGTTTGTTATGTCAAAACCTGTCCTTAGTAATCGACTAGCAGGAGGGTACCTCTAATTCCAACAATTTGAGATTGTGTACATCCCTCCAAAATCTATGAAGGGACAAGCATTAGCCTATTTCTTGGCAGACCGTCCGATACCTGACGATTGGGAGCTAACTGATGAGCTTCCTGATGAAAATGTGATGTCCATTGAAATTCAACCTCCTTGGAGAATGTACTTTGATGGGGCTGCGCATCGTGGTGGATTTGTTGAAGGCGTAGTGTTCGCAAGAAGAGATTCTACCATTCTCATTTAATTTGAAGCAATGTTGCTCTAATAATGTCATTGAATACCAAGAGTTGATACTTGGACTTAAGATGGTCGTCGACTTAAAGCAATTACACTTACAAGTCTTTGGTGACTCTCAGTTGGTGATCAACCAACTCTTGGGAAGTTATGAGGTGAAGAAACATGAATTGCGTCCTTATTATGATTATGATCAAAAGTTGATAGGATGACCTGGAGATATAAGCCTTCAATATGTGCGTAGAATGGAAAATAAAAGAGTTGATGCATTGGCTGCCCTAGCTTCAACGCTAACTCTTCTTGATAAAAAAAAAATTACTATTTGTCAAAAATGGATAGTACCGCTGCCAAATGAGGAAGAATATATAGAAAATGAGTTTGAGCATCTCGTTGCCATTTCTGAAGCCACAGAGGAAGATTGGAGACAACCCATTATTGTCTACATGTGTTATGGGATACTTCCAGAAAATCCAAAGAGAAGGAATGACTTTCGTCGTTGTGCACTTTGTTTTCTTTACTACAAGGACACATTATATAGAAGATCATTTGAGGGTTTGAGGGTGTTCTATTATGATGTTTGGGAGAGGAAGAAACAATTCAAGCTTTGCAAGAAGCACACTCAGGAGTGTGTGGATCACATCAATCTGAACCAAAACTCTACTTTCACATAAAAAGCATGGGATATTATTGGCCAACCATGGTGAAGGATTTCTTATATTATGCTCGAAGGTGCGATGCTTGTCAACTTCATGCAAATTTCATACATCAGTTGCCCGAAGTATTGCACCCAACTATCGCATCTTGGTTGTTTAAGGCTTGGGGATTGGACGTTGTGGGACTACTACAAAAATCTTCTGGTGGACACTTGTACATCTTGGCAACAATTGATTACTTATCAAAATGGACTGAAGTTGTCGCTCTTAAAGAAGTGAAGAAAGAGAATTTTGTGAATTTCATCTGAGTGAATATTATCTATCGCTTTGGCATCCCACGCTATATAATAACAGGAAATGGCAAGTCACTTGATAACAAGTTAATGAATAAAATTTGTCACCTCTTTGGCTTCAAGTAGCATAAATCTTCTATGTATCATGCTGCCGCCAATGCTCTTGCTGAAGCATTCAATAAGACTCTATGCAACCTGCTCAAGAAAGTTGTCTCCAAGTCCAACCGGGATTGGCATGAAAGAACAGAAGAAGCTTTATGGGCATATAGGACAACACATTGCACCCTAACTCAAGCGACACAATATTCACTTGCTTTTGGAGTTAAAACAGTCTTGCCACTCGAGCATCAAATACCTTCCTTAAGACTTGCTATTCAAGAAGGGCTCACTGAAGAAGAAAATGATCGACTGCGTCTTGCTCAGTTAGAAGCACTTAAAGCATGGGGGCATTTGTAATCATTTATAATATATTAAATATAAATTTTCAAAATGATTTGAATTATATTAAATTCATAAATATATTAATCTAAATAAATAATATGGATTGATATAATTGAGTTAATTATTTAAGTCCAATAAATATGGACTTAATTCAAGTCTAAACTAATTGTTTTGGGCTAAGTTCAATTTCATCTCATTCTAGAGGCACATCTTGGCCCCACGTGTGCAAATGATGTGACATGCCAAGTCAAATAAAAAATAATGGAATCATGGCATGTGTCCAAAATGACAAGCCAACTCCATAAAGCTCATATGTGATGTCACTTAAATCTGATTGGTCGAAAGAAATCTTGTTCCAATCGCAACTCCCCTATTCTAAAACTATAAATAGGGGTCCTCATAATTCAGAAAGGGGACAAAACATTCTAAACAAGAAGCTAGAGAAATTCCGTTGTACAAGCCCCATTTAATTCTCCATAAAACTACAAGTTTAAGAATTCAAGCATTAAAGTTTAAGAAAGATCAAGATCATCGAATTCAAGAATAAGCTAGAAGCCCTTGAATTCAAATAAAAGTTAAGATCAAGATAACGCTCAAGTTTAAATCCAAGATCAAGTTCAAGACAATTTAAGATCAAGCTCAATAGTTCTTGAATTATATTTGAAAAGGTGAATTCAGAGAAATCATAGAGATTGTAAAACTCGCAATTGAAATAATAAAACGATTGTTGCTATAATTTTACTTTCTTGATTATTATTTTTTATATCAGAATTTTATTGTCTAAAAAGAGATTTTTTTTTTAGATCAAAATATTAGCGATGGAATTAAAGGTTACTATGATTAATCGTTATCTAAATAAAAATTAATCATAATGTTATTATAATTGTATATATTGCTTATATGTTATCAGTTTAAAAAATGTATGAGGTAATTTCATTTTAATTAGTAAAAACAATTTAAAAGAAAAAAAAACCGCTCTCTACTATTCGATTAATAAAAAAGTTTTTTCTAAAAATTTCTTTATAAATAATGTATGTATAAAGAATTTTCTTATATATATTTATTAAAAATAATAATATTTCTCCCAAAGATAATATTTTGGATATTTTAAAATAAAATATTAATGATAAAAATATTTTTGAACAAAAATATCAACAAAGAAATAATTTTAAAGCAAACTTTTTATTTAATTTTATATAAGTACATTTTTTTAACAAAATAAAGATGTTCAGTCGTGTAAATGAAAAAAGATGAGTGTGTAACACTAATGTCTGTTCTGATTGTTGATAAAGACAAGTCCTTTAAAATATTGATGAGACTGTCTGCCAGATGACTCCCAAGTACAAGTGCATTTTAGTTTTCATCTCATTATTTTTACTATAGTAACATTATTTTAAAATAATTTAAATCAAAATAACTTGTTCCAACTAAACAAGCTATGTTTCATCTTCACTAGTATGCTATTGGGATTCACACTACGTTGTGTTAATGACTCACACTTGGGATAGATAGATAAGTCCCTTTGTTTTTTGTTGCCTTTCTTTCCATAAGGAAGAAAAAGTTCTTTTTGGCTTGAAATATTTAACCCTTTTCTTGCACGGGTTATTCCCTCTTCCACTTGTCTCTCCTTTTCAATAAAAATTCAAGTTCTTTTTTCTCTTCTTGGAGGTGGAATTTGAAGTTACCCTAAACACTTACTTTTGAGCTGTAGACAAAGAATCTTTTCCATTACAGACAAGAATCAACTGTTGCTAGCTTAGAGCTCACTTTAGTTGTAGAACAAACTCTATTGTAGTTCCTAGTTTTGTTTAGTCTAAAGAAGTGAACTTTCTTGAAAAAATATGGGGTTGTTTCCATTTTCAAAATCATTTCCGGTGTTATTTCTTCTAGCTATGTTATTGTTTTCCCCAACAGTGAGTGGGATAGGTGCTAACTGGGGTACTCAGTCAACACATCGTTTGCCTCCTGAAATAGTAGTAAGAATGCTAAAAGATAATGGGATCCAAAAGGTTAAACTTTTTGATGCTGATTATGACACACTTAAAGCTTTGGGAAAATCAGGTCTTGAAGTTATGGTTGGTATTCCTAATGATATGCTTTCAAGTATGGGTAGCTTGAAAGCTGCTGAGAAATGGGTTTCTAAAAATGTTTCTGTTCATATCAATGATAACAATGTCAACATCAGGTGAACATTCACATTTATTTACTCTAAACATTTTGTTTAGTTTAAAGTTTCATTTGAATGCTCTATTTCCATTTTTATTTCCCTTCACTTGCTGTTGAGATGTAGTTTTGATTTTCAATATCATTTCATTATTTAGTCTCCAAGATTCACCATTTAGTTGCTATAATTTTTTTTCTGTTTACTTGGATTTGCTCCACTCGAGCCGGTAGTCTTTTGGGAAGAAACTCTTTACCTTGTAGTAATGATTAGGTGTGCGTACACTCTCTACCTCCTAGACCCCACTTGTATGATTCACTGGGTATGCTGTTGAAATCATTCACCAAAATGGTGCCAAAAGCATTTAAAAAGTGAGTGGTTGATTCAACCACTGTTGGTAGTGAAGTTAATGAAGTTACCTAATATGAAACAAGATTATTGTAGTACATCTAATATTATCTCACTGGTACGGTAAACTTCCCTATTTCTATCATCTTGAATTGAAATTTGCCTAAAAACATACTTCTCTGTATTGCCTTGTTCACCCTGCAATCTTTTTCCATATAGTGATTCATTGTTTCGGTCACTAACCTGGAAATCACTGTGTAAAGTTGAAATAAGGAACTACAATATTCCAAATTTGTGTTAATACACTAGAGTGCCATGTATGTTTTTATATATATGAATAGAAATGACCAGTGAACTAGCAGCCATTGAATACGTGAACGAATATATGTTGCTATACAGTCGCCTCCAAGGCTTATCAATTGGCAAAGGTTGAGAGACTTGTGACTTAAATCAATAGGTTTGAGCCCTGCGCCATGTGAACCAACCTGGTAATTAAGTGGAGAAGGGTTCTTCATAGAAAATACTAAGTGGAGAAGGGCAGGAGATGGACAAATAATCCCAAGTTTCAGAGGTTGTGGTTGGTACAAAATGTTGGCCTAGACGAATTTCTCCATCATAAAAAAGTTGCTATACAATCAGGCTAGTTAGACATGAATGCATTTCAAAGTGTCTTGTAGTTGTAGTATAAGTAATTCTTGTCACAATAAACAGGAGGCAATATAATAGCCAGACCCCGAACTTGCTAAAAGTTGTCATTTAGACATTTAATCTAGGGTCCGGTCTATTCTATACCTTATATTGTCGAAATATACCTATTAAAAACGCCTTGGTGATATGGCTAGTCATGCTTCTCCTGCCCAATATTTAAAGTGTTTTACCCAAAAGATAAACTTTTTTTGGCTAAGTTGCGTGGACTCTTTACTTTTGATGCCACACCCGTGTCGGATTCTCCAAAAGTACATCCATGTCGAATTCTCAAAAAGTACTGTGTCGGATTCTCTTAAAGTACGATACGTTTAGAGAATGTGACACACCGCCAACATTTTTGAAGAGTCCGAGGCTCTGAGCAACATAGCGTTTTGCCTGAAATGATGATTTTCAACCTTTTTTAACTCCTCTTCTCTAGATTCAATAGGCTACCCCTTGTTCTTCTTGTTTGTCAAACGTCAACATTTCATGCCAGAAAGAAGTGGCCACTTTCACCCTTGGCAGGAAAAAGTAGTGTTTCTGGATACATGAAGCTTGGCGGAAATTTTCTTTCCTGGTCAATTCCTCCCCTCTCCCCTCTCCCCTCTCCCCTCTCTCTCTTTCCTTTTCGGAAATTGACTTTTTTCATTTATTGATGGTTCATTTTTTGGTTGGATTTCATTTGCCACATGAAAAATGAATGATATTTACTAGCTGTAACTAGAAGATCCTTGGAACATTGTAAGTAAAACTTTTTGGAGGGGGACTACACGTTGATGTAATATACATGTGGATATATAGAAGTAAATTTACCTTTCAAAAAAACAATTAATGATATTTATGCTCTTTAGTTTGTTTAGTCTTGTCAGATGCGTTCTATATGCACATTTTGGACGACCTAACAATAAGTTGGGAACCAAGATTAAGTATTTAAATAAACAAATTGTCAAGTTTTGGAGCCGTCTATGTATTCAGCCCAAATGGAAACTAGAACTCTGGCCAACTTCATGGGTTATTCAAGGATTTCTGAGTTAAGGAGTCTGAGTTCAGTCCACATATATTAAATAATCTAGGTTTCTTGAAATTAAAGGAGCCTCTGTAGTTCACTGTAGTGGATCAAGTAAAATCATCATAGCTTGTACATGAAACAGGAAATGATTGCGGAAAAAGAAGCGTACAAGTTTAGTTTTTGTCATAGCAATTCAAGGTATGTTTCCTAATACTTTTGGGTTAATATACATTGATTTGTATAATATTTAGTTCTCCAAACATGCGATTTGAAATCGAGATTCACGGGTTTTCACCAAAACCCTCTATTGTGAATTTTAGGGTCTGAACCGCTTAAAGTAGCTCAATGTCGAATGTAATCATAGGATTGAGATTAGAAGGCTATAGATAACTCTGAACTATGGATTCTTTAATCAACCTTGACTGAGGGTTGATTATGACATTGACCAAGACACAATTTTAGAAGATGAGTTAGATAGGTGTATTTTGATGCCATTAAACTATATATTGTGTAGATAGGAGACACTTATTGAGGTTGAGGATGGTAGTGGAACATAGTAGGTGTTGCTTAGTTCCGAGTCGAGGTAAGCAGAGACCTTGACCCCTGATTTATTGGTTTCCCTAAACTAGTGTCTCAACTGTTTTGATGTTCATAAATGATTTGAAAATGTGTTTTAACTGTCATGTATATGTGGGGGCAAACATGTGATGGCGGTAAGATACTTTTGGAAAACCAGTTGAGATTTACTACTGGTTTTATGCTTATCTTTGAATTGATATGAAACTGTATTAGTTCGTTTCCATACCAAATATGTTTTGCTGCATGATGCATGCACATTTACATATGATTGACTGAAATGTGTGAGGTACATTATATGTCTAGTCTTATATGGGATAATTGTATGAACTTTTCATAACAATATTGTGATATATTGTAGACAAATTACCTAAATTGACACCTAAACTTGCACCAGATGTTAAAGTACCCCCCTTCTTTTGTTTCCTTTTTAACAGCTTGTTGAAATCTATGTTGCTTGAACTCTTCAAAAAAGTCAATGGGTGTATTGTCGGATCCTCCCAAAGTAATGCATTTTTGGAGAATTCAACCTGCTGCAACAAAAATTTTGCAGGAGTACAAGCAACATAGGTTGAAATGGGTATCAATGGACTCTTCTAACCCTTAGTATAGCACATTGACTCCTCAAAAAAATGTCGATGGGTGCAGGTTGGATCCTCCAAAAGTAATGTTTTTTGGAGAACTCGACACTATGCAACAATATTTTTGGAGAGTCTGAGCAATATAGGTTGAAATGGGTACCAAAGAACTCCTCTAACCCTTGAGTATAGCGCATTGTTCTCAATCGCTCTTACATATGATCAATTTTGCTGTGTCATTGTCCTCACTCCACTCCTTTCTCTTCTACAACTCCATCCCTGCCAAATCTCATGAGTTTCTTAAATTGACATTACATTTAGGCACCATTCATCTCAAGGGACCATTTAGCTTGCTCCAATTTGAAACTTTTGATAATAATGAGATGCTTCTCCAACACCTATACTTGCACATACATGTCGATACATTTACTGTGAGAAGAGTTTTGAGTTCAGATTTGGCCCATTTTCTACTAATTCTTCTTGTTGCTCTCTCTCTTGATCTAGAGAAATACCAATGCTAATGTTGGAAGAAAAATCTGAAATCTTCAAGGTCAATAATGGTGGAAGAAAAAGATGGATTGGTAGTTTAGTATTAGGAGGGTCTTTTGACGAAACTTAAGCTGTATAGTGGAGGCTGAAGTCACAAAGCAAGGTGGAATTTTGGTTGGTGCTGCCATGGCTGTTTGTCTGACTTACATGTAAGCAAGATTGGGTCTGACAAGCTGGCAACAAGTCTTGTTTAGAGGGAGAAAAAACACGACGAAACTTACTGAACTTACAAAGAGGGGTCTCTAAAATTCAGCCCATTACCAATGTCACCACACAAAAGGGGGTGAGTGAAAATGTTTTATTCGTTTTTGGTGACCCCATCATTTTTTCCAGAAGAGAGTTGGGTGGCATGGTGATTTACAGGGAGAGGAGGGAGATTAGGTGCATTGGCATCTATGGATGGTCACGTTACAGCACATAGGGTGCCCAACCCAACTTTTTGTACCCTAATATGAGACATGATCCAGTTCTGCATATGCGTGAATGTTGATTGGTTGTGTATGATGCATCATGTGATTCATCTCAGTATTATATGACAGGTTTATATGCACTTGTATTGTCTAATGCATTCATGTTTCAGAAAGGCTTGTTGGGGGTAGTTAGAGATGGGGAATGGGTCGATGAGACTCATAAATCCACTTATATGTGTAGATATTATCACTAACACCACAACAAATCCTTGAATTTCAATATTCCAGTTTACTGTGCTGAGTGAGCTGTTGACAATTATCCATAGAGGCTGTCATTAGTCATTTAGTTTTTTTTTCTTGGTTTTGGGTTGTGTCCCACTATTCTTATGCTCAGTTACAATCTAGATGTTGCTGACACACTGGGGTATGTGACACGTATACTTGGATATTTGATCATTTTGTGTCTTTAGTTTGTAGTTGATGGCTCTGAATATTACATGTCTTGAAATAGTTGATTGGGTAATTATCAGAATTAGTGGAATGTGCTCGTGTCAGAGGAGTGTAAGAATTTTTTTTTCAGCATGAGTATGCTTGCTAGGTGACCCAAGTTTCATAGGGATCGCTAAAGTGGTTCAAAATTTCAAATTTCTACTTTTTGGTTCTTGGGCTAAATCCATGAATTTCGAAGTCAAGTCTCATATTTTGAAGATTAAACCTTGAAAAAAATAATGTATATTAACCCAATTAGGAATGATACCTTTAATTTATATGACCAGAAAGTGTCTTTTTCTTCTCTTCTTTCCTTTATTTATATTTGAGTGACCATATCATTCGAAAGCACAAACTGTGAGCGAACAAACTTTTATTTTCCTTATTATGCTTCAACAAGACATAACTAGAAAACAACTACAGAACAAAAAAGCGAAGTGCAATATGCCAGGTAAATAACCGTCATTGCCTGAATAGCCTCTGCATCCATCTTTATATTTCTATCGTTATATTGAACAATTGGTTCCACTTCATTTACCACTCACTGAAGAAGCTACACATTCTTTATTTATCAAACATCATGAGCAAACGTTATTTTCACTTTCGAAGTGGAGAAAATGCTTTAGATTTGTGAAGGTTGTCGTCTCGCACATGCTTGGTTTTAATAAAGAAATAAAATGGCAATCAACCATCGCTTGTGGGTTTGAATGTGATGGGAAACTGACAATATTGATCTGCTTGTTGTAGAGGATCTTGACTCATTGAGAAAAGTTGACGCTTTTAGCGCTCCTCAGGAGCTGACCCTCTTACACAGTTTTGTACATTTCTCCATCTGGTGTTCCCTCTAAAGTTCTAATCATTTTCAATTTAGGCAGTCTTATAGAAAACTCTGATGTTCAAGTTTATGATTAAATGGTAGCGTGCACCTCTAGAAGTTGGTCTGCATTAAATCTAAGAAGTGGTCTGCATATCACTTCATGATGTGGCATTCCTAATGTGCGAGTAACAGATATCAGTAATTCCTTGTCGTTTGCTTCTTGTTGATGATTCTCATTGCCTCCGGCAAATATTAGTTGGTACTTGGGTAGTCAAAACATGTCTAAGATACTACATATAGAAATCTAGAATTTGACTAATGATTAGTGAATGATTGGACACTGACAGTTTCTATATTTTCCTTTTCTTATTTTATAATTAGCTGTTGCCATTTATGCAACTCTGGAGCAAAACTTTCCCTATCAAATTTTCTAGTTGGTAGTTAAAAGAAATTGATTTTTCTGCTTTAATATGGCCTAGTGATCTGTCAGATCTATAATGTGATTTGCCTTTTGTCGTTTTTGCAACACAAGTCAAGGTGGCTGCAATGCCAGTTCTTAACATTTGTTTGACGGGCCTGTATTGCACATCATCAATGAGAACATCAGATATACAGCTACAACTATTCTTATCAATTTGTGTGTTCCTTGCATTCATGTTTTATGTGTTGCTTCATCTTTTCATGTCCAAAGAGTTCTACTTTATTCAAATCAACTGACTAGGCTTCTGTGGTTTCTGAAAAATTTCTTCTTCATGCGGGTAAGCTATTTGTGACTATGATCACATTGAACTGGTTGTAGCCAAAATTATTGTTTTTCTAGCTTCATTTTATTTTTTTGCCTTTCGGTTCTATAATATTCTTCCGTATGTTATCTGTTATGAGGAGCTTTATATAGAATGAACTTCATCGACCAAGTAAATATTATATTTGTTTCATTTAGTAAGCTAGACCTGAATGTTTATGCACATCGTTTTCGACTGTGTAGGTATGTTGCAGTTGGAAATGAACCTTACTTGACAACTTACAATGGCACTTACCTTCGAACAACTCTTCCTGCTATGCAAAATATCCAAACTGCACTCGTAAAAGCTGGCCTCGGTAGTCAAGTAAAGGTTACTTGTCCTCTCAATGCAGATGTTTATGAGAGCTCCAACACTTTCCCATCAGGTGGTGATTTTCGAGCTGAGATCCATGGCTATGTAAGCCAACTTGTCAAGTTCTTAAGCGACAATGGTTGTCCTTTTACAATCAATATCTATCCATTTATAAGTCTTTATATTGACCCCAACTTCCCAGTTGAATATGCATTCTTTGATGGAAATGCAACACCTCTAAATGATGGTGGGACAATCTACAGCAACATGTTTGATGCAAATCACGACACTCTTGTGTGGGCTTTACAAAAGAATGGGTTTGGGAACGTGCCTATAATTATTGGAGAAATTGGTTGGCCCACTGATGGTGACCGCAATGCTAATGCACAACTTGCACAGCGATTCAACCAAGGATTCATGCAGCATATATCCGGAGGAAAAGGCACCCCTATGAGGCCTGGGCCTGTTGATGCCTATCTGTTTAGTTTGATTGATGAGGATGCTAAGAGTATCCAACCTGGAAATTTTGAACGTCACTGGGGAATACTTACGTATGATGGACTACCGAAATACTCGCTAAATCTTGGCACCACGAATTCAGGGTCATTAGTTCCAGCTAGAAATGTGAAGTATCTGGAGAGGAAATGGTGTGTGTTAAAGCCGAATGCTAAGCTTGATGACCCCCAGATTGCACCTAGCATGAGCTATGCTTGTGGACTTGCTGACTGCACGAGCCTTGGATATCAGACATCTTGTGGAGGTTTGGATGCACGAGGAAATATTTCATATGCATTCAACAGCTACTACCAGATAAACAATCAGCTTGATGATGCTTGCAAGTTCTCTGGCCTCGCAACTGTCACAAAGTCAGATCCATCAACTGGTACTTGTCGATTTGGGCTCATGATAGAACCATACTACGGAGGTGCTCAACCAAAATATGGCTATACTAAGACGACATTGGCTCTCATCCTCTTTCTGTGGACAATTGTGTAACAATTTTTTTTTTCTGGCTATTTAGTTCGATTGTTGACCCTGCCTGCCTGCTATGTAATGTAGCTATTACCAAATTAACATATATTTTTTCTTCTTACGGTTACTGTTGACAGCAAACACTGATATTCATTAATTCGGAACTTTGGATGGTGAAATTAATGTTTGCTTCTGATTTCGAACGTCATGCAC
>NC_028641.1:41658309-41699078 GCF_001406875.1 Solanum pennellii
CGGTCTGCGATGCTCCATGATAACCTGGACCTCTCTAGGTTGATGTTTCATGTCCAGCAGGTAGAGGACAGCCGCAAAAAGAGGGGTGTTCGTGATGCTATGAGGCCGAAGCCTCAAGATCAGGCATGTCCCAGCCATGGAGGCCATAGAAACAATTTTGGCATCCGTGAGCAGCCTAATTCAAGAAGGGGCAGAAGAGTTCTGGGAATTCTGATTCCCGGAGAAGTACAACACCTAGAGGAGGCAGACCTGAGCCCAAGAAGGGCAATGGAGGTGAGATGTAGCGTCCCAAAAAGAACTATGCTAAGTGTGGCCGTGCTCACAGTGGAGAGTGCAGACAGGGCACTAATGCCTGTTTCGGTTGCGGTAAGAGTGGGCATATGGTTAGAGACTGCTCACAAAACAGAGGTCAGGATGGAGGTAATGCTCAGCCTAGGCCTAATCCACAGGGTGCAACATCAATCGAGCCTCCTAAGAGGAACAAGTTCTATGCCCTAAAGGGCAGGGAGGAGCAGGAGAAGTCTGCTGATGTGGTCACAGGTATGCTGCAAGTATTCTCAACTTCTGTTTATGCTTTACTTGATCCAGGGTCTACGCTTTCTTTGTAACTCCTTTGCTTGCTTTCACTTTTGAAATATTGCCTGAAGTTCTGCATGATCATATAGTAGTTAGTACACCTTTAAGAGAAAATGTAAGAACCGATAGAGTATACAAGGATTGCCCAATAGTTGTAAGTGGTAAGACTATGTCTGCAGACTTTGTTGACTTACCCATGCATGATTTTGATGTTATCCTTGGCATGGAAAGGCTTCACAGTTGTTATGCTTGTTTGGATTGTCGTAGTAGAGTGGTGATGTTTCGTTTCCCTAATAAAGAGGAACTAGTCTGGGAGGGGTACAACTCGAGTAGTCCTAATCCTTTGATTTCGAACCTTAAGGCCAATAAAATGATGTCCAAGGGGTCATTATGTCATATTGTGAGTGTTAATGATTTAGATCATGACATTCCTTCCTAAGTGCCTATTATGAATGAGTTCCTAGATGTGTTTCCTGATGATTTGCTTGGAGTCACTCCTCCTTAAGAGATTGACTTTGGTATCGACTTAGAACCCGATACTAAACCAATTTTGATTCCTCCCTACAGAATGGATCCATCTAAACTCAAAGAGTTGAAGCTGCAGTTAAAAGATCTCACTGATAAGGGTTTCATTCAGCCGAGCATATCCCCTTGGGGCGCTCCAGTGTTGTTTGTGAAAAAGAAGGATGGAACCCTTAGAAGGTGTATCGATTATTGGCAGCTTAACAAATTCACTATAAAGAATAAGTATCCACTTCCCAGAATAGATGATTTTTTTTATCATCTCCAAGGGTCTAGTTTCTTCTCTAAGATTGATCTTTGTTCAGGGTATCATCAGCTTAGGGTTAGGGACAGAGATATCCCAAAGATACCCTTTCGTACCTGTTATGGTCATTATGAGTTCTTGGTTATGTTATTTTCTCTCACGAATGCACCTGCTGCATTTATGGATCTCATGAACAGGGTCTTTTGTGAATACCTTGACTCTTTTGTCATAGTATTCATTGATGACATTCTCATCTACTCTAAGACCAAGGAATAGCATGAACAACATTTAAGACTAACCTTGTAGGTACTTAGACAACATCAGCTGTACGCCAAATTTAGCAAGTGTGAATTTCGGCTTAGGTCAGTGACCTTCCTTGTTCATGTTGTGCCCGATCAAGGTGTAGAGGTGGACCCCAGGAAGACTGAGGCTGTTAAGAACTGGCCAAAACCTCTTACTCCCACATATATCCGTAGCTTCTTGGGATTGACTAGTTACTACCGTAGGTTCATGGAGGGCTTTTCTTCCATTGCTGCCCCACTGAAAGCTCTAACTAAGAATAAGGCCAAGTTTGAATGGACGGAGACTTGTGATAAGAGTTTCCAGGAGCTCAAGTACAGACTAACTTCAGCTCCGGTGCTTACTTTGCCTAAGTGTGGTGAGAATTACACTGTTTATTGTGATGCATATAAGGTTGGTTTGGGTTGTGTTCTTATGCAGGGTGGTAAGGTGATAGCCTATGCGTCCAATCAACTCAAGGTTCATGAGAAGAATTATCCCACTCATGACCTGGAATTAGCAGCTGTGGTGTTCACATTGAAGCTGTGGAGGCACTACTTGTATGGAGTGCATGTGGATGTGTTCACAGACCACAAGAGTGTCCAGTACGTGTTCACACAGAGGGAGTTGAATCTACGTCAGCGGAGATGGTTGGAGCTGTTGAAGGATTATGACATGAATGTTCACTACCATCCAGGTAAGGCTAATATTGTAGCCGATGCTTTGAGCAGGATGAGCAATGGGAAGTACAGCCCACGTTGAGGATGAAAAGAAGGAATTAGCAAAAAATGTACACAGACTGGCCAGACTAGGTGTGCGATTGGTTGACTCTACTAGTGGGGGTGTTTCAGTTCATCCTAGTTCTGAATCATCCTTGGTAGTTGAAGTCAAGCCGGGTCAGCATATCGATCCTGTGTTGATGAGCTGAAGGACTCAATGTTGATAAATATGAATGAGTCCTACGCTTTGGGAGGTGATGGCATACTTAGGTATCAAGACAAGTTGTGTGTACCAGATGTGGATGATTTGCGGACCAGATTGTTGCAGAGGCCCATGGTTTGAGATATTCCATACATCCAGGTTCCACCAAGATGTATCATGATCTTAAGCAGATTTATTGGTGGGATGGAATGAAGAAGTACATTGCAGAATATGTGGCCAAGTGTCCTAATTGTCAGCAGGTTAAGGCAGAACATCTTAAGCCTGGCGGTCTTACTCAGATTATTGAGGTTCAAACTTGGAAGTGGGAGGCCATTATATGGACTTCGTGGTTGGTCTTCCGAGGACTAGGAGACAACATGACTCCATATGGGTTATTGGGGACAGATTGACTAAGTCTGTGCACTTTATCCCTGTGAAGTCTACTTACAGAGCCGAGGACTATGCGAGACTCTACATAGATGAGATTGTAATATGGCATGGGATTCCTCTGTCTATCATTTTAGATAGAGGAGCTCAATTTACTTCACATTTTTGGAGATCTTTCTAGAAAAGCTTGGGTACGCAGGTAAAGCTTAGTACTGCCTTTCATCCTCAGACTGATGGGCAGGCAGAGTGCACCATTCAGACATTGGAGGACATGTTGAGAGCCTGTGTGATTGACTTCAGGGGTAGCTGGGATGACCATTTGCCTTTGATAGAGTTCTCGTATAATAATAGTTATCACTCCAGCATTCGGATGGCACCGTTTGAGGCACTGTATGGTAGGAGGTGTAGATCTCCGGTTGGGTGGTTCAAGGTTGGAGAGTCATCCATTTTGGGTCCAAAGATCATTCATGAGGCCTTAGAGAAGGTCAGAGTGATTAGGGACATGTTGATTACGGCTTACAATCGGCAGAAGTCATATGCAGATAACATAAAATGGCCCTTAGAGTTTGATGTTGGTGACCAGGTCTATCTGAAGATATAACCAATGAAGGGGGTGATGAGGTTTGGCAGGAAGGGGAAGTTGAGTCCGAGGTATGTTGGGTTTTACGAGATCCTACAGCGTGTTGGTGAGGTGGCCTATGAGTTGGCATTGCCTGCGGAGCTAGCTTTTGACCATCCAGTCTTTCATGTATCCATGTTAAAGAAGTGCCTAGGTGATCAAGCATCGATTCAACCTTTGAAAGGTTTGGGGGTCGATGAAGACTTGTCCTTTGAGGAGGTACCTGTTGAGATCTTAGACAGAAAGGTCAAGCGGCTGAGGAATAAGGAAATTGCCACAGTAAAGGTATTGTGGAGAAATCATCTTGTTGAGGGTGCTACGTGGGAAGCTGAGGCCGACATGAGATCCCGTTACCCTCATCTTTTCAGCTCTTGAGGTTAGACTTCCTACTCTTAAGTCTAAGTTTCCTTGTCTCTCTATATTTTGTTGCTATTGCTTGGCTGTGCATAGTAATTATGTTATGATCTGACTAGCATTACGCTAGATAGTGGTAGTGTCATTCGGGGAAGAATGTTCCTAAGGGGGGGATAATGTAACAACCCTAAAAATGAATAAGATAAGAAATTCTTAACGTGTCAAGAATACCTATGATTAGACCAGGGTTCACACGGTTTGATGCATAGAACAAGATCTCGGAACCCTTACTGTGGCCAAGCCAACTAACTTGGGGAGTTAGTTGAGCTTGGAAAGGTTGGGTCCAACCATATAGGGCTCTCGAATACGAAGATTTACTCGAAGAAGTCTTTACCGGACTTAAAAAGGAGAAATCTTAGGTTTGAAGGGTCTAGGGGTAAAATGGTATTTTCCTTGCTAAGGGTAGTATCGTAGTTACCCTAAATATGTACTAATTAATTTATTAATAAAGTGGAGGGGTAATTTGGGGAGAGAGGGTCGAAATTGAGCCCTTAAAGTGAAGTCTTGCTCCACTCGGGTTCGAACCTAGGTAGGAGCAATGATTTAATGTGATTTTTTAATTGGTGAATTAATTTAATAAATTGATGGTTGATTTAAAAAGGGAAAAAATTAGATTTTATTATTAATTATTATTTATTTATTAATTAATGTTTTTTTTGACTAAGTCTCCTATTTGACTAAGTCTAAACTACACCACCTGCTTTAACTCTCTCTCACGCTCATCTCTCTCACGTTTCTCATCTCTTTTCACGATTTCTCTCTGCCTAAACGATTACAAGAACAAAAAAAATTTCTAGAGTTCTTCACATTTGAAGAACTCACACAAAAATATAAGAAAACAAGCTAAGTTTACACGTTAGGTAAAGAGAGGGGTTTTCCGTCAAAAGTTTTGTGTTGAAAACTTGGATTGGACATGAGTTTTGGAGAGGGTTTGGGGCAGCAACTTCTAGGTTTGAACGTCAAAATAAGGTATGGGTTTTCTCTCTTGGTCCCTTTCCCAAGAGACCCCTTAAAGTTCATATTATTCATCCAAAAACTAGGATTGTTTCCCCTTTTCATGTTCCCTGTCACTAGCTCCCAATGATCTTAGGTTGGTATATTTGCTGGTAGAATTTAGGGACACTGTGTGTGTGGTGATGATCTCGTTTCGAGTATGTGTTCATGATTATGTGCTTATTTTTTTGTGTCTTTCAAAAATATGAATGTAGACATGAACGTATGCTTGCAAGGTTGTTACTATGACTTTGGAGTATCCGTTTTAGCATGCTAATAACATAGAATCACTTGTGTTTTATGTGTAATTAGATATTCCTAGACGTGGTATTCACATGGTTGAAATGCTATCAACTCTAGCTAAAACAAAACACCAAATCATTCCTCTAACTTGTCTTAAGAACCCTAACGAATGTCTAAGAAACAAATGCAAAAATGACCCTTAAAAATGATGCATAAAATCATGGAATAAACTTCCAGAATCTAGAAAAAGGCTGTAGATAGTTTCTTGAAATTTTGAACGTCAAAAAGAAAAAAAGATAGGTGAGGTCTGCAGGGATTGAACCCAAGACCTCACTAAGGCATACCTTAACAAATAAACTAAAAAGAGGTGTGCCAGGCGGGGCTCGAACTGGGGCTGGGGTCCGGCGAAATTCGCAAGAAGGGGAAAATAATAAAATGTTGTTGTGGGGTTTCGATCCCACGACACGGAAGACCCCAACTTAATAAATAAAAAAAATATATGGGGTCGTGGTGAATCGATCCCACGCCCCTTAGCGAATGCAGAAATTAATAAAAAAGATAAGGGGTAGTGGGGAATCGATCCCACGTCCCTCAACGCCTATAGTAATTAAATAAAATAAAGGGGGGGGGGGCTGTGGGGGATCGATCCCACAACCCCTTCATTAGTAACGAATTAGGATCAAAGGAGGAGGATAGAAAAATCATAAAAAAAACTATGGGGTCGTGGGGTATCGATCCCACACCCCTCAGTAAGCTATAGCAATGTTCAAGGAGAAAAGAGGCGTGGGAATTGAACCCACGACCTCAGGTACGCTGCAAAATTTGAGAAAAATAAAGAGAGGCTGTGGGGTTTTGATCCCACAACCTCATGGTCTATGTGAATTGGACAAGAAGAATTAAATGAAAAAAATATAAATAAAAGGGGCTGTGAGGGTTCGACCCCATAACCCTTCGGCCAAATTAGAGGAGAATCCAAGGAGAAAAATTAAAGAGAGAATGTTGATGTTGGGGCTTTATCTAGGGTCCCAATGTCATGTGGTTTAAAAATAAAAATCGAGGAAAAATGTAAGTATTGTCCAAGGGATTCGAACTTGTGTTCCCTTGACCAAATTTTCATATTGATATATAAATAAAACGTGAATTAAATGTTCAAGAATAGTGCCATCTAGTTAGATCGAAATCGAAATCTTGGTATACATACAATATGTATAAGTCTTGTACTACATAATCTTAGAAAGATATGAGTCACTTAACGAACTATGAATGAAGTCTCATGGATAGTATGTATAGACCCATAAGTCTAGCATACGTTTAAGAATAAGTGAACCTAAGACGTATGTAAAGAAATGAAGTAACCCTAGAAGGGTTAATTACGAGTGTGAAACACACTAAATGACCAAGAGCATTGGCATATGATGAAATGAACATTCACGCAAAATGAGTTGAGTAATTATGAAGAGCAATTGTGCTAATATTAATGAATGTGGTGATAACATGATATGAGACTAATGTAAAAGATGAGAACAATCTCATATGAGCCTAAGTAAATGTTACCAAAACGTACTCATATATGAGAGTGTAAAGTTAATGAAGAGGTCAGTCTCTATGAACACTCTAATGAAAGTATTGAGATTAACACACTTAATACTAATGATGAGATGAGAAATCATCTATTGAGCTATGATGTTCTCATACTAGAAGCCAGCTTCCATGACGTATGAGTTGAATGTAATGAAACTTTATATTGAGCACCGATAGATTAGCTATGAGCGGTGATGCCTTCTTTCGGGAAGGGCGGAGGTTCACGTAACTCTCATGACATGAGACTGTCCGGCATGCCGGGTATGGGTCTCCTTACATCTCATAGTCTTCGAACCTATACTGCCAATATAGGGATCTAGCGGGGTTCAATTCCCATGTACGCTATCATGTTTTGGGTCACCTTGACCGGTTATTCCACCTCTTTTCGGTGTGGGGGAGACACTGGATTTCATGATGCTCACATGATCTATATCGGTTAAAGTTAAAGTTCCCAAAGAATGAATGAGGCCAGCCTCAAATGATGCACATAATGAAATGAACGATACCAAAGGTGTAAGGATAGGATAATCAAGAGGTGATCTAGACTTAAGTAATGACGCTAGGTTATTCTTGGTCATTGCACAGCAAACCCGATGAGAGTCTTAAACTACATCCTAGGTATGACTAGTGATTACACTAGGATATGAAAGAATGAAAAACTCTACGTGATATGATATGTGAAATATGATATGTGCTGTTTGCTAAGTGATAATTTTGATGATGCATGTTACACTCATGGCATGACTTTCCTAATCCAAAGTTGGCAGGTCCATTGACTTTCCTAATCCTAATTTTGCAAGTCCACTGACTTGATTTTCCATAAATTATGTTGTTAGGAAAGATCTATTCTTACTCATGCATGTCCTTGGTGTGTGCTTGCCTATACCCATACTTAGTACAAGTGTGTACTAATTCCATACAATTATCTATTTTTAGGTGCAGACATAGGTGGGCGTTAGATCGTACGGTACAATGTTAAAACTATCCGGACGTGGAGCTTTCATCCGGACTTGGTAGATCCTCATGCTTTCGAGGCTGTATACTGTTATTATCTAGCTTAGATGTAGGCCTTAGCTAGTGGAGCATGTTCCACTAGTGTTTCATTTCCCACTTCATTTCAGATTTTGTATTGGTGCCGTTTTGGCAAGTACACATTTAATGCAGCTATGAACTATTTCTTTCATTTGCTGATCTTAATGTTAGATGGTTGATTGTGAACATTTATGAGTTAAAGTAGAATGTCTTATACGAATGTTAAATAACAAAGTTTAAATTTTCCGCAAAAATTAACCTAGATGAAGTAAAAATGACGTATGTAGGATTGTTTTCGACCTCTGAGAGGTCAACGACGCCGGTCTCGTCTGGGGTCTAGATCCGGTTGTGACATTTCCCATATGGAAAAAACCTAATGAGGATCTTCTGTGCTAGATCTTCCTAGAAGGTTATTGAATATGCATGCTCTTAATTTAACCATGTTTTTGCTTCCCCAAGCAGAGAGAAAGGGAATAAAGTGAGCCTTTCGTAATCTTAATTAACTCCAATTTTAGTGTAAGTGTCACTAATCTCAAGGAAGTTTTGAATATGAACTGTTGCATCCTTATGAGAAAGGCCATTAAACTGCCCATTTGTGTGCAAAATTTGCACCATATCCATTTCAGTTCAAATCTCCCACCAATGCGAGACGTTACGTTGGTGGGGCGTGGAATTGCCACGTCTCTGACTTCAACTCAATAGCTGGCGTTGTTACATTTTCTTCTCTCTTGTCTCTGTTTTTGTGACTGGAGATGGTAATTCACCAATAACCAGAGGAATTCAATATTCAGCTTATCTCTGCCTTCTATGTACGAATCTGAGGTTCTTTAAGAGATGACAATAATCTTTGACCGTTGTCCAGTTTGGAGTTTCAAACAACCTGCAACAATGAAATGCTACGATCAAGTTGTCAACACTTGCATTTTACTATAGAAATCAGAAAAATCAAACATTTCCTAATTCTAAAGTCCCTAGCAGCTACGCCAAAAACTTGTTGCGGTCAAATCGCACACGCAAGTGCACATGATCGTACAAGTAACAAAGTGGTTATTTATGAGAGTCGGGTATCGTACCCACAAGGACTTACGATTAGAAATTATAAATTCTCATAACTTGTAGTTAAGCACAAATGTAATTCAAATTTTCAAGAGTATATATTTTCTACTTCTACTTAAAACAAAATATAAAGATCAAGATTCAGTTTCTATGATTTCAAACAATGATGTGGTAAAGATCCAAGGCTGCAATTTTTATCAAGAATCATGCAATCAATATTGTTTAAATGGGTAATTATCAAGTATCGAATCACTGAATCACAGGGTTAGATGTATGATCATGGTCTCCAACCTCTGACGCCTACAACATTTAACACCGTAACTATATCGCTGAGCGGGGATAGAATGATTAACCACTAAGCATTAAGTTATCTTCATATATGCTCACTCAAGCGAGGACATATATATATCCCTATCCTAGAGATAAATAACCCCTAGATATTTAGAATTCAATAAGCTCCCTGTGCCTCACGTTCTATCCTCTTATTCCTTTCCCGATTTCAATTCAAACAATATATTTATTTTTATGGTGATCAAGAATGAAATACAAAGAATAAGAACATAGAAGAGATTCATATGATAGTCAAAAACATACTCAATAACAAACTCAAAAAATTACATTCATCATGTAGCCACAGCCCTAGAACTAGGGTATTTATCTACTCATAGTCCACAAATCAATCATACGATGGTTAGGAATCATCACAATGATTTAAAGGAAAAAAGAATGAGAAGTTAACCCTACAAGCTCCAAAATACGTTTTCCAACTCATTGTTCTTCAAAATCAGACAAAGAGTGTTTAATAAAATAAAATAAACCTCTTTATACTAAAAGTCAAAATGGACAATTCTGGGCCTCAGGCACGCGATGCGTGAAGACCTTCAGATTCTTGTCCAAGACTTTTTGCCTTTTGCACGATGCCCGAGAAACACGAGGCATTCTGCCTCAAATATAATTCTCATGACCAATATGTTGGTCCCTCTGCACGACGCAGGGCTTGCACACAAATGTCTTAGTGTATTTTCTTTAGTTCTTCCATGCTGTCATTTGAATCGAATCCTCAAACTTCTTTCTTTATCTCTTTTTTTGCTCGTTTCTCCCATTCATCTTACCTACACAATTAACCATGTTGGTTAGATCATAAACCTACAAACGACTTGATAAGGATTGAAAAACATACATATCGACTTCAAACTAGACTTATATACGGGCATTATTAGAATTCAAGCCATATAAACATGCCCAAGATCAATATGTATAGATTACGACCAATTGAACAAAGTTTCCATCAAGAACAAGTATCCTCTTCCTCGAATAAATGATCTTTTTATCATCTTTACGGTGCCACATGTTTTCAAAAATAGACCTCAAGTCTGGCTACTATCAGTTAAGACTAAGGGAATGTGATATTCCAAAAATAGTTTTCAAAACCCGATATGGTCATTACGAGATTTTGGTCATGTCCTTTGGTTTGACAAATGCACCACTAGCGTTCGTGGATCTTATGAATAGAGTCTTCAAACCTTATTTAGTATGTTTGTTATCGCCTTCATTGATGACATTCTAATCTATTCAGAATGAAGATCATGCTAGTCATCCCAAAATAGTTCTCCAGACCTTGAAAGATAATGACTAGTATGACAAGTTCTCTAAGTGTGTGTTTTGGCTTGAGTTTGTGGTGTTCTTGGGCCAGATAGTGTCTAGAGAGGGAATTAAAGTTGATACTCAAAAAAATGCGGCAGTGCAAAATTAGCGTAGACCCATATCTCCAATTAATATTAGGAGTTTCTTGGGTTTGGTTAGCTATTATAGAATGTTTATAGAGGGTTTCTCATATATTTCATCTCCTTTGACCAAGTTGACTCAAAAGACAGCAAAGTTTCAATGGTATGAAGCTTGTGAGAAGAGATTTCAAAAATTGAAAAAGAGGTTGACTACTGCCTTTTGACCTTACCGGAAGGTACTCAAGGTTTTATGGTGTATTGTGACGCATCTAGAGTTTTCTTAGGTTGTGTATTAATGCATAATAAAAAAGTTATAGCTTATGCCTCCTGACAGTTGAAAGTTCATGAGAAGAATTATATGATCCATGACTTAAAGTTGGCTTCTGTAGTTTTTGCTTTGACGATATAGCATCATTATTTTTATGGTTTTGATGTTGATATATTCACTAATCACAGGAGCTCTAGTATGTGTTCACTCAGAAAAAGCTTAATCCCAGACAAAGGAGGTGGTTAGAATTGTTCAAGGATTATGACATGAGTATTCTTTACCACCCAGGTAAGGCTAATGTTATTACTGATGCCTTAAGCAAGTTGTCTATAGGTAGTACGCCATGTTGAGGAAGAAAAGAGAGAGATAGCAAAAGATGTGCATAGACTTACACGATTGGTAGTCCGACTAAATGATTCCACAAAAAGAGAGTTGATGAATGGGGCTGAGTCTTCATTAGTTTCAAAAGTAAAAGCAAGACCGAGATCCCATTTTGCTTTAATTGAAGGTAAACGTTCATAAGCAAAAAGTAATGACTTTTGAGCAAAGGGGAGATAGTATTTTGAGGTATCAAGGTAGATTGTGTGATTGATTTCAAGGGTAATTGGGATGATCACCTACATCTTGTTGAGTTCATTTACAACAATAGTTACTACTCTAGCATCTAAATAACTCCTTATGAAGCTCTTTAAAGGAGAAAATGCAAATATCTAATTTGATGGTTTGAAGTGGATAATTGAGTATAATTGAAAGTTCCATCCACAAAGGGTGTTATTGAGGTTTGTAAAGAAGGGGAAACTTAGTCCTATATTGTCCCTTACCGAATATCCAAAAGGGTTGGCAAGGTAGCTTATGAGTTAGAGTTACCCCAAGATTTAGAAACGCTTCATCCGATATTTCATTTTTTCATATTGAAGAAGTGCAAGGGAGACATTTCTCTTATCATACCAACATAATATATATGAAGATATTCTGGTCTAAACTAGATTTCCAAGTTCGTGAGTGGAGGATCAAGGAATTAGCATCAATTAAAGTTCTACAGAGGAATTAGTTTGTTGAGGAAGCACTTGGGAAGCTAAAAGGGATATGAAGAAGATATATACATATTGCTTTGAATTTGGAGAAAGTGTAGACCAATGTACTAATTCTGCTATTAGTACTTTTTAAATTATGAGTGAGCATGTTGTTTGCTGGCATTTGCTTGTAGGTTCTATAAACTTGATGTTACTACCCTTAACCTAGTAAGAGTAATATCATTCAAGGACGAATATTACCAAGGCGGATTTATTGTAACATTTTGCAATTCGAGATAGCTAAGAAGAAGCTAAGAACTGGAAATAGTCATTTTTGGAAGTAACAAAAAATTAAGAAATTTGTTTAAGTTAGGCAAAGTTATGTTTTGATCAACTTCAAACTGCCATAAATTCTAGATGAGGATGAGTTTAATATATCTTGGGATAATCTTTCCAACCCTGTCAAGTTTGCGTGATTTCGAGTTCGTATGAGTGTGTTCTGACCTTTGAAAGTTGGGTTGTTGGAATAAAGAAAGTCTGAAAATTGGATTTTAGAAGGGTAGTTTGGTCATTTCCATACTCAACTTAATAAATTAATTTTAATGAATTTAATTGGGATAAATTCAAACTTTATTCAGTTTAGAAAAGTGAATTTCACGCTAGGGCTTGGAGATAGTGCTCTAAATGGGTTCTATGGCAGTACTTGTGATACCTCTTTATTCATTAGTCACACATCTAGGGATAATATCTACCTTCTTTTTTATGTTGACGACATTTTTCTCATATGTAGTGATCAACATGGAATATTTTCTCTTCTCCACTACTTTCTTGGTATGAAAGTGTACCGGCAGGGGAACATTCTTATCCTTCGTTAGCAGCAATATGCCTAGATCTCTTGCCTCGTGCACACACGTTTGATTCTCATCCTTTGGCCACTCCTCTTATTAGTGGTACTGAGTTTCCCAAGTTGGATGTCACTTCCCTCTCTGATACCACCAATTTCATTCTTCTATTTAGTCGGCTAACTATAACTATAAGCTACATGCCTCGAAATCGTATACAGATTCTTCCTCTAAGGACTCCTTTCACCTTTTCTTAGTGACCCTTAAACGAGTTTGAGCAGTGCTTCAAGCCTGACTTTTTTTTCGTTTAGTCTGATTTTTTTGCTTTAGCCCTTTTTGTTAGGCATTGAAACCCACCCCACGGAGCGCTGCTGAGTGATGTCCTCTTCTTTGTAATGCCTAAACAGAGTTCCAGAGTTCCGTGTATGGAACCTAAATCTTAATCAATAGCACTAAGCAGTAAGTTGGCTTACTCTCTCCGCCAGCCTTCACCTTCTTCAGTGGCCAAATTGAAGCATTCAACGCCGGCCTACCACCTTAATTTTTCAAGGTTGAGCTTGTTCAATTGAAGCAAATTTTATGTTTCCCTTCCCTTGTTCAAGAGAAACCGGGGACTTCATTGTTCCTTAGTGTAGTCTCGGTTCATAGTTTAAGACTCCGATCTTATAACCTAGTCTATATCCATAGCTGACGTGACTCCGTACCGACGCCTATCCTTTTGTATAGTATACGACTAAGTGACTTCATAACCTCAATTTACTGTTTTGCTTACTGTAGCATAGGCCTCCGTCGGGCTTTCGTCCCTTTGACTATAGACGATAACTTGGCTTCACTATTGCTTATGACTTGGTATAGATCCATGAAGTCATCGATTTTAACACCAAAATACCTATGAGATAGTGGTAGTGGTCGGCCTTTCGAAGAGAAAAGAGGATACAAGGGAAGAAAGTTCAAGATTCGCCAAGAACGTTCAAGAATCACCTATTGATTTTAACAAGGGTGATCCCTACAACGTATGTGAGATCACATTGCATTGGGTTAGTTCAGCCACACACCAATCATGATTTATGTTAGCGAATAAAGTTCTTAAACTTAGAAATTGAGTTCTTGATAATCTATCTTGAAGTTTCCTTATCGATTAAGTTTTGATGGAAGATTCTACTTGGTTCAAATTAAAAACAACCATATCTCTTAGAATATAAATAGTTACATGAGACACAACCTATCAAATTAAATATAATTGAATCTACTTTCTAACGCCACCAATTTCACGTAAATCCAATTTCAAAGTAAAAGATTATGACTATTTTAGTAACCTATATAGTGTTTTTATGAATTAGCCAATGGGATACCATTTAAAATGGTTGTTTTTGTTTATCTTTTACCTCCAAGAAACCATAAAAGAACTTCTTGACTAATAAATGTTAAAAACAATTAGATTTTCTTCTCTACTAATGAAAATCATAGTTCTTGACCATAGAGATTTCAAGAAACTAATTCAAGAATCTCTAGAAAGGTTTTCTTGATCATTTACCTTCAAGATAGGGTTTCAAGGTTTCTATTCAAATTCTTACCCAAGATCCTTCAAGAACCTTGTTCTTCCTATCTAAAATATTTCCTAAATATCATGAAAGTTTTCTGATGTACCGTGGTTTCACGATACTTTGAATGTTTTTTCCTTAAGATTGGTCTGTGTCTAAAGCCTATTTGTAAGAGTTTAAACAGGTTTTTGTCTTTGATTTAGAGAAAAGGTGTCCAAAATCAAAACGCAGAAGGAAACTGAGATTTAGTGAAGAAATGACCCATGAAGTCCATCAACGGACCATTGTCTCATCGATGGATCGTACATATTGACCATCGATTGGAGGTTCAGGCATCTGGAAGCAACTCAGAGAATTCTGACCAAGTGTGGGGCTCTAGAAGGATCAAGGGTCCATTGATTGATCAATGGTTCATCGATTTGAATCGTCAATCAGACACTATAAAAGTCCCAATACCCAATGTTAAAGAAAAACTAAGTATGGAACGATGAGAAGCGTCGACGAACCGTAGGTGAATCGGTCCCGATGTTGAAGAAAAGCTAAGTATGGAACGATGAGAAGCATCGACGGACCGTAGGTGAATCAACGGACTGTGCTGTTGGCCCATCGATTGCGTCAGAGAAGATACAAGTTGAAAGATAACAAAATATGGTAAGTGTGGACTTACAAAGACAGTCGACGGTCCGACGTTTAATCGACATATCAACTGTGTGGGTCGTCGATTGAAGCCGCGTTTCTTGGACAACTTTCCTTATTAGAATTCCTTTTAATTAGGACAATATTTTTATAAATAGTGTGTAAAACCTCTTTTTTGGGGTTGGATTCTATTACTACTTTCTTGGCATTAATTCAAATTTCTGGATTTGGTTTTCAAGTGATTTTTGTGATTTTAAGTTGAATTTCTGGATTTTCTTCGAATTTTTCAAAGTATGTTCATGATTTATTGTTTATCAGCCATGAATTATGTTCTTATATGATTGGGTAACTATATCCACAACTAGGGTGGTGGGAACCATGTGTGATTAACAAAGTAAACCTAGTTTAATAACAACTCTCACAATGGTTATTGCATTTATTGATAATTCTTTCGCTTAGAAGTCTTTTTAACGAGTGCACGCGTTAGATTTCTCCTTATTGCTACTTCCCGGACCAAGAGGGTAGTTAATAGGAAAAGAATTATCAGCATATATTTAGTGATATACTATCTAATAGGCTAGTCTAGATTGGTGTGAAGTAACAACTAATTCATACATCGAATACGATGCTTAATATGAAGTTAAGGTAAGGGTTAGTATCTTAGAAACACGTAGCCAGACCAAGGTACGGGGTGAAATTCTCTAAATGTCGGACCAAGGATTTAGAGATACCTGACTTATCACTTTGCATGAAAAACACTAGGGAAGAATTGTTATAGCTAGGATTACCGCGTTATAAACCTATGGGGAACACTTACACCCTAGTTTTTCTTACAACTTGATAAACACCAAAGATTTACTCCTGTTACTTGTTTGATTTAGCAATATTAAAAGACTTTTGTTTCACGAAACTCCCCCCCCCCCTTTAATTACTCTTTTTCGGAAAGGACTTGACTAAATAGAAGTCATCTTACATTGAAGTTAAGTCTAAACCATTTTACTCGTGGGATCGACCCCAACCTAATAGTTGGGTTCTTTACTTGATACGACCACTTATACTTCTTTAGAGAAGTGTAATTTGAGCGTATCAAATTTTGGCGCCACTGTTGGAGAAAACGACTTTTATATTAACTCTAATAACAAATACTCAATTTTAGTCAACAATTTTCTAATTTTACTTTTTTCTTTTGTTTTTGTTTTTCTCAGATCTAGCTCTAATCTATGCCAAGTACACGGAGCCGAGGAGAACCAACACTTCCACTCGATCGTGAACTTAACCGGACACTCTGCAGAATGAATAATCAATCGAACCTCGTTAATCTAGGTAATTGGATCAACCGTTAGCTTCCTCCACTAGTTGATGCTCACAACCAAGTGATAGTGGAAAACTTGGGTGATGATGCTTTGAAGAGGCAACCTCTCATCCTACGCCCTTTAGAGTTCTATAGGGGCAACATTATAATCACTGATTCTGATGGGCCTCTTGTCCTACCTCCTCTACCGTAGGGTCACACATTCTTTGTAACTAGTAGCTTAATGCAGATGCTCACCGCCAGAGGTTTGTTTTTAGGCTACCATCTGAGGATCCACAGCTCACATCGCCAAACTATGGTCGGTGTGCAAGAGTTGTGTAGGGAGGCCAGACTTACACATGGACGTCGTTGGGTTAAGAGTGTTCCTCCTTTCACTGACGGGAGAGGCCTTTATTGAGTTGCCCTATAATTCTATTTATACTTGGGATCAGTTGAGGGATGTGTTCCTAGCATGATATTAGCCGGTGTCCAAAAATCTCAACCACAAAATAGAGTGAAAACCTTTGTGGCATTGACTGGGGAGTCAGTGAGTAGCTCTTGGGATAGATTTACTGCATTCGTGAGAAGTGTCCCAAACCACCACATTGATAATGAGTCATTGAAAGAGTACTTTTATCGGGGTCAAGATGATAATAACAAGGCGGTGCTTGATACTGTTGCGGGTGGTTCTTATGGTGAGCGTACATATGTAGAGATCACAGAGAATATAGAGAAATCTCTCGCAATAATAAGGCTTCGAGTACTAGGAAGTCGGACACTGGGAGAAACACCTTTGCAGTGCAAGCTACACATAGTCTGGCCATAGATGATATTCGTGAAGAGATGGCTCAAATGAGATCTGATCTTGGGTTGGCACTGAAACATGTCACCCGAGGTGAAGAGAAAGTAAATGAGGTGAATTACTTGACTAAACCACCATCGCCAGCGGATGAATACTATTACGAAGAGGATTCTTATGCAGTGAATGATCATACGTGGGGTTTCCAGCCGAACGCCCAAGGCTCCAATTAGGAGAATTAGCATCAATGTCAAGAAAATCAAGGTCGGAACTACGAGAATTACAATAGAGAAGGTCATTATGTTTGAGATGGAAACTACAACCGCGATAATCACTTCAATCGGGGTAACTATGGTAACAGAAACGATCGAAGTGGACCCTATGTTCCATCTCAAAATTGGGAAATTTCTCCTAAAGATGGTGGAGGAGTATGGCACGAGTTAAAGATTTGTTGAAGAACATGAGGAGGAGGTTTGATGCTAGTGATGAGCAATCCAAGGAATTAAGAGGTGATTTGGATAATATTGGGCAAAAGGGGGATGCACATGCGGTCTTAATCAAGCATCTTGAGTTACAAATGGGCCAATTGTCTACTACTATGAACCCACAACAATCGGGCACTCTTACTAGCAATACCATTCAAAATCCAAAAAATGATGGACATTGCATGGCAATCACTACTTGAAGAGGTAAGCAAACCATTGATCCACCTATGTCATCTGTGGTAGAAGATGAGATGAGTAAAGATGATAAGGTAGTGGAAACTAGTGGTGAATTGGTGGACAAAGCGGTAAAAGAAGCAGAGGTACCCCAAAAAGTGATCCACATTCCTAGACCACCACCAACATTCCCTCAGAAATTGGTGAAGAAGACTTAGAATGATAAATACCGGCGTTTTATCACTATGTTGAAACAGCTTTCCATCAATGTCCCTTTGATATGAGCTTTAGAGAAAATGCCCGGTATGCCAAGTTCATGAAGGATATGGTTACAAAGAAGAGATCGATAAGTTTTGAGGATGACGATCGAATGCAACATTGTAGTGCTATTGCTACAAGTCCATCGTACAGAAGAAAGAAGATCCGAGCGCTTTCACTATTCCATGTACCATCAATTTGTTACACTTTTCTAAAGCATTATGTGATCTTGGTGCAAGCATAAATCTCATGCCTCTCTCTATTTATAAGAAATTGGGTTTGGGAGACCCAAAGCCCACTGCAATGCGGTTAATGATGGCCGATCGAACACTTTAGAGGCCCATTGGGATACTTCATGACATGCTCGTGAAGGTGGAGTCGTTTATATTTCCGGTCAATTTCGTGATTGTTGAATGTGAGGTGAATTTTAAGGTGCCTATTATTCTTGGGAGGCCGTAACTTTCTACTAGTCGTGCGTTGGTTTATATGGAAAAAGGGCTGATGAAGTTTAGGTTGAACAATGAAGAAGCGACTTTCAAAATTTGAAAGTATATGAAGCAGAGCGGTGAGCTCCAAACGGTATCTGCTATATCCTACACGGTTGAGAGTACGTCTGAGGTAGAATCAAAGAGTGCCTTAGTGTTGAGTCACTAGCTGCAGTGATCATGAATTTTGAGAGTGATGGTATTGAAAAGTATGGGTATTTCGTTGAAGCACTTGAACGAGGTGAATTTTGGTCAAAACCAAAGAAATTGGAGTTAGATATGAAGCATCGCGGGTCTCCACCCGCGATACCATCTATTGAGGAGGCTCCAAAATTAGAGCTTAACGATCTGAGGTATGTATTTTTTGGGAGAGATGACACTTTGCCGGTAATCATTGCATCGAATTTGAATGTGCAACAAGTAGATTGTTTGGTAAAAGTGTTGAAGAGGTTCAAACGAGCCATTAGTTGGACTATTGCAGACATTATTGGGATCCCACCCAATATTTGTTCACATAAAATATAACTCATGCCCGATCACAAGCCAAGTATTGAGCACCAGAGACTGATGAATCCACCTATGCAAGAGGTAGTGAAGAAGGATATTATTAAGTGGTTGGACGTCGGAGTCATATATCTTATTGCAGATAGTAGTTGGGTACGCCCTGTTCAGTGTGTTCCCAAAAGGGAGGGAATGACAGTAGTGCCCAACGAGAAGAATGATCTTATTCCAATGAGGCTGGTGACTGGATGGAGTGTTTGTATGGATTACCGGAAACTGAATGCATGGACTGAGAAGGACCATTTCCCGATGCCCTTCATGGATCAGATGTTAGATAGACTCGAAGGAAAATTATGGTATTGTTTTATTGATGGTTATTTGGGTTACAATCAAATCTCTATCGCCCCAGATGATCAAGAGAAGACCACCTTTACTTGTCCGTATGGGATGTTCACATTCAAGCGGATGCCTTTTGGGTTGTGTAATGCACAAGCTACTTTTCAAAGATGTATGATGTCGATATTCTCCAATATGGTGGAGGACAATATTGAGGTGTTTATGGATGATTTTTTCAGTTGTTGGTGACTCTTTTGATCGTTGTTTGAGTCACTTGGCCAAGGTTCTCAAAAGATGTGAAGATTGCAAACTTGTGCTAAATTGGGAAAAATGTAACTTCATGTTGAAAGAAGGTATTATATTGGTCCATCGCATCTCATAGAAGGGACAAAGGTTGATCGAGCAAAAGTTGAGGTTATAGAGAGACTTGTTCCACCCATCTTTGTAAAAGGTGTGAGAAATTTTCTTGGGCATGCGGGCTTCTACCTGAGGTTTAATAAAGATTTCTCAAAAATTGCACATCCTCTGTGCAAGATATTTGAGAAGGAATATAAATTCTATTTTGATGAATCTTGTCTGAAGGCATTTGGAGAGTTGAAGGAGAAGTTGGTGTCTGCGCCCATAATTATTTCCCCAAATTGGAGTAAGCCATTTGAAGTGATGTGTGATGTTAGCAGGGTTTCTCTTGGTGTGGTATTGGGACTAAAAAGGGATAAAATCCTTCACCCCATCTATTATTCCAGAAGTCCCTAAATGAAGCACAAAAGAACTACATTGTGACTCAACAAGCGCTCCTTGCGGTGGTATTTGCTTTCAAAAAATTTTGCTCCTATTTGCTTGGCATGAGAGTTATAGTGCATACTGACCACTCCGCTTTGAGGTATTTGATGGCAAAGAAAGATGTGAAACCAAGGTTGATTAAATGAGTGCTACTATTACAAGAGTTTGATTTCGAGGTGAAAGATAGAAAAGGGACTGAAAATCAAATTGCCGATCACGTGTCCAGATTAGAGGATGACGCTATGCGAGAGTTGGGTGAAAAGGCAGAAATTGATGATACCTTCCCTGATGAGAATGTATTAGCCGCTTCTGATGACTTGATTCCATGGTTCGCTGATGTTGCGAATTATTGGTCCCATCGGACTTGTCCTTCCATCACAGGAAAAAGTTCATGCATGATGTAAAAAATTTCTTTTGGGATAACTCTTTCTTATACCAGAGTTGTGCTGATGGGCTTATTCATCTTTGCGTGCCGGAAGTTGAGTTGCTAAGTGTTTTGGAGGCATGCCACTCCTCGCATGTGGGTGGGCATCATAGTGGTATCAGGACAGCCCACAAGATTTTGCAATGTGGGTACTATTGGCCAACCATTCACCAAGATGCTCATGACTTTGCCAAGTCATGTGTTAGGTACCAAAGAGATGAAGGAATTTTGAAGAGGCAAGAACTCCCCTTAAATTCCATTTTAGTGATTGAGTTATTTGATATATGGGTCATTGATTTTATGGGCTCGTTTTTGAGTTCTCTTGGGATGAAATATATTCTTGTGGCGGTAGATTATGTGCAAAAATTGGTGGAAGCCATAGCACTTGCCAACAATGAAGGGAAAAGTGTCACCGCGTTCTTGAAAAAGAACATCTTCTCCAGATTTGGCACACCTAGGGCCATTATTAGTGATGGGGGATCTCACTTCAAGTTCTTCAAAGGGCTATTGGAGGAATATGGGGTTTGCCACAATGTATCCACTCTGTACCATCCACAGACTAGCGGGCAAGTTGAGGTGTCCAACAGAGAAATCAAGCAGATCCTATCAAAAATGGTGAATGCTAATAGAACAGATTGGTTAAGGCGGCTTGATGATGCTCATTGGGCCTACCGGACTGTATATAAGACCCCCATAGGTATGTCTCCATACCAACTTGTATATGGGAATGCTTGTCACTTGCCGGTTGAGTTAGAGCACAAGGCCATGTGGGCGATAAAAAAACTGAATATGGATTGGAATGAAGCAGTGGAATAGAGATTTAACGGGTTGAATGAGCTTGATGAGTTTCGCCTAAAATCATATGAGAGTTCGGCCATCTACAAAGAGAAGATGAAGAAGTACCACGACCAAAAGATTGAGAAGCGAGTATTTACGATTGGGGACTTGGTGCTTCTATTCAACTCTAGGTTACGCTTGTTTCCCGGAAAACTCAAGTCCAAGTGGACTGGGCCATTCATTGTCACTAAAGTGTTCCCCCATGGAGCAGTTGGGTTGGAGAACAAAGAGGGTGCAAAGTTCATGATCAATGGGCAAAGAATCAAGATCTACCTAGGGCATGCGGAGAGTGTCCATGAAGTGGTTGAAGCATATCTCCTTGATGAAGTCTGAGTAATGAAGGATCTTGTGTCGTCCCGTGAAGTTAAATCAAGCGCTTCTTAGGAGGCAACCCAAGGTGTATCCTCTATCCAATAATAGGGTTCTTTCTTTTCTTTTTAAAAATATTTGCATTCTCTTGTTTCGTTTTTGTATTACTCACCTTCATGTGTTAGTTTTTTTTAGTATGTTGCTAGACAGTATTTAGGGTCCGTGTCTGAAAAATTCTAGAAAAACACAAAAAGAATAGCTTAATGGGTGTTCAATTTGCAGGGACCAAACCCATGATTTCTATAGAAATTGATCTAGTGCACAGATCTACGGACCAAACGACATGCCGTCGTTCAATCGACAGACCGTCGATGTGTCCGTAGATCCCAGAATGTTTAAATTTTGGTCTAAATCTGTGCACAATCGATGGTCCGTCGACTGACTTATGGACCGTAGACGAGGTATCGTCATTTCACAAAAACCAGTGACCCGACCCAACCCGACCGGCTATATTAAAATAAAACTATTCAGTTACCTTCTCATATCTTTCCAAATTTCCTCTCAACCATTCCCCTCCCCTTTTCCCCTTCCTTTTCCATTAACTCACAATATATCTCCCTTCCATTTTCTTCAAAATCCCCACAACTCCCAGACTTCTAGAAATCCTAACACCCTAACCTTCCCAGATTCTACTACAACTCCATTTTTTTTCAAGTCGGTGTTCGAAGGCAGGCACGTAGGTTGGTTGTTTCAAGATCACCCACCCATTCACTCCACTATAGTTTACATGTATTTCATTACCCTTTGCATAATGAATTCTCGTTCATTTGATTTTGGAAACAAATAAGTCATATGTGGGTCTTGACTTGGGGACAAATTTGGATGTTAAAATTTTTAAATTATGGGTTCTATGTCCCTTAGAATGATAGAAAGTGAAAGTGTTGGGGGTGGAATCTGTGTCAATTCCATATGATTGTTGATTTTCCAACTTAGGGTTTGATAGCTTCGTAGAATCCGTGATCAAAATTTGCAAAATTGAAGCCATAAGGATGACGAATTGGTCTTATACTTGTTATTATGTGTTGGGTGAACTTGTGCTTTGCTTAAAGTTGTCAAAATGTGTGTTCAAACCCAAGCCCCGAAACCTATCTCTGACCAACAGTATGAGACCTCGACTACGGACCGTCGGTTGATCGACGGACTGTTAATGGGTTCCGTCGACGGGCTAAACTCTAAAAATGCTCAAGTTTAGAATGATAGAAGTGGACTACGGTCCGTCGATTGATCGACGATCCATTCTGCACATCCGTCATTTCTAACCAAAACTTTGATTTTTAAGAAATTCTAAATTATTTTAAGTGTCAGACAACGAAAGTGGACTACGGTTTGTCAATTGATCGACGGGTCATTCTGCACGTCCGTCGTTTCTAACTAAGAGTTCTGTGGAATGTAGACTTTTACAATTTGCTAAGTGTCCACCGACGGACATTATCGACAGACCGTCGATAGTGCCCATTTCCTAGTATTGCAAGTCTGCAAATGGCATGTGTCTTGTGTTTCCAGGTTCTGTTTTGATTATTTTTCCTTTGTACGTTCATTACATTGGGACTAACAAATTGCTTTTCAGGTACTTATGCCCCCGAAACAAAACATCATCTATTCTCGGGGTAGGTCCAAGTCTGTGGCACTATCTCTCCGACTGATCGGCAGTTCGGACGATGATCGGGATCTGAAGTACCTGCCCCCAGGCACCCACCCCTACACTAGCTTGTAGAACCACTTGGGGCACCCCCTAGAAGGTGGCATCCGACATAGTCACTGCCCCTAGTCTGATGCGGAGCGCATACTGACCGGCAGACCGTCTGGGTCTGTCTCAGGTTTTGAGGGAGCGTTTGGCTCAAAAGAGGCTTCAGGTTCTGAGTCGGCCCATTCTACGGGGTTGAATGAGGCCACTGCCTCCGGGTTTGCCTCACTTGGAGCCACTCTCCCAGATGTGCTTGCCCGCCATGCCTCATTTGCTGAGGCCCAGAGTTTGGAGTCTGCTCCAGCACCCCAACATGAGGTCCCTGCACCGGTTCCTGATGAGCCCAACCGGTGGTGCATCGATGGTCAGTATCAGATCTACAGAGACGCCAAGATGTTGAACGACAAGATGGTGATGACTCGGTTGGTGACAATAGAGCGGCAAGTTCTTACAGGGAGTCTTCACATAGACCCTGAGGTGCAAAACTTGTTTACCCGCCATAGGCTTGAGTGGATGTCTTGTAGTTTGGAGACATATAGAGAGGAGGTTGTTCGAGAGTTCTACGCCTCATATGTGGTGACTTTCAGAGGTTCTCTGGACAGGTGATCGAAACCTCACAAACAAGACCCACTCATAGAGGTTCTAGTTCGAGGCTGCCGGGTGGACATTTCTTCTATCTCTATCCACTGCTTCATGTACGGTGTGTCCACTGGTGCCACGAGGGTCCCCCTTACTCCAGAGTTCGATTACATGTGGGATTTGGTAAAGAGTGGCTAGTTTCAGCGCAGCAGAGATCAGAGAGAGTCCACCAAGAGGTGGATTGCACAACAACTCTCCATAGATGGTGAGGGATCAGACTGGGTATTGGACCCCAGAGGCCTTATCAAGAAGGCCAACCTCGCCTTTGCAGCCAAGTTCTTCTGGCTGTTAGTCCGCCTTACTTGGGATAGAGTGGTTCTGGTAGCAGCATTGGTTGACGGGTTGGAGATCGACTTCATGAGGTTATTGATATCCGTGATTCATGAGAGGGATTTTAAGACGTCTACTACTTACCCGTTTGCCTGTATGATTTTTCAGTTATGCAGGGATGTTGGGGTGCCACGTTGGCACAGTGATGTCCTCCATAATCCGACCGGGATTGTGGATATCGATCTCATCAGGGATGAATCCAATGTGGAGGCCCCACGGTGTGGGCCCCAAGTTGATTTGCAGCCGCTGAGTGAGAACTTAGTGGATACGGTAGAGTTAGGCCAAGGGGCTGATCCTTCCACTTCAGAGCCCACCGATACCACCCCGGCCGACTCTGCCCCTGGCACTAATAGGGCACAGTTCCTCCCGGTCTATGCCACCATCAGCAGCACTGGTCCTGCTTGCTAGGGTCTAGAATCTAGAGGACCAGATAGCCACCTTGCTGCATCATATCCATCCTTGGATGCAGAAATCCATGGCCAAGGCCGAGGACTGGATTGAGAAGAAGGTGGCTTAGCAGACGGAGAGAAAGATTCAGGCGGTCCACCAGCGCCTAGATGCACTTGAGTTGTGAGTTTTAGCCCGCCCAACCCCTACAATTGATTTGACTACTCTTTAGGAGGCTGTGGCGAGTCTACAGGCAGATGTTGTTAGCATACTGGAGATGAGAGAACCTGAGCCCGAGACTACACCCGTTGAGCTAGGGAGGGCACATTACTTGCTTCCCTCTTCACTGCCCCCACTGCACTGCCTAAGCCACGTAAGCGTTCCAAGTGGCACTATTCTAGTTGCACCACTGATGGCGAGGATGCCCGTGCGAGGAAGAAGGAGCGGATGGATCTTGAGGCAGCGAGGAATGCCTCGTTGATTGATGAGGAGACCGTCAGATGAGGGATTGGGATTTAGCTGCTAGGGAATCTAGTTCAAGACTTGAGATTTTTGAGAGGAGAACCACTGAGTGTGCGGAGATTGATATGGGCACCACTGAGGGTGTCCCTGTTGGCGCTGTAACACCTTGAAAATCCAAGACTCATGGAAAAGACTAACATATGTGTCATAAAGTCTAAACACTATTTCTAAGTCCATTTTTAATGAATATAGGTCATTTAGAAGGTTTAAGAACCAAAATGTCCGGGAAGTTGGTTCAAAGAGATGTTAGTGTGCCTTAGACTTTTTACTAACTTGTAGGAGTCAGAAATGTACGAAAATGGGTGGAAAGATAGATAATGGGTGTTGGAGTTGTTTCATGATTGGAACATCTGGGTACGACTCCCCAAGGACCAACCAAGGGCCCTCAAGGAGAACTCCTGCAGTTTGATGCAGCACTGACTGGCAGTGTACATCGACGGGGCAGACGACGGTCCGTAAGTGGCTCGATGAGGCATCGAAGGCCACCGTCATCCTCACTTAGAAATATTTGTGAAGGCCCTTGTTTACCCAGCTACTGTTACACTCAACGAAAAGGGACGACGGGGCATCATTGGCTCGACGGGGCGTCGATACCATTGTCATCCCATACTTAGAAAAGTTGGAGGAAGCCTCGCCTGAAAAGTCTCTGATAGATGTGACGGAAGTGCAGAACAGAGGGGGGTATCTGTCGATCCACCGACGGATCGTCGACGGGGTCTCGTTGGTGAGGGTCGATTTCACTAATGGATTTTAATGATTTCATTTAAATTAATTAAATGGTTTAGGGGTTTGTTAGTGATTTAAGGTAAACTAATTAAGTTAATTAAGCCCCTCTATAAATACACTTAACCCTCATTAACCTAAAGCTAACTCTCAAAATAAACTCTCCTCCTTCTCTCTTATTTCTCTCTCTACAAGAACCTACCATTGAAGGCTAGCAAGAACTAGGGTTTGGGGGATGGAAAAGGGTGGATTCTTCATCAAATAGTTGAGAAACATTAAGGTATGGGTTCATTGACCTTTGAGATCCTTTCCTCAAAGGGTTTCTTCAAAATGGATCTCAAAAAGTTGTTTTTCTTATGGGTGTCATTCAACTACGAAATTGATGTTATGGATTGAGTTGTTAGTGAATTCAGGGTTATATTGAGTAGATTTACATGTAATTCAACTTGTTTATGATAATTGTTCATGGTTTTGTCAAATTGAAGAACATGATCCTCTATCCCTAACCCTAGGTAGTGATCTTGACTTATGTTGTATGTTGATCATTCAGTTGAGTTGGTTGTTGATTAGATTACTATCCTATGGTGCTATTATGGTTGAATTAAGATGAATTATAGTCCTATCATTCTAGTTCTTGAGATGTAATTTAGGTTATGAATTATAATATGAAATTAGGCTATGTATCTTGTCTCAAGTTGTGATCTAAAGATGAATTGTGTTATAGAGATGCAATTGTCCTTGTTATTCTATTGATTATCATTGTGCTATGATGTTACTCCCCAAGTTGGGTTGAGTTATGAGTTGATGGTAAGACCTTGATAATAGACTATGAGGAAAACTTGGTAAGTCTTAGAATCTCTATCTTTACTTCCAGTTGTGATTAATTGTTGTTATGCTATGATATTACATTGGAGTATGCCATATATTAAGATTATAGGGTGGTATGATGATAAATTGAAATGTATTGACTAGGTTGTGAGGTTGATTAAGGTGTATGTGTTATAAGGATGGTGAAAACTATCAATGTGCCTTAAAATGTTATGAAATGCTAAAGTGTTAACCTCACTTATATGAATTGTGATGAAAGGAATTAAACACATTCAATTCTTATTGATATATTGATGATGATGATTATACAAGGGGTAGACCCTATGTCCTAAATTAAGTTATGATTGATAATTAAAGGCTTAAAGACATTTCAAAAAGGGCCTCCAGCTTAGCACCGAGTGAACTAGATAGAAGAGTGTCCCTTCCCACATAGGGAAGGTAGGATCACTACATTACACTTGAGATTAGAGATCATAATGCATGGGGCATAAAGAGGGTCCCAACTAAATCTCCTAGTTCTTGAACTATGTTTCCCCCATAGGAATACTAGCTAGTGGATCCACATAGTTGCTATGTTTTACATTTTGGTACAACCTTGGCAAGTAGTCCGCCTTCTTTCGGTGTAGGATTTTATGACACCGGATTCCAAACTAGCTCATGTGGTCTATGTCGGTTAGGGCAAGATGTTCCCAAAATTTAAAATGAATTAAAGGACTTGAACTCTAACTTGGATAACCTGAGGGGTCTAGCTTAGTCTAGGTAGGGGTATGGGACTCTACTTAGACATTGCACTAGTTAGTCTTNTCTTGGTTTATAATGATAATATAAGATGAAATGTAAGCCTAAATGCCATGATATGTAAAGTTGGATATTGATCGTGTTTTCTTGTTAATGATACTTGATTGAGTAAGGTTATGGGGCTTTGATTGGTCATTGCACTTGTTGATTTGATAAGGACTTGTGAGTAGTTGTCTTGCTTATTATGATATGTTTAACTCTTATTCATTCTTGTGATATTATTCCTTGGTGTTAGAGTTGTAGTAAATCATGATTCCAAGTGTGTTAGGATAAGTGTTACTTGTTGAGAGAGTAAGCATGTTTGGTTGATTAATATGACTTACTTGACTTTGCATTAAGCACCTAAAAGGGGTAGAGTGACATGTTTTAATAAAAATTCCCGTTTAGGATGTTTTCCTTGTGTGTATGCATAAGATCTCACACTTAGTACATGTGGAGTATAACCCCATTTTCTTCCCTTGTTCCCCACATTTTAGGTTCCGGTCGTTGAAGAGTTTGGAAGGCGATATCATTGAAGGCTTGGATTCTTCCTTTCATCCAAGTAGGGTAGGTACTCAACTTTCGAGGGCAATGTAATCTTCTAGCTTTAGACTTTGTTATGCGCTTATTGCCTCTATCATTTCTTTCCTTGTTATTTGATATTATACTTTCGTATGACCTATACATTGTCTTGTTGAATTGATGTAAGGGCTATGCCCATATTCTGACATTCGTTTAGATGGTATGAGATGAGACAATCATTGAGACTATTTCTATATATATGTGTGTGAAATAAAAGTAGAAGGTTATGTAACCTTCCTATATGAAGAGTCTATGTATACTCGATATGAATATATATTATGTGTATGTAAAGGTCTATGTACACCTCCAAGTAGAGAAAGTAAAAGTTTTAAATTTTTTCCGTATTTTCAACCTATGAATGTAGTGACATGAACTAAGAGACTAGTCTTAATCCTTCAAAAGGATGACGATGCCGGTTATGTCTGGGGGGTAAACCCGGATGTGACAATGCGCCTCAGATTTGCTTCACCTACCACCCTATCTTTATATTTTGTATGCATTGGGGATAATTTCATGTTTTTTTGTTGGTGTGGGGTAAATGGAAAGTGATCGTTAGGGTGAATTCTGAGTAGCACAACTCATGATCCTCTCTTAGGGGGTTTTCTTGCATGTGTTCTTTTGCCCCAAGAGACTGTTTACTTTCTTGTTGAACCGCCATGTGTCGTAACCTGTACAAAGTATGAAAGTGAAATATGAAGCATGATGGTTAAACATGAATGATATCCCCTTCTAAGAAATTGCTTGCATGAACAGGTATAAAGAAGTTGAATATGTTGGCTCTAATCATGACATAGAGATGCAGCCACTGCATGACCCTCAATCTAACACTCAAACTAGGTGTCCGACAATCTGATAGGGTCACGAGGTGTCAAGAGAGTGTGAAGAAATTTTATTATTCCACTGTTAGTACCTAGATAGAACTTGCCCGATTAGTCCTGCAAAAGGAATTTGTGTTAGACAATTAGGAAAGGATCATAGGCCCTTGTTCAAATTAGCAAACATCTAGCCTAAAGTAAAGTGAACCAAATGAAAGTGTTATCCCTTTTTTATCCAAATATGTTGAGCTTATAATAGGCCTTTCTTTTCTTCACCAACTCACCTTTCCTGGGTATAATGTGTTGGCCCTGGTCTTTCCTTGGACATGTGCACCTCGACTTAGGTCAAAAGACTAAGTTGAGGGTGGCTAATACAGAAACAACCTCGTTTTGGCACTGAACCAACTTGGGGTAATGTGTACCTTGAATCATGGCAAAGCCATAAGTTGAGGATGGCTATTATGAGTGATGACCCAAAAAGTGGGTATGAAAAGAGTAATATGGAAAAGAAAAGATAAAAGTGATCAAGAGAGGTGACTCTATCAAAATTATCAATTGAATGTAAAAAAAAAAGGGAAAAGAGAAAGTGGTATTGGACAAAAATAATAAAGAGTCACTTACACAAGTAACAAAGGAGAGAGCAAGGCAAAGATGACAAGAAAAGAAAAAGTAGGTCCTAATAGATAATGAAAGAGGTAGGACACTTAGCCGTAATGTCAAGGAGGGCAACAAGTCACTGAAATGTATCCATATTTACTATACCTTACCCTGAGCCTATGTTACAAGCCAATAAAGTCCTATCGTGATCCTAAGAGTCTAATATGGTGAACTTAAGCAATGAAATAAGGGAAAGCCTATGGAAACAAGTACTAACTAGGTGTGAATTTGTTATGAGCGTGAGTGTTTAATAATGGTCCCTATACTCAAAATTAAAATCATTGTGCGAAAAAAGAGGATGTATTTGGAAGTAAGGGCACTAATTTCAATATCAAAAAGTTGGTACCTTGGCGAGAGACAAAATAGGACAGGTGTGAGTTCATGGTGAGTCTGTGTCATGGTCTGATCCACATGAGTAAGCCTATCAAGCCTAAGAGTAGAAAACATGCACTAAAGCAAGTAAAAAGTTGGGATTTATAGCCATGTGATTGCGAAAGCTTAAAAGCGGATACTTGTGTACAAAGTGGTGTTGAGTCATAGTGCATCGCTTGAGGACAAACAATGAATTAAGTTGAGGGTGTTGATGTACCGTGGTTTCACGGTACTTTCAATGCCTTTTCCTTAAGATTGGTGTGTGTCTAAAGCCTTTTGTAAGAGTTTTAATAGGTTTTTATCTTTGTTTTGCATGAAATGTGTCCAAAACAAAAATGCAGAAGGCAGCTGAGATTTAGTGCAGAAATGACTCACGAAGGCCATCAACGGACCGTCGTCTCATCGACGGACCATAGATGGTGACCATCGATTTGAGGTTCAGGTATCTGGAAGCAACTCGGGGAATTCTGACCAAGTATGGGGCTACGGAAGGATTGATCGACGGACCGACCTGTTGAATCATCGATCAGATCAGAGAAAAGTCCCAATATCCGATGTTGGAGAAAAGCTAAGTATGGAACGCCGAGAAGCATCGACGGACCGTAGGTGAATCGATGGACCATGTTGTTGGTCCGTCAGTTGGATCGGAGAAGATGCAAGTTGAAAGCTAAAAAAAGATGCTAAGTCTGGACTTACGGAGGTCGTCGATTGAAACCACATTTTTTGGAAAACTTTCCTTATTAGAATTCCTTTTAATTTAGTACAATGTTCTTATAAATAGGGTGTAAAACCTCGTTTTTGGGGTCGGATTCTATTACTACTTTCTTAGTTTTTTTCTTGGAGATTTGTTTTTACAACTTTAGCATTATTTCAAATTTTCGGATTCGGTTTTCAAGTGACTTTTGTGATTTCAAGGATTTTCTTCGAATTTGTCAAAGTAAGTTCATGATTTATTGTTTATCAACCATAAATTATGTTCTTCTATGCATGGGTAACTAAATCCACAACTAGGGTGGTGGTAACCATGGGTGATTAACAAAGTAAACCTAGCATAATAACAATTCTCACATAAGTTATTGCATGTATTGATAATTCTTTCGCTTAAGAAGTATTTTTAACGAGTACACGCATTAGAACTCGACTGATTGCTACTTGTCGGACCAAGGGGGTAGTTAATAGAAAAAGAATTATCAACATAGATTTAGTGATATACTATCTAATAGGCTAGTCTCGATTGGTGCAAAGTAACAACTAAGCCATACATCGAATATGATGCTTAATATGAACTTAAGGTAAGGGTTAGGAACTTAGACACACGTAGCCGGAACAAGGTACGGGGTGAAATTCTATAAATGCCGGACCAAGGATTTAGAGATACCTAACTTATCAATTTGCATGCAAAATACTAGGGAAGAATTGTTATAGCTAGGATTACGGCGTTATGAACCTATGGGGAACACTTACACCCTAGTTTCTCTTACAACTTGATAAACACCAAGATTTACTCATGTTACTTGTTTGATTTAGCAATATTAAAATACTTTTGTTTCAAACCCCTCCTTTCATTACTCGTTTTCGGAAAGTACTTGACTAAATAGAAGTAATCGTACATTTAAATTGAGTCTAATCCATTTTCCTCGTGGGATCGACCCCAACCTAATAGTTGGGTTCTTTACTTGATACGAACACTTATACTTCTTTAGGAAAGTGTAATTTGAGCGTATCACTTTCCTATCGCAAATCAGGATCCTTAAATTCATAATTCAATTCAAAAAAATTCAAGAGTCAAGTCAAGAAGTTAAGATAAAGTCAAGAAGTTAAAAGTCAAGTCAAGAAGTCAAGAGTTAAGTAAATATAAGTTCTTAAAGTTTTTCAAAATCCTTTCACAAACGTTTTAACTTGTTTAAGACTTGAGTTTCAAAGTTAAGCAAAGAGTTCAGATTTGAAGTTCTTTTTTTCAAAGATGTTTATGGGAACTAAGTATTCCCACGAAGTTTTAAATATTTTTCACATTTAAATAAGAATGGAAACTGAGATTTTCAAAAATCCTTTGATCTAGTTTTCATAAAAGAGAAATTGTTTTCACAATTAAGAAAGAGGGAAAACTTTGATTTCCAAGATAGCCTTTGAGCTACGTTTCTGAGCAATTATCTCAAATCACAAAAAATATGTTTTTAAACATAAGAGCTAGTATCATATTTTGGGAGTAGTATTGAGCACCAATATGGGGGAGAGTTCAGATAACTCACAGCCCCCATAAACCATGTAGCCATCATGGGTAGAAAAGGATCATACCTTTTAGATGATTCCTTTAGTGCTTTTTAGCATAGACTAGTGGATTCACTTAGTCGTTCAAGTTCTACACTGATGGAAAGGTATAGGACGGTCCTTGGTAGCGTGAGGTAAAACGTTGTATCATCATTATAGCTCTTAAGTGATGGTTGTCAGTTAGAGAAACTCCCACAATAGTATTTTATATTTTTATATACATTAGAAATATTTATATTTTTATATACAAACAAAGTTCATGTTGTATCTTTGCATACATACGGATTTATCATTGTATTTCTAAATACACGGAGTTGAAAATCATATTTAAAGCTTTTCTTTATACTGCATTTATTTACACTTCTTTATATTGAATTTAGTTGAGTTCAGTTGAATTAAGTAAAGTTCAGGTAAGTTTTTTTTCTGACTCTTTTCAAGCCTATGTTATATTTATCATTCCAACTCGCATACTCGTACATTCAATGTACTATGTCAGTTGGCCTGCATCATCTTATGATGCAAACACAGGTAACAAGGATCGACATCCAACACATCGTTGATCCAGTGAGAAGTTCAGAGTCAGTTGATGAGCCTTTTTGCATTCCCGAGGACTCCATTTATTGCTTTTAGTTTTATTTTTATTTCATTAGGATGTTGTGGGGTTTGTCCCAACATCCATCTCAGTTGTTTTAGAGGCTTCGTATATAGTCAGATGATCGCTCAAATTATAACTCCCTAGAGAAGCATAAGCGGTCGTATCAAGTAAAGAACCCAACTATTAGGTTGGGGTCGATCCCACGAGGAAAATAGTTTAGACTTAACTTCAATGTACGATTACTTCTATTTAGTCAAGTTCTTTCCGAAAATAGGAAATTAAAGGGGGGATTTTGTGAAACAAAAGTCTTTTAATATTGCTAATTAAAACAAGTAACAGGATTAAATCTTAGGTGTTTATCAAATTGTGAGAGAAACTAGGGTGCAAGTGTTCCCCATAGGTTCATAACGACGTATCCCTAACTATAACAATTCATCCCTATGTTTTGCATGCAAAGTGATAAGTTAGGTATCTCTAAATCCTTGGTCCAACCTTTAGAGAATTTCACCCTATACCTTTGTCCGGCTACGTGTGTCTAAGTTACTAACCCTTACCTTTACTTCATATTAAGCATCATATTCGATGTATGACTTAGTTATTACTTCGCACCAATTGAGACTAGCCTATTAGATAGTATCCTACTAAATCTATGTTGATAATTCTTTTTCTATTAACTACCTCCTTGGTCCGGCAAGTAGCAATAAGGCGAGTTCTAACACGTGCACTCGTTAAAAAGACTTCTAAGTGAAAGAATTACCAATGCATGTCATAACCTATTTGAGAATTGTTATTAAGCTAGGTTTACTTTGTTAATCACCCATGGTACCGACAACCCTAGTTGTGGATTTAGTTACCCATGCATAGAAGAACACAATTCATGGATGATAAACAATAAATCATGAACTTACTTTGACAAATTCGAAGAAAATCCATAAATTCAACTTGAAACCACACAAATCACTTGAAAACCAAATTCGAAAATTTAAATTAATGCCAAAGTTGCAAAAGCAAATTTCCAAGAACAAACTAAGAAAATTAGTAATAGAATCCAACCCCCCAAAACGAGGTTTTACACCCTATTTATAAAAAAAAATATTGTCCTAAAATAAAAGGAATTCAAATAAGGAAATTTATCCAAACACGCGGCTTCAATCAACGACCCCCACAGGCGGTCCATCGATATATTATTGTAAACTTTTTTGATAATTAAATTTAGCATTATGTAAAATCTTTTAATTTGACATTTTTTTCATTTACTTTCCATGTAATTTGATATTAAAAATATTTTTAGTTGAATATTTAGGTATAGATATTACCTATTTTTTAAAAAATTCAAACAAAAAAAATTCAACTGAATATGCTAGAAGCAGCGTTTGTTGGAGACTTCCATCTCTAAAAAATAAAATTCAAATGTGAGATATAATCAATATTTTGATCACTTCAATTTCAGATTGACCCAAAAATTGTTGATCTAAATGCAATTTTGCTTTCTAAAAGGAAAAGATAATTAAGTTTCAGCTTCTTTCCGTAACTAAATGAGAACAATAACAAATCATGTATCTTGACACCTTCCAAATACTTTTTGTTTCAATAAACAATGATGTCTAAGATTTTTAATATTTTTTTTCAGGAACTTCTTCTAACAAATAATGAAATTATATAGGAAAACTTTTATTGATAATCACATGAACTTCTCATATTTTTGTAGAATCGATTAGTTTTTTTTTTTATGATTTCTAACAAAAAAATGAAAATTGTTCACTTTTAAATACTTGAAGGATGTTTTCTGCTAAGAATGATACTTTAAGGATGTAGTTTAAGTTTGAGATATAATTCAAGGATGGTTTTGAACAAAATCTCAAAAAATGTACATAACAGAAAACTATTAATTCAAATTAAATGATATAAACATAGTTTGATTTAATTGTACCCCATAGAAAACTCTTGTTATTTCACCTCTCTATAGGTGAATCTCGCTCGTCATTCTCGTTCTCTCCCTCGCCTCTTTCAATTTTATACAAACACAAATGTATAAAATGTGTTTGTATTTGTATAAAGCGAGAGAAAATTGTATATAATACAAATATTTTCGTTCCTCTCTCTTCCCTCTCTCATATTTCGCTCGCCACACTCTCAGATCTCGCTTGCCACACTCCCAGATCTCGCTCGCCAATCTCTCCCTCGCCTCTCTCGCTTATACAAACAGAAATGTGTAAATTGTGTTTATGTTTGTATAAAGTAAGAGAAAATTGTATATACACATCCAAATACATATATCTTAGTCATATACACTTATAATTATACAATGCAAATATTTCCCTGCCCAGTTCTCTTTTGTCTTTCTCTCTTTCTCACTTTATACAAACATAGATTATACAATTGATATTTTATATATGTATAAGGAAACAAAAACAAATTATATACAACTGCTTTCTTTTGTAAATATATGGTGAAATATACATATGTATGTTTGCTATGGAGAACAATTATGCAAACTATAACTATAGCATACAAATATATATTGTGTTTGCTAGATGTGAAAGTTGTTCTTTTTGTTATGTCATTTATTAAGCTATTATATAGAGGGGAAATTAGGAGAAAAATCCAAAAAAATGAGATAAAAGATAATTGCAAATGGTTGCCTTAGAGGCATTGGCACATCAGTAGTCTAAACATTCAGCTTTATATAATTGTATAGGTGACTAGTTATACGAAACCTGTGTTGCACGTTTGTCTTCTACTATTTCGTCAAATTTGTACAAATATAAGTTTATGTTGGTAGTTATTTAAATGTATCACATAATATATAATTTTTTTTATAGATATGTCAAAACTTGGATCGATTAATATGTATATGTATATGTATAAAGCTTACATTTGCATCCAAAAGAAAAAATAGAGATTCGAAATGTAGTCTTCTAGACTAAGACATTTTATAATATATATATATATATATATATAAACACAACCATTTATGTTACTATTTTAATTTACTTTTACTTATTTTAAAAAAACTAAGAAATACTAAAATATGTAAAATTTATTAAGACTAGACATGGGAGCCCGTGTCAGCACAGGCCCAACGTATGTTATTGTTTTATTTTTTATATTATGTGATATTGGTGAAATTTGGAGAGTTTAGTCCTTTTTTTGAAAAAAGATTTTAAATTTTTAAATATTTCATAATTTATATTATTTTTAACGGAGATTTCAAATAATATATGTTACTCTCTCAACTTCAATTTATATGACTATGAAATGCAGATTCAATCAAATGCTTATGTGGATTTGAAATATTTTAAGCTATCAATTATTGTGATTTATAGTATTTTATGTGTAATTTATTAAATAAGGTTTCTTTCGTATCTTCTTAATATATAACATATTGAAATAATAATAAAGCAAAATAATTACAATTATTGTGATTTAGTACTTTATATGTAATTTATTAAATAATATTTCTTTAATAATCTTAATATATAATATAATAAAATAATACTAAAGCAAGAAAATTTAAATTATTAATTATTGTGATTATATAAAATATAATAAAATAATAATAAAGCAAGACACTTTAACTTATTAATTATTATGATTTATGACATTTTAAGTAATATCTCTTTTATAATCTTAATATATTATAAAATAAGTATAAAAAGTAAAATAATTAAATTGAAACAAAATATTGTATCAAATATTAATAATAACTAAATGAGATAAATAATTCAAAAATGTTGTGCTATTAAGGAAATATGATGAATGACATCTCTTAGCCGATACTGAAAAGGAAGTTGGGCCCACAAGTTTCGATGTTCAAATTGAGTACAAATCTTCTGAGGATATACGAGTCCAGGGGCGAAGCCACATAGGCTCAAGGGTGTTCAATTGGACACCCCTTGTCGAAAAAAATGCTATATATATACGTACAATTTTGATTTAATATTGGTATACATAAAAGTTGGATCCCCTGAAACGACTAAGTGAGACGTAGTGGAGTTAGCAATAACTGTCACATTCCTGCACTTTGCTCGGGCTTGATTCCCTGTAGGGTGTTTTATTTTTCTTTAATTATTTTTGACTTCTTGAATTTAATTAATTAAAAAACATGTGTAGTTTTAGCATAAACATTTAGTAGTGTGTTGGTTGATTGTGTCATGAACCCCTCCAGAGATCCAAGGTCAAATCCCCTCTAACACTAATTATTTTTTTCCAATTAATATTGAATTAATTCCTTAAAATTTAATATCTTTTTACTATGTAATAAGATTTCCTAAAATTTAATACTTTTTCCTTGTGGATTTTTTTCAATTAAAATTGAATTATTTTCTTAAATTTTAATACATTGTCCTTGTATAATAAGATTTCCTTTGAAAAATTTAAAAAATTCTTATGGAATAAGGTTTTCTTTCTCTATAAATAGGAGATGCAATTACCCAAATTATATCACCATATTATTAAAAATAGAGTCTCAATAATTCTCTCTTTTTTTTCTCGTTCTATTATTTTATAACAAAATACCAACATAATATTTTAGTTTCAAGTTTTAATGGACATGAGGAATTATTATAATATAGTACCAAAAAAAAAGTTCGACTTCTCTAAATATTGCTTAACTTGATTATTTGTTTTGATAGTTTAAATTATCATCTTATTTTTTTTAAAATACTATTAAAATTTTGAATATCCTTAATGAAATTTGTGGCTACACCACTGTATGAATTATTATATTAATGTTGGCTGAATTTTTTGTCTAACAAGGAAAAGGTACAGATATCAAGAAGCAAAAGTACAAATTGTTTGATGAGTAAAACACATAGAAATTGCCAAAACTACCCTTGTCATACAAGCAGGCATGTTGACGAAGACATGCCTGCTTGTAAACTGTTATATATAGTAGTAAAGTAATTATATAATACCTAACTAAAATAATATGAATATTAGATTTAAATTTAAGAATAAAAATATATAGCATTATTGGGTATTATTTTCTATAACGGAAAAGGGCCTAAAAAATTCTTAAAGTATTGGAAATGGTACAAAATTACCCTCCATCCACCTATTGGCTCCAAAATACCCTTCTCACCCACCTATTGGCTCCAAAATACCCTTGTCATCCACCTTTTGGTTCAAAATTCACCACTTATTTAACGGTTTTAAATTTAAACTATTTAAATATTTTTTTAAATACGTGGCGCTAAACTATTTGTTATGATTTAACTTATTAGTATAAGTTATAAATCAATCCACTACCCATCCATTATTAATTAAACCCCTCCAAATTAATAAACCCGTCACTTTATTAATGCAACAACAGAAAAGTTACTGCCAATTGAGTGTTTTTAAAAATTTGAGGTAAAAATATCTATAGAAGTAAATTATCATACATTCAAGTTTCTAAATAAAAATTACCGATAAACTTAAAAGTCTGACTATGTTCATCTTGATTATTCTTACGTCTCAATTATGTGATGTTTCTTCATAGGTAAATTTTTTTCAAAATAATATATTAAAGGTTTTAAAACAAATCATAAATATCTATAAAATTATATTCAAAATTGTGCATGAATTAATTCGGGATGTATTACTTCTTTACCTTTAATCATAACTTTCTAATTAAATCTTGAAAGAGAATTCTATTGAAAGTGTCCTCCTAAATAAGCGACTCAACCTAAATTTAATTGGGGTTTCGGCTCGGATTCGAATAATTTTGAATGTCATTTTTTAGGTATCTATAATTTCATCGTATTTTAGTAGTGTTTATGGAGATTTTGATATTATAATTGGGTTATTAATTGGGTGGGGTTTAGTTAGTAATGAGTGAATAGTGGGTTCGTTTATGAATTATATTAATAAATAAACTATAACCAATAGTTGAACGTCAAGTATTTTAAAAAATATTTAGAGAGTCTAATTTTAAAAAAATTAAAGAAGTGGTTAATTTTGAACCCAAATGTGGATGACAAGGGTATTTTGGAGCCAATAGGTAGATGAGAAGGACATTTTGGAGCCAATAGGTGGATGGAGGGTAATTTTATACCATTTTCAATACTTCAAGGGTATTTTAGGCCCTTTTCCGTTTCTATAAATATTATAACGGAAAAGGGCCTAAAATACCCTCAAAGTATTGAAAATGATACAAAATTACCCTTCATCCACCTATTGGCTCCAAAATGCCCTTCCCACCCACCTATTGGGTCCAAAATACCCTTTTCATCCACCTTTTGGTTCAAAATTGACCACTTATTTAACGGTTTTATATTTAAACTATTTAAATATTTTTAAAATACGTGGCGCTCAACTATTTGTTATAATTTAACTTATTAGTGTAATTTATAAATCAATCCACTACCCACCCATTACTAATTAAATCCCTCTAAATTAATGAACCCGTCACATTATTAATGCAAGCTACTGCCAATTGAGTGTTTTTAAAAAAAAATAGAAGTAAATTATCATACATTCAAGTGGCTACATAAAAATCACCGATAAACTTAAAAGTCTGAGTATGTTCATCTTAATTATTCTTACGTCTCAATTATGTGATGTTACTTCATAGGTAACTTTTTTTCAAAATAATATATTAAAGGTTTTAAAATAAATCATAAATATTTATAAAAAAAATATTTAAAAAAAGTGCATGAATTAATTCGGGATGTATTATTTTTTTACCTTTAATCATAAATTTCTAATTCAATTTTGAAAGAAAGTATCCTCATAAATAAGCGGCTCAACCTAAATTTAATTAGGGCTTCGATTCGGACTCGAATAATTTTGAATGTCATTTTCAGTAATCTATAATTTCATCGTGTTTTAGTAGTGTTTATAACGATTTTGATATTATAATTGAATTATTAATTGAGTGAGGTTTAGTTAGTAATGAGTGGGTAGTGGATTGGTTTATAAATTATATTAATAAATTAAATTTATAATTAATAGTTGAACGCCCAGTATTTAAAAAAATATTTAAAGAGTTTAATTTTAGAACAATTAAAAAATGGTCAATTTTGAACCCAAAGGTGGATGACAAGGGTATTTTGGAGCCAATAGGTGGATGAAAAAGACATTTTGGAGCCAATATGTGGATGAAGATAATCATGTACCATTTTCAATACTTTAAGGATATTTTAGGCCATTGTCCGATATTATAATAACAACAATACATCATCATTTTTATTTTTATTTTTATTTTTATCTTAGAGTCTACTTTCTTTTTCATTTTCTCTCTTACTACGTGCATATTTGGATACTTTCCACTTTGTGCCTATATTCATTCAGATTCTTCAATTTCCAAGTTTATAAAAAATTAACCCTATATAAATCATTTTTTTAAAGCTAAAACTCTTAGCATTTTAACTTTTAATATAAATTTAAAAGACTCCAATACAAAAAGGTAAAGAACATAAGAAGAAAATTATATTTACACACAAAAGTTCACGTAGTTTCAAATCAAAATTATAGAACTCACGACCCTTATTTTCTTTCTTATTATTATGTTACCCCATGATATGCTTTATCTGAAATTACCAAATGATCTTTGTAGTGTTAATGCTTTCGTATGTGACATCTTTACATTATATTTATTTCTACAAAATCTACACTAATGAAGAATTTGGACTTGAGATTGAAAATGTGATCATATGGTGAATGCATATGATGTGTCTGTTGGTACATAGTATTTTCAAAATTTAAGAAAGAACCATTTTTACTTTTCTTGTTATGAAGCTATGATAGTTTTATTTTATTTATTTATTTATTTATTTTTAAGATTTTGATATTGGCATGTGTAATTGAAGAACAAAAAAGAGTCTAATAATGTAATGGGAAAAAAAGGAGGTTGTTAATAATTCAGTGACTAAACTTTTTTTTAGTACCTTTTATAGATCCTTTTTGTAATATAAGGCTACGGTATTACACGTGCATTACTATTTGAATAATAAAGAGAGAGAGAATGAGGGGAGGG